>NW_022436951.1:34823704-34894556 GCF_009761245.1 Sapajus apella
GAGAGAGAGAGAGAGAGAGAGAGAGAGAGAGAGAGAGAGAGAGAGAGCAAGCAAGCAAGAGCAAGCCAGTGTAGAATATATTTCTGTGTTTTGTCAGCTGGTGTTTGGAGAGTGTATGTCCTCGCTTACTCCACACAGGGCACTGTAGTAGATTCTAACACTCTGAAGAAAACTAATGAAATCATAGCCATTGCTACCTGTATTAGTCCATTTTCACACTGCTGATGAAGACATACTTAAGACTGGCAATTCACAAAAGAAAGAGTTTTAATGGACTTACAGTTCCATGTGGTTGGGGAGGCCTCACAATTAGGGTGGAAGGCAAGGAGGAGCAAGTCGTATATTACATGGACGACAGCAAGTGCAGAGAAACTCCTTTTTGTTTTTGAGACAGAGTCTCACCCTGTCATCCAGGCTGGAGTGTAATGGTGTCATCCTGGCTCACTGCAATCTCCATCTCCCAGGTTCAACCGATTCTCCTGCCCTGGTCTCCCGAGTAGCTAGGATTACAGGTGCGTGCCACCACGCCCAGCTAATTTTTTATATCTTTGATAGAGATGGGGTTTCACCATGTTGGACAGGCTGGTCTCAAACTCCAGACCTCATGATCCACCCACGTCAGTCTCCCAAACTGCTGGGATTACAGGCATGAGCCACCAAGCCTGGTTGAAACCACTCCTGTTTTTAAAACCATGAGATCTCATAAGGCTTATCATGAGAACAGCATGGAAAAGACCTGCCCCCATGATTCAAAGATCTCCCACCTAGTCTCTCCCATAACACATGAGAATTATGGGAGCTAGAAGATGAGATTTGGGTGGGGACACAGACCAAATCGTATATCCACCATAGATTTCGGAGTCTAGTTTCAGGATGGCAGAAATGGGCCATAAACATGCCAGCTAGGAAGACAATGACCCTAGGAAATGGCTCTCTGAGTCATTTCATCCAGGATCAAACTCTTAGGTGGCTGCTGGAATGGGTGCTGCATTCCAGTGATCCCTGGACTGGCAGAGTCACAGCAAGAGCCTGTGCTAAGACTCCTGCAAGACACTGTGCTAAGACTCCTGCAAGACTCATGCCTCATGCTGGGAGCGTGTTTTGTTTCTTTCAAATGCACTTTTCTTCCTCCAATCATTGGTTCCTATTCCAGAAAAACAGGAACACACTAGAGTGACAGAATCCACACTACTAAGTAAACCTCATCCAAGGGATGGTCATTTCCTTCAGGGAAGAGGTCACAGGCTGAGCCTTGGATTCTGAACAGGTCTTAACTCATTCTACAGTCAATGATAAAATATTCGTGTGTTTATTTTATGCTACTTGTTTAGAAAATAAAGTCTTAATTTTCTGGAGAATCTGCCTCAGGATTTCTATACCAGAAAGGTATAGAAAATAGAACCAGACACACACAAACATATGATAACAAAGAAAATTCCATCTGGAGGCCAAACATGATTTGCTGACCTTCTGTCACTTTGAATCTGATCAATCACCAGCAGTGTGGACCAGCAGCACGTGTCCACAGCACAGCAGTGAGAAGCACTCAGGATAGCTGTTACTGCTTTCTCACGTTTAACCCAAGGAGATGGCTGGGGCTGCAACCTCCGGCTTTTTTATTTTTGGATTTCAGCTCTAATAATTCCACTGTCTGCTGATTGATGTTTATCTGGAGGAGAAGCTGCTAGCCTTGCTTTTTCCATTATAATGAGGAATGTGCTTGTAGTTAAACTGTCCAACCTTGAAACTCTCAAGCTCAGGGTAGCATTTCTTTCCTGGAATATGGTTATAGCATGACACGCACTGATATGTGCTGATTCTATTGCCTAGAGGATCAGTTGGTTTACTTTTAACATTTAATTTTATATTTTTACTTTAAAGTTTCTAAAACATAGTTAAACTTAGTAGAGGCTTGAATTTCTGTCTTAATGTATTCTCATCATTTTACCTAAAATCTTGTCCACATTTTATTCCTTTTTGTGCTTTCTAGCATTTGCCTCTGTTTCTATTTGGATTAAAACCTTTTTATTAGCTGTTACCAGAACATTAGCTACCTATGCAATGGATCACAGCTGTGATTTAGTAAATGTAATACAACAACTCAGTTGCCTTTTTTTTCTTTGGAGAGTCTCACTCTGTCACTCAGGCGGGAGTGCAGTGGTGTGATCTTCGTTCACTGCAACCTCTGCCTCCAGGTTTCTAGTGATTCTCCTGCCTCAGGCCCCCAAGTAGTTGAGATTACAGGTGCTAACCACCGTGTCCAGCTGATTTATGTATTTCTAGTAGGGACAGTGTTTCACCATGTTGGCCAAGCTGGACTTGAACTCCTGACCTCAGGTGATCTACCCACCTTGCCTTCCCAGAGTGCTGGGATTATAGTCGTGAGCCACTGCACCTGGCCCCAACTAAGTTGCCTTTCTGCAAAAATCAACCAACCCCTCTGCCCATCCCTTCCTTAGAATAAATGATTCAGAATACAACACAGGTAGGAAAACTATGTGATGTAATAAATTAGAAATAATTAACAGGCAGTTTAAAATGTATTACTAAAGATGCCATATTAAGATATGTAATAAGACTTTGATTTATGCCATGAGCATAGCAAACCTTGAGCAAGCAAACTCCTCTGCATTTCTTGGCTTCTCTTCCCTGCTACATGCATCAGAAGAGGTGTGGGAGCTCACTGCACGGCTTCCGCACCTCCCGTCTCCTCCTCATCCAACCTCAGCCACTTAAGCACAACTGCTCCACTTAGATCAAATTGTCCAGGCCACTGGTGACCATTCGATTGAGACCAGTGGTCACTCCTTTATCCTCTTCTCACTATGACTCTTCAGCATGTGACTATGTTGGCCACTATCCATTCCACTTATACCTTCTTCTCTTGGATTCTATTAAACCATTCTCTCCGGCTTTTCCCCTATTGTAGTCAATTCTTATAATTTTTTGTTGTTTTGGCATATATTGTAAATGTAGATTGGTCTTACTCATACCAGGAGCAAAGTCTAATCATCTTTGACAGTTTCCATTCCCCCCAACTTCTTGCAGTTCTCTGCCTTGTACACTGCTTCCTGGTAACCACCTCCCCATGGGACAGCTGGATACATCCTACTAATCTCCACACCCTGCATAGACTGCTTGACTCACCCTATTAATCCCCACACCCTGCATAGACTGCACAGGTATCTCACTCATATGAACCTTCTTTCAGTCACAGCATGACACCATAGGGCATGTGCCCACTTGTTTGAAACCCACCAATTAGAAACCTGATTGCATAATGTCCTGAACCCCAATAAAGGCTTTGGCCCACAGCTTCCTCTCTCTCTCTTGTTCTGCATCTGCTGGGTGAGGCTGTGTGTTGTGGATGGCTCCCTACTTTTTGCTCGTCTTGCAAATTGTGCTGCCCTCTCTTATCCAGGTATGTAAACAATAAACTGCTTCTGTCATTTCACGGGTTCTGATGAGTCGCCTCCTCTACCCCATCCTAACTTCTTTCCTGGTGAGGGCTCTCGGGGAGAATGGCTGTCTTGGTAGGAATAAACTGGACACAGATCAGATGAGACCCACAAGGGCATGTGCCAGGATAAACAAGCTTCCCGTGAGAGGGGCACCTGGCCACAGGCTGGACACTTAGGCCGTCCAACAGGATAAAGAAGGATCCCACAAAAGGCACGTGGGAAACACCCAGACCACATCCCCAGGACCCCCATCAGGGCAGGGCTAGAATTTATAGCCACTATCTTGAGAGGGACTTCAAGACCAAATTAGGAAAAAACAAATAATCTATATAATTGGTTGATTTTTCTCAGGACTTGGGCTTATTCATCTTCCTCTATTCCTGCTCAAATATTCGTGTGTTTTGAGGTTTAGTCCTGGATGCTTTTTATCTTTTCTAATCCCACTGTCTCTTTGGGGCATGTTATCTGGTCCCCTAGCTTGAAATACCAACTGTATGCTGATGACTTTCAAGTTCACAATCTTTAGTTCCAGATCTTACTTACAGTTGCCAGCTTGGTATCTCAAAATTAGCTGTTCAAAACTCAACTCTGGATTTCTACTCTTCCCTACCTCCCAATAAGTAATGTGACCAAAGATGTTGAAAAGTTAGCTGTCACACCAACCATCATCCAGTTGCTCGAGCTCAAAACCCAGAAAGCTCTCTTGGTTATTTTATTTTATTTTATTTTTATCTCACCGGACATCTAATCCAAAAGTAATCTACACTAAATCAACTTAAAAATATGTCCTAAATCTGTCCACTCTCACCCAAGCTACTCCTGTCGCCACCTGTACTGCTGCCATAGTATGCCACAGCTTCTAAGGAGTCACCCTACTAACACCCCTCCCTTCTCCAACCCATCCTCTACTTAGGAGCCAGAAGGATCCTCTAAGGAGGTTAATCGGTTTACATTGCTATCTTACTCAAAACCCTTCAGTGACTTCCCACTTGATATAAAATCCCAAGTAATTGGCCCACCTTGCAAGGCCCACATGTAGTCTGGCTCCTGCCTCTTTCTCCCCAGCTGTCTTGCTGGCCCCTATGCTTCTCAGAGAAGCCACTCGGCTCCTGATTCAAGCCCTTGATAGTTCCCACTCCTTTTGCTGGGAACACTTTTCCTCATGTCCTCCTAGGTCTGGGACCTTCTGCAATTTGTATTTCAACCAGTTATCACATCCCCAGAGAAGTCTCCCTGCCTGGTCCCTCTAACAGGCCCCTCAGCCTTCTCCATCCACCATGCTTCCTCACATTATCTTGTTATATCTTCTCATGAAATTATGGGGTTGATAAGTTTCAGTCTGTCCCCTGCAATTAGAATTTAAGCACAAAGAGAACAGGGACCTTTAGTCTTGGCTACCTCTGCATTCCCCAACCTGGGAAAATCGCCAGCACCTAAAATAACAACAAAAACTGTGAATTTGATAAACAGAAGTGGGTTTTTCTGTATCTTGCATAATCCTGTATTTAACAGAAGAATATAGGTAAAAATACTATACAATTTGAAAAGCATATGAATGGGTTTATGGATCATTATCTCATATGCCTCTTGCATTGCATTCTGAGTGCATCACATTTATGATGACGTTAGTCTGCAGGAGGAATTTTCACAGCCAGTAACTCATATATTAAGTGGCCCATGATATGTAAATACATTAAAGGATTCTTCTAAAGAAGTTCTAGGATAAAATTTCCTAAAATCTTGAGAGCACTCAGATAACCCTAAAAGGAAAATCTCCAAAAATAACATCTTTTGAAGACACATATGCAATTAACAAAACCCTAAAGCTCAGGAGTCCTAACCTTCAATTTGGTGCAGATATAAATGGATACCTTGGTTCAGTAAACACATCACTAGTGCCACAGGAGGTATATGTATCTGCAACTGTGCTCATGGTAATATACTATTAAATATGCATGATCAGTAACTTTAACATTTTGAAGTCAGCCCCATGAAAGTGAGTTCAAAATGCCCTTTCCTCCCATTAAAACGCATAGTGGCCTATCTGTGATTACATTTGCAGGAAGAAAAATATGATGGCAATCACAGAAGACTTGAAGTTTTGTTTTTATATGTGACAAATATCACAAGAATGTTTAATGAAACAAAAGGGCTGATTTTAGAATTTCTTTTCATTGGGTTTATTTTACTCGTATCAAATGATGTCAGACTTTCTTGAATCTTTCCACTAGATTATCTTTTACTTATTAAACATTCTTTCCGCATCAAAGTACCACATCACAGAGTATTAAAAATAGGCATTCCCCAGGAAATACTGAAAATTCCAGGGCTCTCAGAAACATCAGAAGCAGGCATTCTTCTTAGTACATGACTTCTGGGTTTGGGGTCTTCTTGGATATTATTAACAAAAATCTGCTTGAGATAATCTGGAGTAATAGAATAGTTTTCTAGGTGTTTCTTCAACAAGACAGGGGAGTTGCTTCCTCACTGTGGACATGAGCAGAACGTCTTGCTCAAGTTTCTTACATAGAAGAAACTTCTAGAGAGTTTTATTTTATCTTGGCTTTTCTACTGCCAAGATATAAATAGACACCTGCATATATTTAATCATTAAAATAATATCTGCTTGGTTAATTGCTAAAATCCAATTTTATTTTTTTCCTTTAAAGCAAAATGTCTATTTTTTAAAAGAATGAACAAATAGTTGCTAATGTGGCTTTTGTAAACCCTTATAATGGCATGCATTTAGGTTCTTTGTTAGGCGTCAAGACTGGACAGAAATTCCTGAGAGTTCCTTCATTCTCACCCTGGATCTTGGATCTGTAACTGTTGACTTGTTCTTAACAGAGGTTGAGCACACAGTCATAGCACAGCCTTTGTTGCAATCTTGCAAATATGTGGTGATCTCAACCATTCTAACTAAAGAATGTCTCAGAAAATATTACAGACTTGATTTAAGGATTATCGACATTTTTCTGGAATTTATTTTCATTTATCACTTAAAAGCATTCATAAACATCATGGCAAAATAGTAGCATCCTGAAACATCTTGTCCTGGAATTTCTCAATGAGGCATAACATCTGAGCTTCATGAGAATTTAAGTAATCAATATGATAAATGTGGTGCAATCTAAGAAAACATTTCTTGAAGTTCATTCTGATGGATTGAAAGAGCAAACATTGTGATGAGAGCTCTTTTATTAAATCTCAGCTCTTCATTTTTTTTTCAATTTTCAGGTAAATTACATGTCTTGTCTTCCATATCATTTAATCTTTTGCTAATGAGAGTTGGCAAAAAAGCAATAACCAACACTGGCTTAAGCTATGCCCTCTGCGTTGGGGAAGAGATACCAAAGAGAAAAGTATATACGAATCATTTAATAAAATTAAAAACAATTCATGACCAAGATGGAGGTAAGTTATGCCTCTTTATCAAGGGAGAGGTACCAAAAAAAATGATGCAATGAATGATTTAAATGATGAAAAGCAAAAACATAAGCAGGGGTGTGGGGAGAGTTTAATTAACGGTCTGAGATGCCAGAACCCAGACAAGGCCTTCGTATCTGAGCCAAACTGTACCTGCCGCACAGTGTGTGTTTCTCCTGTTCAGCTTTCTTTGTTGGGTGCATCCCCCAGACCCACATCTCAAAGTTCAGGGATAACATTTACATTAAAATGTGCTGCTTAATTCTTCAGGAATTGCAGTGAGAAAGTCTCACTGGCTTGAATTCCTCTTGCACTATTAATGTTCAATTTGGCTTTATGAAAAGGTACATAACTGTTGAGATGTCTCACCTGGATTCCATTATTAACTCAGGTAAAGACAATTGGGTAAAACAATTAGTCTTGTAATTGATGAGTCCTCGGAAGGTCCATTCTATTGGCAAAAAGTAAACTTCTCAACATGCAGAGATGGGGCTGGTAAAGCCTGTTTTGAACAACTCCCTACAACCTATCTAAGCAAACAAAGCTGCAGACTCCTCTGTTCAATCTCCTTGCCTCCAAGAAGAAGAAAACTGATCCTGGAGGGATCTTTGGGGATGTTGGGGATGGCATCAAACCCTCCTCATGTCTTGGCATGACCACTGAGGGAGCAGGTGGCAGCTGATTTCTGTTGCTTCATGTCAGCGCATGAAAATTCGATGGAAGAACAGTTACTGATTGCCTTCTTAGCAGGATACCATTTTGGATGCTTAAAGTTGCTCAAAGTTGTTCCTGCTCTTTTTAGGACTTCCATCAAAGAGTCCTGCATGTCCTGGAAAATCTCCAGTTAACATTCCTGGAGATCAGTCCAGAAAACCCATGCAAAACCAGCATGAAAGGCAGAGGGCCCTGGAAGTCACACTGACTCACTGAGTGATCTTGGACAAGTAATGCGAACAGTTTCTTCATTCAGTTTAGATTGGAAAGAGGACTTAAGTCCTAGATTGCTGTAGGAATAAAGAAGGCAGAGAGAGCAAGTTTGACTAATGGTCCCACAAAGATATCTCCATGTTAATCTTTGGAATCTGGGACTCTGTTAGGTTACATGGCAAACCAGGAATTTTAGGAACGTGATTAAATTAAAGATCTTGAGATGGGGAGATTATCCTGGGTTAGGTAAGTTAGTCCAGTGGAATTATAAAAGCCATAAGAGTAAAGCAGGAGGGTTAGAGTCAGAGAGCAGAGAGCAGGAAGAAGGTGCAACAGCAGAATCAAAAGTCAGAAACAGGCCGGGCATGGTGGCTCATGCCTGTGATTCCAGCACTTTGGGAGGCCAATGTGGGCAGATTGCTTGAGCTCAGGAGTTCAAGACCAGCTTGGGAAACATAGTGAAACAAATACAAAATACAAAAAAATAACAAAAGTTAGCCAGGTGTGGTGGTGCACACCTGTAGTCCCTCCTTCTTAGGAGACTAGGTGGGAGAGTCGCTTGAGTCCCAGGGGCAGAGGTTGCAGTGAGCTGAGACATACTATTACACTCCAGCCTGGGTGACAGAGCCAGACTGTATCTTAAAAAATAAAAACAAAAAAAGAGACAAAGAAAGAGAGAGAGACAGAGAGAGAGAAAGCAATTGAAATATTCTATCCTGATGCCTTTAAATTCAGAAAAGGGGGACTGGATTTAGAAGCCAAGAAATGCAAACAGCCTTTGGAAGCTTAAAAAGGCCAGGAAATCAATTCTCCCCTCAAAATCCCAGAAAAAAACAGCCCTGCTAATATTTTGACTTTAGCCCAATGAGACTGATTTTGGACTTGTATCCTCTGAAACTTTAAGGTAAAAAATCTATTCTATTTAAGCCATCAAATTTGTGGGAATTTGTTACAGCAGCAATAGGAGTCTGATAAAACAGTACAGATAAAGTACTAAATAAGCTATGCAGAACATTAGGACAACTCAAAGAAATATTGCTTACTTCTATTTTCTTTTCCAAATTTTAGCAGCCCAAAATCTAGGAAAACTTAGAAAACTCTTTACCATGGAAAATAAATGAAATGCATTCAATAAAGCCATTATAATAATTTCATATCAGGATTAAAAATGGGTAAGTTCCTCACTATCTACCCAACCACGACCACGCGAGGATCACTTTCTTGCTCCACTAAATTCTGCCGAGAGGAAAACAGTTTTGCCTCCCAGGACAGTCAGGAAGCCTGCTGGTTCACTAACCCCCACAGAGTTGCAGAATCCAGGTATAGCATGGGGTCTCTGTGCCTCGCTTGACTAGCATTTTTCACTAAAAGGCATGCTCTGTCATATTTCATCCACAGGATGGTTCTAGATTAAGTGGATCACATAAAAATGTGTCAGATTACTTTATAACAAAGACAATAGATAAATTAAAGAGTGTTTATTCTCTCTCTATGAAATGGCAAACCTGGCTTTTACTCCTGTGGAAACAGCATTTATTTCAACTGCCCAGGCACTTAGCAAACAGCATTCTTGTTTTGCTGTGAATCCAGTTCTCCCTAATTCCTGAGAGCCTATTACATACCCCAGAGAGCAACACTCACTGGCATTATGTTTTGTTGCGTCTTGATAAGCGCCATCTGCCACACTGCACGGTGCTCAGGAAACGGCTGCAGCTTTTACTGCATGATATGAAACTTAAGACAAAAGTCAAAACTCAAGAGAGGTGAATACCTTCAGTTTCTAAAGGTGGCCTCAATTCCAATGCAATGCATTTTTTTTCCCTACCTAGTAAAAACTCGTGATGTTTATTGTTCCTAATGAGAACACTTTTAGGGCAAGAATGCAACTCTGAGAAAATCTCTAGCAACAGTTTTCATCCCTTCTTCCCTCAAAATCTTACAGTGCACATAGCAACTTTATTCAAGCCCGCGCTTTAATCTTTAGAGATTCATCTCATTTACATCTGAAAAACATCACAAAATTTGAAGAAAAGAAAGCACGGAGTTTCGCATTTTTGAAAAGATTTCAGAATTGCTAGATGAGTCCCAAGAGTTTCAGTAGCCCCCCTCCCATCCTGGGTGAAGAGGGCCGGTTTCCTGGGCTCACCCGCCTGCATCCTCTCCAAGGAGGAAGCACAGCAGACAGTGGGGCTGTGAAACGAGGCCAGGGAACCACCAAGGTGGCGGTGGCCACTCAACCTCTGGGAGCACTGGCTGTCTCTCTTGCAACTGCTAATGAGTACATTCAACTGGGTGTTATTTATTTATCTAAACAATGACTGAATGTGTTTTCAGAACACATACCCTTCCTGAATGAAGAAGTTTGAAGGGCATTACTGTTTGCCACAGTGACTGTGGCTGAAGCAAAGGCAGTTAGTGGTGCAGGGCGAGCAGGAAGTGACATGTGGAACCCAAACCTGAATTTAATCAGTAGCTTTGCTGGGCCTCAGTGTCTCAGGGACCTCTCCCTTCTATGAAGGCTGCACAGATTGCCACTGAACAGTTTTTATTTGTTTCCTTAAATCTATCAGATTATATCTTACTGATTTTTTTTAAACTAAGATAATCTCTTCTTCCAATTTAATTACATGCTGGTCTGAAAAAAGTACAAAGACATCTCATCCTTGACGCCTATTTTCTGAAGCCCTAACAAGAAAGATACCGCATTGTAGGAGTAGACTTTGGAAGTGGACTTCCAACTTTTGTGACAAAATGCACTTGGAATGTAAAGTTGTATTCTAGTCAACATATTTAATATAAGTTTTTATTTCTTTAATGTGTCCCTTGTCACTTTCTTTATTTGTAAAAGAATCACTGGGTCTTTTCTGAAACTGGTAGATGCATGTCCTTCTATTACCTCCCCTGATGGTCCCGTCCTTGAGCTCCACGAGGTCAGTGTGGCTCATCTGACCCCTCAGCTGACCGTGGCAAAGGACGCCATGGGCTTTTGGCTGCTCGGGTCTCTTCAGAGAAATATAATGCTCAGGTAAGGTCAGTGACCTCACACTGCTCTTATCAAAGCTTTTCCTAAGAATATTAGGTTACATAATCTGTCTACTTGGAATTTCAGTTCTCTGTAGCCTTGGTGCTATTTTGAAGGAGATTACAGAGCTGATGAAAAAAATATTAAACATGTCTTTCGGGGCTAACTTGCTCCAGTCTGTACTGCTGAGAAAGGAAACCATCCCTCCCAAAACATTCAAACCCTGTAGCACACACTACAGAAGGACCACCCATGAAGGCTAAGTGCTACTTGTTGAAACTGTGGAATTTTCTAGAACGCAGATGTAAAACCTTATTGAAAATAGGTGTATGAAGATAAACTGGATAACAGTCTCAAGTTAACAACTTTCTATGTCTCTTAACGCAGAATCTAGAATTTGAGACACCTCTAGAACAAACGAACAAAAAAAGAAATCAGTTACTGAATACCTTTGCTATATAGGTAGTAAGATGACAAAATATAAGTTTTAGAAACAAACCATAATATTTGCTAATCATCCCAATGAAAAGGCAGTGTTTCCAGTTATATCCCAGTGCCTAGTACCACGCCTGCCACAGCCTTGGTGTTCACTCAATATTTGTTGAATGAATGAACTAATATCATGGATCCCTGTTTTCAAAAATGAAAGTGATTCCCATTCAGCAGTCCACACACAGGCAAAAGACTGGTGCCAAAATGCAAAGGATATTCTTTTTTTGCTCCCACCACAAGACACTGTGATGAAATTTTATAGGGTGAATTAACTCAATACGACTTAACAAACAATAACTAAGCATCCATAATATGACAAACACTGCTAACAGCATAGGTAATGTGAGGAAGGCCCACAGGGAGAGGGAGCACAGTGTTCATGGCCAGTCATGCTAATTACTAGCCTTACAGCCTGGGTTCCCAGCGAGAAATACACAAACCCAGGAACACACAGTTATTAACATGGATATCCACCATCACCCAGAGTGAAGCACAGCAAATCTGGGTGGCTCTGTGGCTTCTTCTCCATGCACATCTGTTGTGCCTGCTTTCCACCCTCCTTGGTGATATCTTTGTCTCCACACATCTCCTATTGTTTCCATTGCTTGTTTTCTTTCTTTCTCTTTTTTTTTTCTTTTTTCTTCCTTTTTTTTTTTTTTGAGAGGGAGTTTCACTATTGTTGCCCAGACTGGAGTGCAGTGGTGTGATCTTGGCTCACTGCAACCTCCGACTCCCGGGTTCAAGGGAGTCTCCTGCCTCAGCCTCCACAGTAGCTGGGATTACAGGTATGTACCACCATGCCCAGCAAATTTTTGTATTTTTAGTAGAGACGGGGTTTCTCCACATTGGTCAGGCTGGTCTTGAACTCCTGAACTCAGGTGATCTGCCTGCCTCAGCCTCCCAAAATGCTAGGATTATAGGCATGAGCCACCATGCCTGGCCCATTGCTCATTTTCTGTAATGCTTCCTTGCAGTCTATATATTTCCCTGATGTGCATTTGTGTCACCTACAACCATCAACCTAGGACACTCCTGACAACGACACCTGGCTCCTCTCCAGACTCTCCAATCACCTCCTTGAGGAAGACTCCATTATTTCATCGTATGTGGAAAACAGGTCCTGTAGGAAGTACTGTCATGGTGTGATGGCACAGCCAGGGGTGGGGATGGGGGTGAGGAGGGATCATTTCTGCTGGTGCAAATGCTTGTCACAAACATAACCAGACGTGAGCATCTTCATGAACTGTGCTTATTTGACATCCCCAGCCACTTGATGATAGTTGGTGGATCTGGCTGTGGGAGATCCTGGGTCCCTAGGTCTGAAGGCTGCATGGGGAAGATGCCATCTTTGCTCTTTTGATCCTAACTCTCTGTTACAGTTTAGATGTTTGCCCCCTCCAAATCTCATGTTGAAATTTGAGCCCCAATGTTGGAGGTGAGGCCTGGTGGGAGATGTTTGTGTCTTGAGGGTGGATCCCTCATGGACAGACAGATGCCCTCCCTGGGAAGGGAGTCTGAGTGAGTTTTCACTCTACTGTTCCCATGAGAGCTGGTTGTTCAAAAGAGCCTGGCATTGACCCTTCTTTCCTGACTCTCTCTTGCTTCCTCTCTCTTCCTCTCTCACATTACCCATTATCCATGAGTGGAGGCCGTCAAGGGCCCTCACCAGAAGTAGGTAGGGCACCAGGCTTCTTGTGCAGCCTGCAGAACCATGAGACAAAGAACCCTTTTTCCGTGATAAATTACTCAACCTCAGGTATTCCTTTACAGCAGCACGAAGCAGACTAGACACT
The DNA here is from genome assembly GCF_009761245.1 of Sapajus apella. NCBI lineage: Eukaryota > Metazoa > Chordata > Mammalia > Primates > Cebidae > Sapajus > Sapajus apella. Next base: position 34,836,826 of record NW_022436951.1, read on the forward strand.
CCCCAGGTGCAGAGCCCAGGGTTTCTTCTCTGGCTTTTCTGAAGCTCATAAATGAATGAACCATACTCAATATTAATAGTAACAGCATCATTTTAATAGTGCCTAAAGCAATGTGGATATAAGAGGAAACATGCATTACCTGTTGACGTTTTTCAAATTCCAACTTGATCCGGGACTTGATACAATTACATGTGTCCTGATATGTTTGCTGAAGAGCAAGCTCCATGAGGTGCTTATGGTAGGCTCCCGCCAGATTCCCACAGATGAAAATGATCACATTGGCCAGGATCTAAAGAGACAGAAAGAGTTGCTCAATAGGGTGTTTCTCACTCACGAATACAATCAAAACAAAACACACGTTAGCAATGGTCTTCAGAGACATAACTGCAGGAAGTTAATTTTACTTCTGTTTCTAAAGTAACATTTTTATTTTCTTAACAAAAAGCATGAATGTCCAGAAAGGTTCTGCCCTTTCCTTGGATCTGTGCCCTTTAGTAGAAGACTTTGCAGCCCTGTCTTGACTTTGGGCTCAGCAATGAGATTTGCTTTGCTTTGGCTTATTCAACATGCACAGAAATAATCATGTGCCAGATCCAGCCCAGGATTAGGAGACCTTTTGTTTTTCAGGTCACTCTCTGGCACCTCTTTAGGAAAAGAACACTCCCTGGCGAGCCCACCAGTCCCAGGATGAGACACATAGAGCAGAGCTGCCGTAGTCAATCTGCGGTCTATTTTTGTGTACCTCTGAGATTTCACGGTTGTTACGCACCATTATCATAATACTAAGTGACTAATACAAACTACCCTCACACCAAAATTGTATTTTCTGAGCCTGGATAAGTGACATTCCCCCTTTATCTTTTGTTTATGTAGAAATATGGTAGTCTTTCAAAACATATAACTCATTATTCTTTTGATGATAAAAACAATTCATGTTAATACAATTCAAAAGAAAAACAGAAAGACATAAAGAAAAACTAAAAATAATCTGTGACTGTCCTGCCCAGGCAGAACACTCTGCTGTCCATATGGCCTTGTCTGCCTACTCCATTTTCCTCTGTATTCTCAAAATTGGTGGCATACTTTACTTTGTCAAGACCTCGCTCTTGTTCCAAAAAGCTTCAGTTCATTCTGAATGTAGTTTTGTGCTTCGTTTTAACACTTAACAAAATATTTTTTAGATTATACAAATTATGTAGAAACACGATGTTAAATGCTTAGAAAATATTCAGTTCTATGACTATCATCATTTAGATATGTCCATATTGTTCAATACTTACTAATATTCTGTGCATTTACATTATACTATAGGAGTCAACTTCATGTATAAAGCTTTGGCTTCATATTTGATCATTTCCTCAGACACAATTACTGAAAAGCCATAAGTAGTTTAAAGTTGTTGATACATATTACAAAATTGCTCTCAGGAAATGTTCCATTTACATTCTCATCAACAGTGTATAACCATTGAACATTTCCTGAGAGCAATTTTGCAATATGTATCAGTGTAGCCCGGTATTCACTATTCACATAGAGCAAGCTCTAGTGTTCAGAGTGAGACCTACAGGTCTGTCAGTGAATGGATAGACATACCTGGTTAAAGTCCACCCTTCCCTCCATTTCCACATGACTTGTATTCTCACCTTCTCACCAAGACAGGTCACTAGTGGCTTTAATAGCAAGTCAGTGGCATCAGTTCCAAATATCCTGTGCTCTTCCCTAAGAGTTTCCCCATAACACAGATCACTTTATCACATTACTCACCCAACATGGTGAGCAGGGGTGGCTGGAGTGATCAGGGGAATTTTATTCCTAAATCTTCAAGGTTCTCTGTGACAGGACTGAACAGAAAATCATGGCTGTCCCCTCTCTCTATAGCAGGGTCACTTCTCCCAAGGAGAGCAGGAGGAATTGGTCTAGCTGGAGGGTTTGGGAAAATGATTTGAACCCTCTGCATCTTAGTCCATCCTCCCCATAAACAGGGTCTTCCTCCCTGAAGAAGGTAGTCATCATCATGTCCTATGTTCTCAGCCAAGCAGTGGACCTAGTGGGCCACTTACCCCTGTGCTGGGAAACACCTTGATTTGGGGGCAGATGGCTGTAGGGAAAGATGAGTAAACTCAGGGGATTATCAGCAAGATCATTTATTCCCAACTGCACTCTCCAAATAGGTATAAGGATAATAAGGTGACATTTTGTTATCCATGTACCGAATGCCTTTGTCTATCTCTCAAAGGGTTCTAAACACAGAAGAAAAACAGTGCTATTAATTATGAGCCTCCTGAAGTCCTAGAAAATAAATGTTTGGGATAGAGGGAAAAAAGGAGGCAGAGTTAGCAATTGGATGAATGATGTGATGAGGTTCTCTCTGAATAAATGCAGATGCGTGAAAAAAGTGGGATCCAGGATGAAGCAGATTAGAAGGGGCCTTCAATGCTGTCCCATGTAACTCCCTCATTTCACAGATACTTGGGATCAGAGAGTTCCTCAAGCTCACCCACATTCTCACAGCTCACCCCCATAAAGTACAGTTATACATGTACATTTTATCTCCTCCCCTTTAGTATGGATAATTAAAATCTTTACTGGGAACTGCTCTGTATGATCTCTGTGTGGTATATGCATGTGGTGTGCATACATGCATGTAACTTGTGTGTGATCTATGTGTATGAGCTGCATGCCTGAGTGATGTGTTTGCATGTGATATGCAGGTAATACTTGTGCTATGTGTGGAAGGTATATGTGCCCACAGTCTGTGCATGAGCAGGTGCAGCAGCCCAGGGCTTCAGAGCAATGTAGCGGTCTTCAATGTGGCTAGACACATTTTCTAGCATGACAGGGCTCTCTTCCTTCAAATTGCCATACTTTGACACATCACCTCTTCTGAAACTGTCAGTCCTAGAGCATGTGGAAAGTCCGGATGACTTTCCTGGCTTCCTATTTGAGGGGACCCTCCACTAGCTGAACAGGAGTTAATTTCAGCACTGTGTCCCATGGTGCATTGTCAATTAAGTCCTGCCATACTTTGCTTCTGCAAAATGACCATCTGCTTTGCTAAAAATTCTTCAGACCTTGTCATTGCCGGATATGCCTTGAAGAAGAGTGCACCAAAGAATGCAGGAAATGAGAAAAGCCAATGCAAACCATGCTGCTCAGAATTAGAAAATACTAACTCCTTGTTTTATTAGGTGTAGCTGAAATAATTATCAAAATAACTCAATGATTATTCATGATAGCTTTTTCTCTTTCTCCTCAGAAAATGCCTTCAAAGCAAACCTGCCAACATTTTAGGGAGTAAATTTCTCCAAAATAAAAACCAAGTATAAGCAACAGAACTGAATGAAGCCATCATCTACCCCTGGGTGCCCTCCACTAGGTATAGAAATGGTGCACTTTGATACTGACACTGAGGCTCCAATGTGAGTCTCTCCCCTCTGGAATGCAAGTGCTGCCTTGTCCTGTTTTCCTAGAATCCCATTCCACACTTATTTCCTCTGAATTCTCTTGGCTTGAAGGGCCTTGTTGCAACAGAACAGTTGGCCTTGAGTGTCACGGCTCTTTCCTTTATTGCCATAGGCTCTTCTTCCCCCACATTGGGGCAGCCTGTATAGGGAACTGCCATCTCTGTGGCAGAACCCCTAATGGCAGACTGAAGGCAGGGTGCTCCTGGCCTTGCTGCCTGGCCCAGGGCACAGAGCCAGTGTAACTGACCAGGTAAACGTTTCTTGTCCAACGAGAGGTTTCCAAATATTTGACAACAGCAGCTCATCCCAAGCAAGAGGAAGCCCCCTGGCCATGAAGCCCTAAAGTTATGCGGCTTTGCTCTTCTTGCTGCCTGTCTCCTGGCCAGTGCTCTCTGACTGCCACGTTCTGCTGGCACCCTTGCACTACCATGGCAGGTAAGGAAAACCCTTTGAGTCATTCATTCTGGATGCCGCACTGTTTCCAGCAAATGTAATTTGAACCCCTCCTGTCTATAGATAATGGTAAATAATGCATTTACTGATTTTTAATTTATATATTCAAAGGAAAATTTCTAATCAATAAAAAACATAGGGCTGTAATGCCAAATAGAATATGAGATTTCTTTTCTGATGGAAAACTTATCAATGATATTATAAGCCTGTTCCTGATACCCGGTTTCATCCTGCAGTACTATATTCTAAGGTTAATTGAATTGACCTTGGCATTTTGATAATGACACACATTTACAAATGCAATTGATGTCTTAAAGAATTTTTCTTTTAAAATGGTGCATGCATGGAATGACTTATATATAAGACCCAGGGCTGGAAGGGAGTGATTATGTTACAATTTTATTTTCAAAAATAATATCAAAGCATTTTGTTTTCTAGAAGACTGTTAAGCAGAACATCTGACAAACAATTCTATTTTCACAATGTTGAGTTTGTTTTATAATATCATCCCATCTTGATGTCTCCTTTTATCTTGTTGCTTCATTTAGCTACTCTCACAACTGTCAGAAAACAGGAGAGGAGCTTGGCCTCCAGAGATGTCTTAGAAGGAAATAAATTGTTCAGTCAAGGTTTACACTGAAGATTAAAGCCAGGTCTTGAAATTGAGCATATGTAGGGTTTGGAATCTGTGTAAGTAGAACCATGCCAGCACAACCTCACAGAGGCTTGCTGTCTGCACTGATCCCCATCTTCTCTTGACGTACATGTGGGGTGGTTTGTCAACACTTCACTTGCTTCTCAGAGGATGAAAATTAATGAATTCTGTAATTCTGGGAAGGCTGGTGTCTACCAGCAAATTATTATTATTATTTTGCTTCTTTCATATGACCACCATAGCCATTCTAAATATACCTTATATCGTTTCATCCTTAAAGAGCATAGACAGCAACACAACCAGGAGAACGGACTTATTTTATTATTTCATCTTACAGACCGGGCCACAAAAAGTCCTAAAAATTAAGTGACCTGAGAGCTGTCCCCAGGCTGGCAGAGGCTCTCCAGATTGTCCCTGTATATTCTACATCACTTCAATTCATACACATAAGGTCAGGTTTCTCCACAGCCATACAACCCCCTCTAGAGCATGGGGAAGGTGTTCCTGAGGAATTTCTAAAGAGACACATGTTATTTTGTAAGAAACTAATTTTTTTCTTTATAAAACATTTGCATTTATGCTGTAAAGTGCCTTCATCATTTAAAGTTATGTTAGGTTCTTGGAGACCATTTGCCCATGGAGGCTTTACTGGTTTTGCTAATGTGTCTGCGCGTGTGGAAAGGAGAGTGAGGGGAGGGTCAGGCTGCTCTCACCCAGGTCTGAGGCACAAAGTGTGACCCATCTGAGGATTATTTCACCTGGCAAGAAAACATTTAAGGGTATGAGGTCTTTCAACATTTGAGAAATTATCACATGAGTTAGGTAAACAAGCAGATCCCTCCTTGTGGCTCGGAGATAGTATGCATTTTAAAGAGTTTACTATTCTAATTCTTAATCTCATGTTGGAGTGGCAAACTAAAATGCCCCAGACAGACAGCAGGCAGCACCCTGCAGGCTGAGGGCAAAGCCAGGCTCCCAGTAATGAGGGAAACGCCATCATTTAATGACAGTGTTCTTTTTTTTTTTTTTTTTTCTACAAAGGAACTTCACAGTGTCAAAGGAGAAAGGTTATAGGATTTGAAACAGGTCATCAGCTTGAAATAAAGCAGGTCATAAATATGCAAAACCCCCATTATAAGTCAAAGGAAAATAAAATGGAAGAGAAGAACATGATGAAGAGAGCTGGGAATGAATATTCAGTAAGCTCACCACATCTCATAAGCACCCACTTTGGCTTATAGAAAGCAATGCTCTTGCCTAGGGGGGAAAATGATCAGGTACAGTTTTCCTTAACTGATGTCTCAGACATGGCTGCAGAGAATCCCAACCCCATTTCCTTAGCATTTCTCACAGCCCACTAAGAATTAAATTTGCTGTGTGCAGTGGCCTTAGGGTTTCTGCTCTTTACTAGTCATTTAGTGAAAATCGGAAAAACTATGCTTTGGTTAATGACATCCAGTGATCCTTAGGTCACATGCTAGGATCTTCTAATTTGAAGTCTCTCCAAATGAGGAGTAGAGTCAGACAGAAAAGTATAAAGAAAACTGAAACACCAACAGTCTCAACAATGAATGGTATTAGGGCTCTGGGCAAAAAGACTGGAATCAAAAATTGAAGGTCAAATGAAATTTGATTTCTTATGGAAGTTTCCATTACAAAATAGGTAGTACTATTGGTCATGATTATTTTCTTTATTCTTTTTATACCACATCTGTTGCTATTAAGTCTTTTTGAATAGCAAGCGTCATGTTATTTTTCCAGGTACATTTGAACTGAAGAGCTAAAGAGTCTTATAGGTAGATAGGACTCATGCCTGGCTAATAACTAGATAAAAATAGAGTGTGGCAGCTTGGAGTGCTCTTTGCTCTTCTCAGAACTGCTCCAGCAACTCATTAAAAGTCAACTGGAAGAGATGAGCCTACAAGTTCCTCAGATCGTGATAGAAAGTTCCTCCCACAAATTAAGTCATTGAGAACACAGTTTCCCTCCAAGAAGAGAAAGCTGAATTAACCACGCAGAAACCCAACTTGTACTTCTCAGCTTAGTGACTGCAAACTGGAAATTGATGGGGAGACGATTCACTAGATTATAGTTTAGAACCAGAGAAAAAAGAATAACATGGAGCTTCCAATACTCAGGGCTCCACAGAGGAAAACAACACAAGCCATGAAGATTTACGGCTCCCCTATTTTCTGCAGAGGAGAGTACTGTCACCCTGTTTACTCTGCTGCCCATTCTGTCTTTGACTTCAAGCACACAGAACAATCTTAGCTTCGGGGTTTAGCTCCTCTCCACTCTGGGAAGAGAGAAGATGAAACAAATGAGCTGTATGGGGAAGCTACAAAGATAAAAATAGAAAAGGAAAAAGGAATACTGTCATCAATTTCTATGATGGAATATCTTTAAAACAGTTCTCCACATGAGGTTTCTTAGTCCAGTAGGATAAGAAAAAACAGAGGGAATCACTATCACCAAAGCTCATATTCCACTTCATTTGTATCCAGAATGGGGCAGATGTTTCCTTTTCATCCTTGACCTATTCTGCAGAGCATTTCTGCAAAGCAACACCACCAGATCTCCCTACTCCCTTCTGTCTCAGCATAGCTTCAAGCCCAATTCGAGAGCACCTATGAGTACAAAGCATGTTTGTGAGCACTAGCCTCTCTATCCAGACAGCCAAAACACTATCTCCTGACCCAAAGTCTGTTGCTTGGGTAATTACATCTGATATTTGGTCAGGAAACAAATCAGTGACTATCTAAACTTTACATTGTCACTGATACCCATAAAAGTCATTATCTCTTTGGTCTTTGTGAGTCCAGATAGTTGAATAAGGGTTAATTATTCCAAAGATGTTTGACCTGCTCATTTCAGAAACCCAAATTCCTGAATGGTCCTGGATCTTCCAAGAGGCTTACTAAAAATGCTTGTCTATATGTCTTCCCAAATCCTGTCTTCCAAAGTCATGACACAACAGGAGGACATGTTTTTAAGTGTCATATTTCAATGCTTTTCAAAAACTTAGAAACATGTAATTAGACACCAATTAAAACAATAATTTTGCTAGTCTTAAATCAGCTTTCCTAAGGATCTGTACCAACCAATATACACTTTGCCTAGCTCTGGTGATTTCAGTGGACTTAAATGCTAATAAAAGAATCTTTAACTCACTCTAATTCAGACTTTTCATTAATTTAGACAGATCATTTCTAATTAATCTGAATCAATGAAGTTTTGCTTCGTTTAATCACCATTTCTAATTCTCTTCATTCACCATCACTTAATAGGTGACACATTTGGTCCATACTCACTCATTTAAGAATTTAAAAGCTGACAGATATTTCGTTTTATTTAAAAGCATGACCAAGCGTATTAGAGACTCTGACTTGTGCAGCTTAGTTTAGGAGAAATGATACTCCATTTTAGGATCAACATGTGGCGTAGTTCCCCTCCATTAACATAGCACGCAAGAAGAGATAAAATGCCTTTTGTGGGTACAAGGGGAAAGGTTGCACTGCTATTGCATTTGCAAATGCATTGTGACCTACCTATAGCCCCATTTATGATCTACACAATAAAAGGTCAATTTGGAATTACACGAACAAAGTGTGGAGTGCACTGCTGACTATGACTGAGTAAGAAAACACCTGATGACGGGATATGGGCTAAACGTTAACATCAAACGAAACAGGACAATGGAGGGACAAGATGGCAAAGAGGTGTAGGAATAACGATGCAGGGATGCCAGGGCCAATCTCACCTGGGAATTTAAACATGATATTAGTAAGCACATCCACAGGGAAATGACAGGTTGCAAAATCCTGCGAAACAGTCATGGACTCCAAATAGAGGAGAGAAACAGTGAGTGCTGTGATTCACAAGGCCTACTTTGAATTGGAATGTCCTTTTTGGTCTGACCAAAATATGCTGCATTAAGTCACAGTGTAATTATAAAAGGATGCATCACTGAAATCATTTGGGAACAGGAGAACAAAAATTTTCTATTACAAACTAAACTTTGGTGGTTTCATTAATAATGCTATTTAGGAAAGGGCATGCCCGGCAGCTGCTTCCCTTGATAGAATCAAAGCCTGAAAGGTACTCAAAAGCACTCTCCCCAGAGTGGACTCTTGGGGTTACCCCAACCACCTTCCTTCCTTTCCTGGCGTATGTTTTGCTGTAAACCATTGTTCTGTAGGAATGAAAAGACAAATTTTTAAACCCATTGGCACCATACTCTGACTTCTTGTAAATTTTTGTCAGAAAACATGTATTATTTTTGCCCCAAACACCAAGTGACATCTCATATTTTCCCAAGTGAAGAAGACTGAGCTTGCTTTTCCCAGTCAATAGCATTAAAAAACCACAGTCAAAAAGAGTGAGTTTTGCACTATTTAATGTGCATTAGTTTGCTACAACTAATATTACCACTATTACTACCACTAATAGTAAAATACCACAGACTGGGTGGCTTAAACAGCAGACATTTGTGTCCTCACAGTTCTGAAGGCTGCAGTCTAAGACCAGTGCATAGGTAAGTTCGATTGAGGCCTCTCTCCTTGGCTTGCAGACAGCTGCCTTCTTGCTGTGACTTGGCCTATTTTATGCTACTATAACAGAAGAGCACAGACTGGGTAACTTATAAAAAACAGAAATTTATCAGCTTGCAGTTCTGGAAGCTGTAAAGTCCAATATCAATGTGATGGTAGGATTGGCAGTTCCAATTCCAGGAAGGAGCCTTGCACACAGCAACCTCTGCAGGGGAGAAATGCTTTGTCTCCCATGGCAGAACACAAAAGATCAAAAAAGGGGAAAAAATGGGATTAACTCCCTTTTATAACAATGTTAATCCCACCCATGAGGTCAGAGCCTTCATGACCTAATCACTTCTTAAAGATTCTACCTTTTAATAGTGTTACAATGGTAAATTTCAACATGAGTTTTGGAGGGGACAAAAATTCAGTGACCCACAGGGTCTCTTCTCTGTGAGCACACATCCCTGGTGTCTTTGTGTGTCCTAATCTCCTCTCATAGAGACAAGCTCTATAAGAGGAGATTAGGTGCCACCCTAGAGATCTCATTTTATCTTAGCTATCTCTTCAAAGGCCCTGTCTTTAAACACAGTAACATTCTGAGGTGGTTAGCCTTCAACATATGAATTTTGAGGGAACCCAATTCAGTCCACCGCAGCATGACATTAAGTTTTAAAGACATTTTATTTAAACATCACCAGAGAATCCACTTGAATGTCAAAATGGGCAAGCCTTAGAAATTTGGGGCTGGTAGCTCTTTTGCAGAAATGCATATACTACCCATGATGGGTTAATGTGCACCAGATGAGATATTCATTAAATATCCTCTAGTCATTCCACAAACATTTGCTGTGCATTTATTTTTAATCAATTAAATTTTGTAGTCTCCTTCTCAAGAAATCAATGTCACCAGAATAAATGCAATAAAACAAACCAACAATAGAAGTCAAAAAAGCAAACAATTTAGATGATGCAAGGCAAGCTTCTCATGAGCTGGAGAAGTGAGATTTTAATTGCAGCCACTAGGTTCTCAGGGTGATGGCTATGAAGTTTCTGCCATTGGGATCCTCACTAGTTAGATTTCTATATGAGAACATACGAATGCTTGTTATTGAAAGAAGACTGGTGACACACTGAGCCTACTTCTTCTGGCATAATTATAAAGCTAATTGCAAAAATAAAACCACTAATGCAGAGGTTCCTGAGTTTTTCTGGTTCATATTACTCATTATTTTTTTTTTTATCATGTTACTAGACTAAAGGAAATTCCCAGAAGTTTTGTTTATTACTTGGTGAGGTCAAAGCAACTTAAGTATGATGCCCAAACAACTCAGTACTTGATGCAAAAAACCACTACCATCACCATATATGAAAATAAACTATAATAGTTGTATTTCATTCTTAAATAATCATGAGGATTTACTAATGATCTATCAGTGGCCAATGTGCCTCTTGAGTGTTGCATAACTTACAAAACATGGATTCTGATTCAACAGTGTCACCTACATCTCCCACTCCATCTTAATGTCTACATAGTACTGGTTTTTGCTCACAACAACCACAAAAATCCAGTTTTGCAAAGATATGATGTCAAAAAAGGAATGTCATGTGATCTAATGTTGAAACTATGAACTATCTCAAGAGTAGTTTGCTGAGCGTGTCTGTATTTCCTTTGAAATTTTAAAATATCCTGGAATGCCTCTGGGTGCCTTGGCACACAGTCTGAAAACCACATCACCAAGGAACTAAAGTTTCAATGAAGTAAACATACAAATTAATTAAATAAAATAGTGTTATTAAAACTATAATGTACTTGCTATCTATATTCTCTTCCAAAAATTTTGAAACAGTAGCAGGCACCTCCTTTCTGTGCTCATTTGTCTTCTTCTGAGACAAGAAGCAGCAATCTAATACACCCCATGAGTCCAGATTCGGTCAAGTGCTCACTTGAAAAAGATGGCTTCCGAGAAAGAGCTATAAGTCACATGAAGGGATAGTTTAAAAGGTATTGGCAGGAAAACTAACAAGGAATTCAGAAGTGCCCCAGGGATAGCAACAGAAGTATTGTTATCACAGATAGATCTGAGGCGGCAAGGGGAGTTACATGGTCTGGATTTGTGTCTCCTCCCAAATCTCATGCAGAATTGTAATCTCCAGTGTTGGAGGAAGGGGCTGGTGGGAGGTGATTGGATCGTGGGGCAGATTTCACCTTGCTGTTCTTGTGATGGTGAGTGAGTTCTCAGGAGATCTGGTTGTTTACAAGTGTCTAGCACCTCCCGTTCTCTCTCTCTCCTGCTCCACCATGTGAAGATGTGCCTGCTTCCCCTTCTCCTTCTGCCATGATTGTAAGTTTCCTGAGGCCTACTCAGCCAAACTTCCTGTACAGCCTGCAGAATGCTGAGTCAATTAAATCTCTTTTCTTCATAAGTTACCCAGTCTCAGGTAGTTCCTTACAGCAATGCAAGAGAACAGACTAATACAGGAAGGGAAATGTTGCTAGAATCTGGAGAAAGGTATTTCTGTAGGACAGTCAGTTACCTAACAGGAGTTGGTAGAAGCAAAGTCACTGCAACCCTGTGTCCTGGCACAGGGACTGTTAGAGCCTCAATCCCTGACCTCATTCTTCTCTTGCCCTGAACTCTCTTGGCCATGCCTCCCAGTTGCCTGACCCAACCTGAAGCCAGAGGGCAAAGGAGCTGGTGACACAGTACTTCACATCCACCTCCACAGGACGGCAGGGTGGGAAGAGCAACTATGGGTCTGGAGCAGCAAACAGGGACCATCCAGCCCAAGTTTAATACCTCAACCTTGTGCAAATCACAGCTAACAAAACCAAAGGTGGACTTTTGGGCTGATCAGATTCTATCTCCAGGAAATTAGGTTTGAGTCTTAGAGGCTGAGGGCACCAAGATGAAGACCATGTAACCTAGGAGTTGAAGCTACCATTTGGGGAATTCTGTGATGAAATTTTGTACAGACAGAGAGGTGAACCAGGAAGCTGGCTTTTGGGAAAAGGGTAGGGCAGATGTACACAGAGGCAGAGACAGGCCACCAGAGGGGATGGAGAGATGGAGTCCTAGGAGGCCTGACCAACTTTTAAAAAAAGGGATGTGAGATATTTCAACATAACCCACTTTCACAAATTTACTTAAACAATTTTGCTTACTGTTCATTGTGATCTGGGGTCTCTGTTGACACACTCAAGAGATTAGTGAAGGCCGGGCGCAGTGGCTCAAGCCTGTAATCCCAGCACTTTGGGAGGCTGAGGCGGGTGGATCACGAGGTCAAGAGATCGAGACCATCCTGGTCAACATGGTGAAACCCCGTCTCTACTAAAAATACAAAAAATTAGCTGGGCATGGTGGTGCGTGCCTGTAATCCCAGCTACTCAGGAGGCTGGGGCAGGAGAATTGCCTGAACCCAGGAGGCGGAGGTTGTGGTGAGCCGAGATCGGGCCATTGCACTCCAGCCTGGGTAACATGAGTGAAACTCCGTCTCAAAAAAAAAAAAAAAAAAAAGAAAAAAAAAAGAGATTAGTGAAGCTCATCTTGTGTCAGCTTAGAGTTAGCTTTGATGACTATGGCTAATATTAAGTAAATTAAAGATGTATTACTGACTACTCAAACTGGTCAAATTTAGAGTTACACTAATTCTTCAAAGCCTGTCTTCCCAGTGTTCTCTTGGTTACCTCCTTGAGTTCTCTTTTGTCTGCAGATAACTTTAACGTAAAACCTGCTTTTCAAAGAGGCATACTCTTTTGTATAGTAAAGAATATGATTGGTCTTTGTCTTTCATTTCCGTGAAGAAGAGTAAATCTTTGGACTATCCTGAGTAATAGGAATAGTTTTATTATTGGTGAACCTCTTAGATTATACCTGAGTTTATGCTACAAGAGGCTTAGGATGGCTGGTCATCTGCATGAGCAACCATATTATTAGAAAAGTGAGGCTTTCAGCAATATAATATAAACCTAACTATAAACCTAACCTTTGGGGAAGAGACCTGGAGAATAAGTGCAGTCACACAGATGATAATTCAGTCAGTCATGCCTATGAGATGAAACCCCAAGAAAAACTTTCACATCAAAGCTCAGTGGTTGATGAACACACTGATGTGCCAGGAGAAGTCATGGAAATTGGAATTTGTAATCAGTTGGTTAGAAATGCAAGTGGCTTGAGAAACCCCCAAGCATGCTGGCATCTGAAGGGCAGCCTTGTGGAATTCTGAGCCCTTAACTTGTGGGGCCTGTCCTAATGCTGGATGGCTAGTGCCTAGATGGGTTTACAGCAACCAGCTGGTGTCAGAATATCTTCCTTTCATGAGGTGTCATTCATTAGGTAATAACTAACTGCCCTTATATTAGAGGCTCTGGTGACAGGACACCACCATATCAGCCTACATTTCTGTAGTTGGGCTATTTGTGCCTCCTCCATCTCTGGTTTCCTGGGACTCCTATGGCTTTACCAGTGTGCCTGTCTCTGAGCTCAGCCTACAAGTTAAGAGCTTTCATGTGCAACTTTATCCAGCAGTTGCCCTTTAGTGACGGGGGCTCTCATTTAGTTTTTACTGCTCTCCTTCTCACCTCTCAGCCCCATCTTTCCTTAACCCTCCCAGAGCAGCCAATGACTCCCATCATCAGCCAATCCCTCACATAGTCAATGACTAATAAGTATAGGGGTACAAAAGCCCAGTGTTCCCGCTTCAGGGCAGAATAAACTCCAGGGATCTCCATGAGATCAGACTGTGGTGAGGCCTCACCCCAAACCTTCACTCTTGTTTGCTCAGGTTCCTCCATTCCCTATCCTGTCCCCCTCACTCTGATTCAGGCTTTGTGCTAGGCCACCCCTTGGAGGGGTGGCCCCTCAATGTACCCCCATCTCCTGCTTCTGGGAAGCCCAAACAAAGGTGCCCTGTATATGCATTGCATAAAAACTAAAAAGCCACATATTTGACTATTTTGTCATTTCATTGAAGTGCATAAAGACTTGTCTTTCTTGAGGAAATAACAGGAGGTTTCTTATTTATAGTGTATGATGTTCTAAATACCTAATTAGGTGACTTCTAAATGGGAAATGATTCCTTTTTATAGGATCTAGGTCCTTTTTTTTCTTGCTGGTATCCAACTGTGAGAAATTCAGAATCACTTCTAAGAATAAAAAAAAAATGGAAACTATTATGTTTTAGGGAAAAGGAAAATGTTTGATTAAGAGCTCTATGTATTGCTAACAACCCTTTTCAGCTGAATTCGCTTTTCTGGAATAAGATGTCTCATGTACCCCTTATTACTCTGAGACTTCGCCCATGTCATCAGGCATTGGATAGTACAAGAAAAAGTTTCTGCCACATTAATTTGAGTCTAGGTCCAACTTCTAGAACCATCTCATTGTTGTGCCTAGATGAGCTTTGGATTACTTGCCTAACAAAACCATTGTGCTTTTTAAAAAATTACATGCTTCTGCTTACTGGGTACACTTCTCTTAGGAAGTATGACAATGTTTTCCATATGGTGGGCTTCACACACACTTCTTCAGCTTATAGAGAAAGTAAGAGATAAACCCCCAACCTTCATTTGGAACTGTCACGGTCAAAATAAACTCTCCACTATTCCGAAGTCTAAATGCATTTCTGGGATGAATTAATATGCTTCCCGATGGTGTGAAGAGTTATTACAAGCCAGAAATAAAATAGAAATCCATCCAAGCCTACTAGAATTTTGAAGAATGAGTATAAAATGTTAAAAATATTCACTTCCATTTTTCCAGTGGATACATTACATAATAAACCTGCCACTAAAAAACAAGGATAAAACAATTAGATGTTTAACAATCAAGACTAAAACTATTAGTCCAGGGGTATTAATTATTTAAGGACCTTAATAAAGAGTGGACACATTAGGTGACAACTCATGAAGGTTTTTTTGTATCATATATAAAATAAACGTTAACAGATCAGACCAATGTTTATTTTCTAATTGTTCGTTTTCATTACTTGAGAAACATTTAATATCTTCCTTATGACTTCAAAAGGCTATGTCACATATAAAATTAAATAAAAGCAGCAACAGAGTTTACTGACAATTTAAAGGAGTATCGTCATAACGCATCTTTACACTGGAAAGAGAAGAGACACAGTGCAGAGCTTCCCATGGTCAGGAGGTCTTGAGAGTTGTTTTCCTGACAGAAAAATTCAAATTCAGTGCTTGCTACAGGGAATAGTTTTCACACCTCAAGGATTTCTATAGCAATCACTGCACTGAAAGATGCTGATGAGAAAAAAACCGTGCCTGGCATCAGAATCGCTTGGGAGTAGAACAGAAATGAAGGAAACCAGTTTGATTTTAGATCATGCATTTAAAAATTCCTTTATTTAGATCAAATTTGACAACCAAATTCTATAATTTGCAAGAAAAGCACTTTTTAACTCCACCTCAATGCATAAGAAAACCACACAGACCTGGACCATCACTCTATCAATTGTTTCCCGGCAACAGGGAGCCTAAGCCACGGTGCTCACTCACTCCTGACTACGTAATTCTACAGCACCCATCTCTCCCTCTTCGAATCATTCCCAAGAGCCAGTGAGCATACTCCTTCCCTAACAACACCCTTCCTTAACACACGCACCCTTCCATCTTCTCCATTTCTCATTTCCCTTTACAGCTGAGTCTCTAAGGCTTGTCTATTTAAGATCTTTCTACTTCTTGACCCCTGTCTCTCCTGAACCCATTTCATGTAGCAACCCAGGGCACCACCGAAACTACTCTAGGCAAGAACGTCAGTTACTTTCAAGTTTGCCAAACACAATGCCTCCTTCCTACTCTCTCCTGATCTCACTCCTAAGTGGCACTCAGCAGCAGCTGGGCCCTGTCTCCTAAGGAGAATTCCAGCCTGCCTCCGCTGCCCTGGTGTCATGCACTCTGGGGTCGGCCCATCTCACTGACTCCACTGCCTTAATTCAAATGTTGGCAATCCCCAGGGCACTGCCCAGGACTCCTCCTCTTTAGGGTCCCCCAAGTTCTTCCTTGCAGCATCATCCACATACCTTACTTCTTCAATACCATCTAAATAACAACGTCCAAAGGTAAACCTCTCGCCTACACCTTTCTTCTGAGGGCTAGACATAGAATAATAGGCCTTTCCAATTTAATGTTTCTCATGGAACTATCCTACCCTAAAGTCTGTACACAACCAACCCCTGCCTGCATCTCCAAATTCCATTCATGCCCTGTCTCAACTCCTTTCTAGGCACCAAGCCCTCCTTTGGGGTGATCCAACTTGGCCAGGCTCAAGGCCTTGCACATGCACTTTTCTCTGCCTGGCAGTCTCATGCCTGGCTTTCTCCCCGTGTGGAACTCCTTCTGTTCATCCCTGGCTTCTAGGTCAGGGGCTCCCTGGGCACAGTCTCTGAATGCCTTCCTGCTGTTCTCCAGGACATTACTGGAGTAATACTCCCTGATACTTCTCCAACATCATTTGCCAAAAGTAAATGCTTTGCATTTCTCCATCCACTTATTGCCTGCCTTTCACCTACCTCTCTACATTCCTTGAGGGTTAAGATCCCACCTGTTTTATTCCCCTATATAGATTAGGTAACCCGTATAGGGCTTATCAGGACATGTACTGCTAAATATTTTTTAAATAGATGAATACAATCGCACATATCCCTCTGATTCAGTACATAAGAATTGGAGACACCCTAATTCATGCATTGAATGAAAATATATTCTTTCATTCAATAAATATTATTGACAGCCTATTATGTGCCTCAAACTTCCTATTTAGTGAGAAAGCTTTGGAGATGCTTCATAAGATATCATCCCTGAATATCAGGGTTATGCCTTGACATATACCTGCCGTCCCTCCAGTAAATCAATGCAAATGATACTCAGAAGAGACATAAAGAATTTGGATCTGAACTTCTCCTATCACAGTTAAACTGGAAACCATGCAGCTATGTTTTGCCACCTGAAAGGGAATGAAACTTTCCCAGGCTGGGCAGATTTGAGTCTGATCTGTTGGGCAAACTAAAACATCTAAAGAAAGAATATGTGCATAAAAAAGGGGAAGTGGGAGTGGGCGGTGAAGATTTCAATTATGGAAATATGGAGAAAGGCCTGTCTCTTGGGGAAAAAAAAATGTCACGGTCTGGAAGAGAAGGTATCTTGTCAGCTGATTTCCATACCTGGCCCACATGGCTGGCTCATCCCTCTAGCAGAGATGCATACTTGAGGCTTTCAGAGTTTGATGCCTTAAACTGTGCATTCTCAACAGGGGTCACAGCACCCCAAAGGGGAAACAATGGTTCTTGTGGAGGGCAGAAATGCACACATCACATAGATGTGCAATTGACCTGTGGGATTAAATCTTCATGAGGGGTCAGGTAAAAATATCTAAAAAGTTTCCTTAGGAGGGAGTCTAACAGAAAAAGATCTAGAAACACCGATTTAGGCATTTGTTTTTTATTTTTGTTTTTATTTTTTTTTTTTTTGAGACAGAATCTCACTGTGTTGCCCAGGCTGGAGTGCAGTGGGGCAATCTTGGCTCACTGCAACCTCCACCTCCTGGGTTCAAGCACTTCTGCTGCCTCAGTCTCCTGAGTAGCTAGGGTTACAGGCATGCACCACTATGCCCAGCTAATATTTATATTTTTAGTAGACACAAAGTTTTACTGTGTTTCCCAGGCTGATCTCTAGCTCCTGAGCTCAAACAATCTGTCTGCCTCAGCCTCCCAAAGTGCTGGGATTACAGGTTTGAGCCACCGCACCCAGCCTGTTTTAAGCATTTGAATCAGCACTCCAACGGTATTATCTCCCTGCTTTAAGGTGATCTTTGGAACAGGTAGTTTCTTGCTACAGAGACAATTTGAAGGGTAGTTTCATACAACTGTCTGGTCTACCAGATAGTTATATTCCTCATAATAAATTAATAAATTAGCATCTTGAGTTTAATTAATTAGCATTGTTTTGTGCCTGTAATTAATTAATTCTTTTTGGCTGCTAATTATCTAAAACTAATAAGCATTCCAAGTCTTATAAAGACTGGATTATTCCCAGGATCATACATCAGAGCTCTCAAAGCTGAAGGCCATTCCTTCAGATGAGTGACCTCTCCCAGGAGGATGGATACTATCTGTGTTGACAGCTCTCCCCAGGAGACACATCTTTGGTGTTATTACATCATTCACCAAATTAAGACCAATTTATTTATGACCCCACCAGCCACGGATTTAAATATGCCCTTCTCAGCTTATCTTTATCATTTGGTAATGAGTTACAACCAATTCTGCACACAAAGTTCACCATTGTTTACAACTATAATGAATCAAATAAAAACATCACCATCATATATAAATGCAAATTTCATATAAACTATGCTTTGGTTAGGGAAACAAAGACCTGTAATATTTTAAATCATGTCATCAATTGTAAGTGCCATGCAAACACATATTCTGATTTGTTGTTTGCAATTGGAAAGGCAAAATGAAGCTTCACCAAGGTGCTTTTCTCGTTAGAGCTCCTCAGCTGTGAAGAAGTCTGTGCTCTGCAATCACTTGGCCCTTGCAAAAGATGTGCACACGCCTGCAGCCCACTCCAGGAGAGTCAGTGAGTTATTACTTTTTAAAACATAAATCTTCCCAAGTGAATGTGTCGTGCACGACCAACAGAGAAACCGATGTCAGATAAAAAGCAGATGACTAAATGTGAATAATTCCAGATCCAGAACAAAGAAACAGTTCAGGTGGAGAGAAGAGCTGAAAGCGTAATAATGAATGAATAACGGCTGATGCTAATGAGCGTGAGCTTCCTCCACAGGAATACTAAAAATGTGAGACCTGCTGTAATTTTCTAAACCAAAAGGAAGTCATCCTTCCACTAAATCAGGAGGGCTGCTGTGCTGAATAGGGAAGAGAGATGAGCAACTTGGATACAAGAACCAGAAAGAAAACTCAGATGAAGCTGAGGTAGTGTGGGACGAAAGGAGAGGGAAGTGAAGGCAGAAGAGGGTCAAAGGGCTCAAAGGAAGACAGGTGAGGCCCAGGCTCTGGTGCTCCTAGCGTGCAGGACAGGTGGAATTTCCGAAGACCCGCAGCAACAGGTGAACTAAGAACTGGCATGGGAATGGGATGGAGGACAGTATGGACATAACATGACATCAGAGATTATACTCTTGGGAGGACATGTTTTCCTGTAACTTCTAAAGAAATATTTTTAAAATGTACTCTTTCAGAATTACAACATTTATACACATATTTTATGTATACATTTCATTCTGAAAGCAAATAGCAACTATTCCATAGCTTCAGTGATATGATAAATGAAAAATAAGCATCAAGTAAGAACTAGTTAAATGAGTATTCTGATGTGACATGTCATTCTCTTGTTTCTTTGTTTGCTGAGTATGATAGCATTTGGATTACCAAATCTGATAAAGTTTGGATTAATAAGGGCATCATACTTCAGAGCCTACAAGAACGTGCCTGGTAGAGCCTTCAGTAATAATAAATGTTGCATTTAAGTGACCATGGATCAAATTTAGATTTAAATGGAAAATCATCTCCTCTATATTTGCATAAATTAAATTTTGCATTAATAGTTAATGCAGATAAAATATTATCCATGTAATTGGTTGTGTGTTTTCAGCTTTCCCCTTCATGTTTACCTCCACATCACCCTTGGACATAAGCCCAAAAGGGAACATTGTCACTCAGTCAGAATTTTCTTTCCCTTTTCAAAAAATTTTTCCATAACCAAACCTGGATCTCATTTGTTTTTCCATTTCCCAACCCAATTTTTAAAGTAAATTTTTATCAAAGTAAAACATATAAACAGAAAAGTACACATAAACGCAAAAGTCTTGTGAAAAGGCTTTGGCCGTGTGGCACCATATCTTAAGTGTCTGGCTTGATAAATCTTTAAGTGACTAAATCCGCATAACCAACATGCAGATCAAGAAAGAGAGCATTACCTCAGAATTTTCTCCTGCTTGATAGCAGAGGCCATAGTGGAACCTTCACTGGCCCTAGCTATGGTGTCCTCTCCTGCACACTACAGTAACACCAGGAATTAGAACATCTGTGGGTATGATCCTACATATGGTGAGCTTCCCGTCTAAAGACAGCCTCGCTCGGGCTTAACAGTGGCTTCCAAATGGCTGCATGGGCACTCTCTCTCCAACTAGGTAGTCATATTCTAAGCAGCATTCACCTGTATAGTTCAAGGGAAAAAAATTCTACAGCCAAGTGATTTATCGACGTGGGAGTTAATTATTGTCTACTACGTCAACAGCTGTTCTTAACAATTCTGTCATTGGAGGAGATGCCACTAAGAGGTATAGCAGTAAAGACACGTGGGCATGAGCACAAGCAGGGTGGCAGAAGCCTCGTAAGCGTTCTGGCAACACTGGTGGCAAACATTGCTGATCAGCTGGTCAAGACCCCTCCCACCCCTTCTCGCTGGCTACCTGCCACTACGAAGGTTGATCATCACACACTGGCTTTCTTTCCCAGGCTCTCCTGATGACTGGAAAGGGTGATGGAACAAGATATGTATAAAGTCAGTCTTAGGAAGGAGCGGCCTCTGTGGCAGCTTTTAATGTCCTAATAAAAAGGAGCAGATGCCGTTCGTGGACACTTCTACTTTGCTACTCTTTCTGCTTGCCTTAAATATAGATGAAATGGCTGGATCTGCAGCAGCCTCCTGATGAGGGTGACAGCAAAACCAATGGGCTCCTCCACTAATCAGCTCTGATTTTATTAATTTGCCAGACCAAAGCCAGCAGCCCCCGTGTCTAGACATCTTATGTGAAGCAAATGCATTCCCATGTTTAAGCCTCTATACTTGGGTTTTTTGTTTCTTGCAGCCAAATGTAAGGCTGACTCATATATTTGGGACAGCCCAGTTGAGTCAGTAAACACAGACTTGCCTATGCTGCAGGATAAGCTTCTGTTACATGGAGTTTGCTCAGGGAGTTTGGTGTGAAGCAAATGAATAAATTGAGACCACCTACAAAAGCTACGCATGGGCATACCTTAAATAGACTGGCAAACCAGTCACAGAAGGAGTTCAGACCAACCTGAGGAAAGTTAGCTGTTTTATGAAGGCAATACTGCCAGGAGAAATTTAAGGGAGAGAGGTGAATGGGTCATTATGAGACCAGCTAGAGGAGACCTCTTGCAGGTAGACCTTGAGCAAAGTGTTGAAAGGTAGGAGTGAGACTGCCCTGTGCATGAAGGCCTGCAAACTGAGAAGAGGCAAATCCAGCTCAAATGGGAAAGACATCCTGCAGTGTACCTGATGGAACATTCAAGAAAGAGCCATGGAAATAGAAGACAGATTCTTTCCCTCATGAAGCTATTATATGGCTGAGAGAGTTGTGTGTAACCAAAGGAAGGAATCAAGGCCGATTTTGCTAAATGGCCCTTCTTTGATTGTAGTGGGTTGAATGGTGACCCCCTTCCCCCACCAAAAATTATGCCCACTTGGAACCTGTGAATGTGACCTTCCTTGGGAAAAATTATACCTCTGCAAATGTAACTAAGTTTATGGTTTTGAGTTAGCATCATCATAGGTTACGGTAGACCCCAAATCCAATGATAAATGTCCTTCTAAGAAGGGAAAACACAGCACAGAAGGCCATGTGAAGATACAAAGATTGCAGTGATACGGCCACAAGTCACAAACCACCTAGCATCACCAGAAGCTGGAAGAGGGCAGGGAGGGTTCTCCCTTAGAGCCTTTAGAGGAAGCATGCCCTGCTGACACCCGGATTTTGGACTTTTGGGCTTTGGAACTATGAGAGAGCAAACGTCACGTTGTAAGTCACCAAGTTTGTAGTAATGTGTGATAGCATCCATAGGGAATGAATACTCTGATGCACGCAGCATGCATCACTGCTAAGGGAGCAGAAGGGAAATGCAAGAAGACATGACACCTAAGGATGGATGAGGAGAGAACAGGGTGCGTGGAACAGAATGAAGAGAGGAATGAAGGGTCTGGAAGGAACATGATGACTTATGTGAGGTTTCCTTGTTGGATAATAGTGCTGATCGTCTCATTTGTTAAATGAATGATTTTCCTTTAGCAGAAGGCCATGTTGTTGAAGAAGCTTCTTGTTCTTCTTAAGGCAAACTAAGTTTGCCTTGTGGGGCTTAGTTCCTTGCAGTTTCAATATGAACATGACTTGAAGGTAAGAGTTTAGAATAGGTGAACTTCTAGAGTCTGTGTAAAAGTTACCCTCCTACATAAATCTTAGTGCCAGATATTTCAAATGTCCCTTTAACTGACTTTTGCACAGTACAGCAGCCTGAGATAAATGTGATGGAGCTGATTATTCCTGAATTTCCTCCACAGTTTTTTTTCTTTTTAATTCCTCATGGTATTTGTTTAAAATTGAGTTATTAATAGCTTAATATTAAATTGGCCTCCAAAACTACTGTCAAAAGAAAAACAAATGGGAACAGGAGGTGAGGGGACAGTGAGGGGATTCTGGCCTTGGGTCTAGTGAAACGCTTTGACCATGTGGAGCTGTCCTTCACCCTGGGAAAGGCAGGGCTGAGTCAGTCGTCCTAAATTCCAATTCCAACATCATCCACTGAAGGCTTTGAGACTGGTCCAGAGGACTCTATGGTAGCAACTTCTAAGATATTTTCATAAATTTCAAAATTCATAAAAATTAGCCACCCAAAAATTCTTGAAAAATTTGTAACACCAGTGGCCCTCATCCCAATTCCCAATTTGGGTGGCTTATTTTCATGAATTTTGAACCACTGATGGATGCCATTGTCTCATCCATTCTGCCCACAGCACAATTCCAGAGGATTCCCCATGGACGTAAGACTGAGCCACTCTAGCCTCATGGTCTCTAGGCTCAGCACGCTTTCAGCACCACCAGTGAGTCACTAAGTACAGCTTTGCTCTCACTTCCGTCTCCCTCTGAGACCACCTCGGACCCTGTCTCCCCTGTCTCAGCCCTTGCCTTTGTGCCTTGAGACAGTTGTGCTTTCTACTTCTAGAAAACTGAGGCCATCCTTCAGTCCCTCAAGGTTTTGCTGATGGCTCCAATCACATTCGTAGCCAGGTCCATGCCAGTTTCTCCAGTCCACTGTGCCCTCCTGTTCAAGGACAACTTCTCCATCTTAACCCAACACCCTCCCCAGAAACTCCCTCTGGACCCTCACTGTGGCTCCATTCCTTCCCTCTTTCTCACTGACTAGGCCACTGAAGGGGATGATTGCATTTCTCCAGATTCTACTCCACGCCTTCCCTCTTAATCTCTATCAAGTTTCTTGAAAGAGAAGTGAGTTCCAATTTCAAGTGTGCACCATATTTTCTTAGGGAAGCTTTGCAGAGCCCTGAAGTCCATCCCACGTAGAACCTAGCGAGTCAGCATCTCAGGACCCAGCACAGGAACCTGCTTTTAACAAACAGCCTGGATGCTCCTTGTGTTGCCTGCCTGCTGATGATGTGGTCTACCGTCCTTTCCCCCTTCCCACCATTTAACTCACAAAACACCAGGATTCCTTTACATGCACGATGAAATCAATGACCACTTTCCAAGTGCCAAATCTCAGGAGCATTTTTAAGCGTTTATATAAATGTTTGCTGTGTTTCTTTGAAATCTTTTAACGTTTCTGATTCCTCCCTCCTATCTGACCATCTCTTTTCATACTGCACTTAGAGATCTTCTTTCTCTGGCGACTCCTTCTGATTCTTCTGCTCTTCTAACTCCATGCACTTGAGACCCTCTGGGATCGTGCCTTTACTCTTACAAGATTTCATCTAAGTGACTATGTTGGCTCCCATGGCTGACACAATCCCCTACAGTGTAATGTCCCCCAAATCTGTGTCTCCAGCCCAGATCCCCTTCCTTTCATAATTCAGATGATCAGTCACAGCCAGGTGCCTGTGATATCTGTCTGGTGGCCTCATGCACATTCTAGAATATGAACAAAAGGAATTCCCCATCTTCCTTCCCTAAAATTATCCTTCTCCCATCCTCTCTATTTTGGTGTCTCCTCCCACTACCCAATCCCTCAAACTAGCAACAGGACACTTTTTCTTGATATGTCCTTTTCCCACACCACTCATCAACAATGACTAAGCTCTGACAGTTTTGTTCACAAAATATCTCTTGAGCCTGTGTCCTTCCCTCTTCATTCCTGCTTCTCCTACTCCGTTTCTCAATCAACTCTAGATTCTTACAATAAACTCTTATTGCCCCTGGGCTATTGCTGCACAAATCCATCTGCCTTCACAAATGCAGCTGCCCCTGGGCTGTCCCTGCACAAATCTACCTTCCCCTCAGCTGTCCCTACACAAATCCATCTGTCAGAAGTCACCGAAATGAAGCAAATGAGCACAAGACAACCTGCCTCAGTCAGGACAGGCAGGGCAATGCTGTGACAATGAGCAGCTCCCGGATCTCAGCATCTTCACACAAAAGAATGTCCATGTCTCCCTCTGTGCTAAAGTCCACCATTGATTCCAGCAGAGGGTGGGGAGAGTTCTGCTCAAGGAAGGCACTTTGGAGACCCAGGCTAGCATGGGCTTCATCTAGTGGCTCTTCCGGGAGGTGTCACACATCACTGCTACTCACGATCTACTGGAAAGCAAGTCACCTGAGCGTAAGGGGGCTGGGAAGCACAATCCTATCATGTATCCACTGGAAACAAGGCAAACCCCCAGCACCCACACCTAGCAGCCCTAAGCCTCAATTTCTTCAGCAATTCTCCACTGCTTTCAGATCAGACCCTCTGACTACCCTATGCATAATGAAGACCAAGGATATGTATTTAAATTCAAAATTCTAGAATCCTCCTGCAGAAAATTCTGATTAGTTTGAGATATAGTACAAGAATCTGCACTGCAATTAACCTCCAAGGGGATTATTTTACTGGTAGCCCATGAGCCATACTTTAAGAGCCTACGAGGTCAAGTACGGTGTGAACCTCTTAAAACATCTTATGATGTCCTTGACGCTGGGACTCAGGCTTTCTCTGGAAGTCCATATTTAGGCTCACCCCTAGCCTGTAGCCACCTTGCTTCTTGACATGAGGGTCCCCATGGGCCTGCTCCGGAGGCTTTGCCACCCTCCTGGCTCCTTCTCCCCCCTTTCCCTTTCTCTAACGTTTGGCCAATATGTAAGTGACCACAGGAGTCAGCACAGGAGGCACTGAAAGACAAAGGTTTTTTAGCTCCCAGTCAAGCCCAAGCTGTGAGAGGCGGCCTCTCTTGTGCATTCGACCACACCACACGTATCTTGTTTTTCAGTTGACCACTAATAATGATGTACATTTATGTGTTCCACATGGTGTTTTGATCTATGCATACATTGTGCTGGGCGTGTTCCAGGGCCTGGCTGGGGACTGGATTGCTGACTGGAGAGGAAAGCTCCTTCACTAGAATTTGCCACTAAGATTTTTCAAAGATTTTTCCACCCCCAAGCACAGGGCAATGCACATAGAAGATGTTCCATGAATTATCTTGGGGTAAGTGGGTGAGAATGAATGAATGAATGAATGAATGAATGTGGATTCCAGCTCTATGCTGCCACTGCTTTTGCTTGTTTTTGAGGCAGTCTCAGCCTTTCACCCAGGCTGGAGTACAGTGGTGCAATCATGCAATCATAGCTCACTGCAGCCTCAACCTCCCAGGCTCAAGTGTTCCCGCCACCTCAGCTTCCTGAGTAGCTGGGACTATAGGCACAGGCTACCATGCCCTGCTAACTTTAAAAAATATTTTATACAGATGCATTTTTGTCATGTTGCCCAGGCTTTCTGGCACTCCTGGGCTTAAGCCATCCACCCGCCTGGGCCTCCCACAGTGTTGAGAGTATGGGCGTGTGCCACTGTACCCGGCCACTACTGCGTTTGTTACCCTGTCTATTCTACTGCTCCTGAAGGGAAGCACCGTGAACGGCAAGGTCAAGCTCTGGAAGCACCAGGGCCCTAGAAGCATTTCACTGCTTCTCAACCTCCTGCTCCCTGGAGAGGGGCCTCTGGGTCCAGCTGGGTGCAGCCTGACTGCCCAACTTCTCAAAGAGGTCTCTGTGCAGCTTCCGCTCGCACTGGCTGGAATGTTTGCTTTGAATCCAAACCGCAGCCCTGGCCTCACCCCGGCCCTGCTGCCGTTCCTTCTCCTGCCTTCAGGCATAAACCAGAAATAGCAGCTGGCACAGCAAAGAGGGAGCAAGTAAAAGCCTAATATTGTTTCCTTGCCCTTCAGACAGCTAAAAAAAAGACCAAGGTGAATAGAAATTTCTGGATTTTGCTCCCTGGATACCTGCAGCCTGAGACAAATCTTTTGAGCTCTTACAGCAGTTCAGAAAGTGGCTCACGGAGCTGCACCTCCCCATCCACTTGTTCTCCTGGACTCCCTTTCTTACTTGTAGCAATGTGTTTAACTTGGCTGTATCATTTGTATATAGCCCTTCTTAATTCCTGTTTGAAATGAAATGAGGACTAAATTTTTTAAAAGAATGACTACTCTAATGTACTGATTCAGTAAAAGCCCTAACCTTGAGATTACATTGTCTGTGGCATCTAATTCCTCGGGCACTAATAATAATTAAATAATTACAATAACAATAGCAATAGCAACAACACAGGTGAGGTAGGTGCAGCTTTAATGTGCACCAGGCTCTCTTTCCACGGCTGCATATTTATTCATTCATTGAATAGACTTAACTCCCATCTGAAAGATGAAGGTGTGAAGATGTGAGGAGGAAGGTGTGTGGTGACCTCCCCAGGGAGCTGCAGGGACCCGCCCAGCCTGACTCCAAAGCTCTCAGCTCAGCCACCCCATCACTTACCTCAGATGAGGGAATTACATACATAGTTTTTAGGAGTTTTATTGTCATTTTAGTTGTTTTGTTGTTGTTCACATTTTCTCCACTCACTAGAAGACAACTCTTTTGACAAACTAATCACTGTAGTAATGGGATCACTCCACTGTAAATACCAACTGTATTGTTAGTGAGGAAACAGAGGAGATATTTATTCTTATGGATCTGGAGTTTTGTGTTGCCTTGAGTTCTGATGCCCCAGAGGTGGATTAACGGGGCGGGGCGGGGGGGACCTTTTTTGATCGGGCATTTGGTTATCATCAAAACGCATCCATTGGCAAGGTTGTTATCATTTTGTGTCTCTAGTTATCCATTTGAGAAATGAACATTAAACAATTGCTTTGTATCTGCAGAGGAATTGTTTTATACAGCTTACCCCCTATGGAAGGCTGGAAGAGATGGAAAATAAATAAATTTCTCACTAAGGAAAGGAAAATATAAGTGTAAAATGGAATCTACTGATGATTTAAATAATCATCAGTAGAGAATTTAAATAATACCTACTGAGAATTAAATAATGCCTACTGAGAATTTTCTAATGCACACACACACACACACACACACACATACACACACACACACAGTTTAAAAGCTTTTAACTAAGAGGCCATTAGGCAAGAATGGCTCTAGAACTTTTGGTTCCTGGTAAGGAAACTGTAGTCTGCTAACTCCTATCCTAAAGCTAACTCCTATCTAGGCTCTTCACCGTAACAAATCATATATATTTTCTCTCTTTTCAATTAAAAACATTTTAAATCAACACATAATTGTACATGTTTGTGAGGCATATAGTGATGTTTTGAAACATATAGTGTATAGTGACCAGATGAAGGTAACTAGCATATCAATCAGCTCAAACACTGATCATTTCTTTGTGTTGGGAACATGCAATACATTCCTTCTAGCTATTTGAAAGTTTGTATTATTGTTAACTATGGTCATTCTACAGTGCTGTAGAACACTAGAACTCACTTCTTGTATCCAGCTGTAATTTTGTATCTTCTTTGTCTTAGTTCCGAGTTCAGCCTGTATAAAGCTCCTGATCCACACTGTTGGAGTGGTACTCTCTAAACCTCTTCTGGTTCTGCATGCTGCCTGATTCATGAATCCTTTGATGCTCAAATAAACTCTGTTAAATTTATTTTGTCTAAAGTTTTTCTTTTAACAATATATAAAAACATTTCCCCATGTGGGGAAGCTAAAGGGGGGCTTTCAAGGCAGCCAGTGCTGGTAGGCACTGGCTGTAGGGTATTGTCCACCAACCTGCCCCACCTCTGCTGGGGAGGGGACTTCCTACACAGGGCTGGGTTCCTGCAGATATATTTTGCTGCAGAAGGCTCTGGAGAGAGTCTGTCACCAGACTTGGAGAAAGTTAAAAAAGGATTATTTTAAACTAGATCACCATATAAAATTTCTCATCTGTCTATATAATTTGCTAGTACAGTCAGCCCTCCATATTCATGGGTTCCATATCTGTGGATTCAACCAACTGCAGGTCAAAAATATTTTTTAAAAGATTTATGTTGAGTCTGTACTGAACATGTACAGACTTTTTTTCTTGTCATAATTCCTAAACAATACAGTATGCCAACTATTTATATAGCATTTACATTGCATTAGATATGATAAGCAGAGGTGACTTAATGTGTACAGGAGGATGTGCATAGGCTATATGCAAAAATTGCACCATTTTATATCAGGGACTTGAGCATCAGAGATTTTATATCAGGGACTTGAGCATCACAGATTTTACGTCAGACCCTTGAGCATCACAGGTTTTATGTCAGGGACTTGAGCATCACAGATCTTATGTCAGGGGCTTGAGCATCACAGGTTTTGATATCATCTGTGGGGCGATGGGTCTGGTAACTAATTTCCTTTGAATACTAAGAGATGATTATATTTAAAAAATAAGTCACTTGTAATGTAGAGACATCAGAGTTTAGGAGATGTCAAACATTCCTAATTTTTGAACATTAGAAAGGAATTTCTCTCTCCAACAAGAAGATATGTGAGATAAAAGAAAATAGCAGGATGGTTGTTCCTTGAAGGTTCATATGTTTTTAAAAACAAAGCCAGGAACTATAATTTTTTCATATATATTCAGAAAAAATAGATTTAAATGCTCCAAAATATTTTGAAGACTTAAAAATGAACACAAAGGTTTACAGGTAATGGCTCATTAAAATATTAATATAGTAAATAGATATAAAAATAAATGCTCACAGATTAGCAAAGGTCAATAAGGAATGTGCTATTTAATTTTAAGAAAAGTAAAGCTAGTATTGGCTCACTCTTTAATAATAACATCGTTGTTTTTTAATTTATTTCTACTTTATTTCAAAGAACTTGCACTGGGGTATGATTGGGAGTTTGGAGGCCTGTTGCAATGTGGTCATTATAAGGGAAAAATTATAATTAGATAATGAACAGAACCACTATCCCTTTGTAAAACACTTTGCCTTGAAGGACAAAGAAAACAGATTAAAAGGCGGAGGGAAGGCAAACCAATTTAGAATGATATACCAATATGTCAAATAATTGGCTTAGAGAAGCATGAACAGATAGCATTTAAAAGCAGGCTCTGGACACTGTCCTTTTGAAGCTGGCCTTGAGGCTCCGTTCTTCCTTAGACATAATCTTTCTTCTTGCTATAAAACGAGGTTCATGATGTTAGTCTCAGAGGCTAATGGGGTCAGCTCTTTATATAAGAGCTTTGGTTATTTTTCTTTCATAAGTTTATATCCTTTCTTTTGAGTGAATGTTTCCCAAATACAGAAAATCCCACCCACCTGGTGAAGTTTTATTTATTTGGCCATTTGTTCACCAAACATTTACAGAGGACAAGACAGACAAGTCCCCTGCCCTCATGAAATTTATGTTTTGGTTAGGGACAATGACAACAAATGGATAAACTCATTATTTAAGTTAATAATTACAGACTGCAGTATGCAAGGAAGGTGCCGTAGAGAGGGTCACACAACAGTTCCTAGCTACTTGCAAACTGGGACATTTCAGCAAAATAATGGTTATTGTTGCAAAAACTAGAAAGCATCTGGGGCTTTCTCTTGCATGGTATTTGAGCTTCTCATCTTCAAAGCTTGACCTGGTACTCATCCGCCCAACATCCCCCAAACCTTGGGGTCCTATGAGCTGCCTCTGGCTCTCTCTTATTCTCCACATCTGCTTGGTTGGGGTATTTAGATAGTTCAGTGTGTGTGGCTCACATATTGAATACCTCTTACCACTTCCATCACTAATGCCCAGGTCCGAGCCACCAACACTTCTCGCCCGGATTTGCTGTAGCCCCTAAACTGCCCTTGAGGCCCTGTCCTTGTCTCCACCTGCCTCCTCCCAGTACCGTAACAAGTAACAGATTGGATGGAAGTCAGACCATGTCGTTCATTTACTCATAATGCTTCTCAAATCAACACAGAGCAAAAGTCAGCACCCTTAACACTGCCTCCCAAGCTATTTGTGGACCACCTACATCCATCTCTCCAGTCTCAGGGCTGGCTTTCTGGCTTGCTTTTTCCTGTCCTGCACACTGGTTTTCTTGTGCTTTGTACCTAGAGTTCTCTTAACCCAAATATCTGCATCCTTCAGTTTTGAGCTCAAATGACATTTTACCCCCCTCTCCAGCTCTGTGTAGCTTATTTTCCTGGTTTACTTTGCTTCCTATCCCATGACCACACTCCGCCATGTTGATGTTTTCATGTGTGTCTATTGTCTCATCTTTCCCCAATTAGAATGTGTCACGAGGAGCTCACCAGCTGAGAACACATGGACACAGGGAGGGGAGCACTACACACCGGGGTCAGCTGGGGGGAAATAGGGGAGGGACGGTGGGGGGTGGGAAGCTGGGGAGAGATAGCAAGGGGAGAAATGCCAGATGTAGGTGATGGGGAGGAAGGCAGCAAATCACACTGCCACGTGTGTTCCTATGCAACAATTTTGCATGTTCTTCACATGTACCCCAAAACCTAAAATGCAATAAAATAAATAAATGGGAAAAAAAAAAAGAATGTGTCACGAGAACAAAGTTTTTGTCATTTGTGTATATAGCTTCCCCCAGCTTCTTGAAAAAGTACCTGGGGCACTTAATCTATGTTGAATTGATATTTTTGAATGAATATGTATCTGTTTGGATCAGTATTCCATAACAAGGATAATTCCAGTCTCTTCTTTTTGAGTGAGTTTTAGCAGATTTTGGCTTTTTAATTTTCTTTTCTCATGCTATCCTTTCCTTCTTTCCCCTACATTCTATCCCTGTTGGCACAGAGTCCTGTGTGACATTACAAGAGGAGAGAATTAATATGCCGTGGGGTTGGTGGAGGAAGACCCCAGACCCCAGGCCTTTTTTGTTCGCATGGGAATGGACTTCACCAGGATCAGTCCAACAACCTCTTTAATTAAAACTCCTGCAAGACAAGTTCGCTTTCCAGTCACATGTGCTGTTCATGAGCTAGTTTCACACTTTATACTGAAATAATATTATACTATAATAATGTAGAGGTACTTTTGTGCGTGGGGTGTGTGTGGGTGTTTGGTGCTCTGTATAATTGAAGTAGGATTTTCTCCACCGCCTAGTCCTAGATGAAGCCCAGAATTTGTGTTCAAACTTATTTCATTCTAAAACTTCACTCTTTCAAGGTTTTTCTCTGTGCTCATCCCCCAGAGGGCGCTGGGCAGCTGCTTCCACAGCTCTCCCTCCGGCTGTTGGTCCCAAACCCAGCTGCATTTGATCTCCCAGGTATAAAAGGCTTCGTGCCAAAAATATCTACCTATAAAAAGTGAGTAACATAAAATCTCAAGCTATGCATTCTATCACATATAACATGGGAAATCACACAATCCCAGGAGGAATTCTCTTTTTCCTTACATTTTGCCTTCTAAAGGAAGTAAGTCATACTTCGTCACTATTTAATAGAGCTGTCGTAGTGGGGGTGGTTGTGTTTCATGTTCTGCACAGTTAAAGCAGGATTTTCTCCATTGCCTGGTACAAGATGAAGCCCAGTTTTTGTTCAAATTTAATTCATTCCAAAACTTCTCTCCTTCAAAAGTTTCCTCTGTTTATGTTTATTGTCAGGAACTTTATCCAGATGATTATTTTGGCGTCAATACCAACCTTGATTTCACAGTATTACACAGAAGCAAGGTCTTCCTTACTATTTTACTTATTTTATAGTTTTCTTGTACGTTTTCAAGATTTTTTATTCTTTTGTAAATTTTATCATTTTTTTCCAGTTCCAGGAAAGATGAACACTGGGCTGGTCGTGCATTAGGTAGGAAACGACGGGCGCTGCTGGCCATTGCGTCTTTCCACTGGGAGTCTCCATTGCCATTTCATCAGGTTTTATTTTCTTTCAATCAAATTATATTTTATTTTCCTATAGGTGCTGACACATTCTATTTGAATCCCTTCCTCATTTAGCTCACCAATCAAGATTAATAACTGTTTTTTACTATAAAATCTTTTTTATTCATCCAATGATATCTGCTTCCATCTGAAAGAAAACATTTCTAGAGTCTGTTTTCATAATATTTAAAAATGAATTCCAGATGAATTATATTTGAATTAAAAAGCAAAAAATATATTAATAACTATTTAGGAGACCCTCTTTGTAATATTGGCAATGGGAGATACTTTTCTAAACAAGACTGAAACCTAAAGGCAATACGAGGAAAGAGTCGTGTGTGCATATCACATGTTTAAACTGAGTAGTGAACACCACTGTAAACAAAGCCAAAACGCAAATGGCAGGCTTGGATAAATATACTTGCGACGCCCATTAAAAATAAAAGTTAAACATTCCTATTAAATACGTAACTTCCACAAATTGAAAAGGAAAACAATGCTATGGATAAGAAGATTGAAAAGCTACTTCTAAGACAAGTAAATCTAAATGGACAGTAAACGTATAAACAGAAACCACATCTCACCAGCAGCCAGGAAAATGCAAAGAAATTAAAATGCTATACCATTTTCACTAGTCCTTGGCAAAAACTAAAAGAGAGACGTAACATCCAATGACTTTGAATATAGGTGTGTTTGATTCTGTGCATGGATTGCCCTCCTGGGTTCTTGTCCAGGACAGGAGCATCTGGCTCTCCTGGTTTAAGAGCTCATGGCTGAGACCTAGTGCCCCACCTTTTCCTTCTAATTCTCTAGCCCCAGGGAGAGTATTATAGGAAGGATGGAGACTTATACAATTGCTGTATAACCACCAACACGATCAGAATTAGTATTTTTTTTTTTTTTTTGAGACGGAGTTTCGCTCTTGTTACCCAGGCTGAAGTGCAATGGCGCGATCTCGGCTCACCGCAACCTCCGTCTCCTGGGTTCAGGCAATTCTCCTGCCTCAGCCTCCTGAGTAGCTGGGATTACAGGCACGCGCCACCATGCCCAGCTGATTTTTTGTATTTTTAGTAGAGACGGGGTTTCACCATGTTGACCAGGATGGTCTCGATCTCTTGACCTCGTGATCCACCCGCCTCGGCCTCCCAAAGTGCTGGGATTACAGGCTTGAGCCACCGCGCCCGGCCCAGAATTAGTATTTTTAGTAATTTGAGGTAGACAGATAACAGATATTAAATATTAGACCTAGTTTGAAAATGATCAAATTAAAAGGCCTCAGAGGATTCATTCATGGTAAGTAGCCTATGGAAGGGAGGTTACAATTTAGGTTTCCTAACTGTACGTTCATATCAACTGTCCTGTTCATGTGCAGCATCATAAATGTGATCATTATTTTCTTAAACTTTCTGATAGAACCTATAATGAAAGGGTTGTGTTATACGAAAGTTGCAAGAGTATCATATTAGGAGGAGTAAGTTATAAACAAGCTTCATTGCGTAAAAAGCCAACAACAGCAAAAAGCTTCTGTCTGAGTTTTCTGAGACAGGTATATCAACTCACAAATATTTTACTTTCCCTTCAAAAATGTAAAATGTAAACTGCACTGCTTTAGATGGTGATCAGTTGAATTAAGTATAAATCCATAAACTCTTCAACAATGTCACCAGTAAGCATGTGAGCAATTTCAAAAGCTAGAAACAAAATTATTCCAAAATTTACCTGCTATAATTTTGAAGATATATATGAAATCATAAAACTGAATTACCTTTAAAATATAAAACAGACAACAGATTTGAAAAATAGCCACTTTTTTTCCATTTGAATGTTATTTTTCTAATGCTATTTTAAAAACCAATTATAGATATAAATAATAAAATCAGAGTCTTGACTATATCAATGGTTAAGATAAATTAATAACAAACTTTTGAAATGCCTAGAAGCAATAACATACTGGACCCTTTTCTCTATATATTAAACATAACCATATTTACATTATAGATTCATTTGTCCACACCATAATGTCCATTACTTTTGGTAGTATTAGGAAACTATAGTATGGTCTTATCAAATAGTTTTGTATATTTCACTTTTCTGATGACAAAAGCACAGGCAACACATAAACTATTAAATTATCTACAGAGAGAAAAATCTTCCTTTTTTTTAAACATGGTCACAAGTGAACCACTTATTTTTTCCCCTAAATCCAAACAAGCACAAAAGTCTTGATTATTTAAATATGGCTTTGGATAAAGAGAACATAAGGATCCTAGAATGACTTACATGATTATAAAACTATTTTTAAAAACAGAAGTTTAAAAAGAATAGCCAGCATTTAAATGTAATCTAATTTTGCAGCAGTATGTCTCCAATTTATTCTGTTCTCTGTTACATCTGTCAAGAGAAGCTTCTATCATTATCTGAGTAAAAGAAATTAAATGCGAAAACTAGAAGATTTCCAATATCAATTAATAATCCCCATATTCTATGTTCTTTTGCAACTGCCCCAAATTCAGCTTTCTTATACCTCTCTTTACATTATTACTCCTTTCTGTCCTTTGCACTTAGTTGAAGGGTAGTGACTCCCCAAGTGAGTCATTTTATTTTATCTCATTTCCAATAGCCCTTGTCAGCTTTGATTTTGGTTTTAGCAGACAGAGTCTAAGTGCTTGCTTGGCCATAGGATTTGGGTTTCTCCAGCAGCCAGACCTACTGGAGTTGACCACACACTTGTGTGGCTGACACCTAAATAGGTAAGGATGAAACAGTTCCATGACCAAGAGGCCTTCTGGAATCAGCTGTGAAAGGACCCCTTTAATCTTGCATAGCCCAGGCTTTACTTCATTGGATGGCTTTAATGTATCTGGAGAGGAGAACAGGGATTTAGTGGTGTTTCCTCTGGATGCACAAATAATAAAAAGTGCCAGGCACTCCCGAGCGTCACATCATTGGTCACCCCAATAGCCCATCTCTGTCCCCTGGAGGAGCGAAAGGGAAACCCTTCACAGATGCTTTAACTTTGGTGAACCAAAAGGAGGGAACACTCAAGAACAGGGGAAGCATTTAGGGCCCAGAGAGAGTCCCTTTTAGACTTAGAAATGTCTTACTCACTACAAAATTAGATATTCACAGGTGTGTATTTTCCTATTTTTTTTTTTTGTCAGTGCACATGGTTTCTTTCCAGTCTTTTTTCTTTGTCTATATATATTTTGTAAAAACAAAATTGGAATCATTTTCTGTTGGCTACAGTGTATGTTTTCCATCTGTTTTCCCTAGTGTTTTACTAAAGTTTGAAAAAAATCAGACAATAGCTCAGGCTCAGTGGCTCATGCCTGTAATCCCAGCACTTTGCAAGGCTGAGGCAGGGGAATCTCGAGGTCAGGAGTTTGAGACCAGCCTGACCAACATGGCGAAACCTCATCTCAACTAAAAATACAGACACACACACACACACACACACACACACACACACACAAAATTAACTCGGTATATTGACAGGTGCCTGTAATCCCAGCTACTTGGGAGGCTGACGCAGGAGAATTGTTTGAACACAGGAGGCGGAGATTGCAGTGAGCTGAGATCGTGCCACTGCGCTCCAGCCCATCTAAAACAAACAAACAAACAAACAAACAAAAAAACCAAAAAACAGACAATAGCAAATCCTTTAGAAAATAAATTGGGGTGAATAAGGCAATTTAATGCTATTGATTTTTGTAAAGGTCAAGCTTATTGTATAATTATCAAGTGGCCATTATTAAGGACCATTACAGTGCCTTGCAAATTGGCTAGTTTTACCTGCTGCATTTCCCTCTTAATTTTAATCACTTTAGTTTTTTACTCTTAACTCTTCATTTGGAAATTATTTTAGCTGTTGGACAGTGAAGATTCAATATAATTTTTTCCCTCAGTGAAGGAGCCAACTCTTACCACCTGTTTATTGGACAACTTTTATTTTCCTCCTTTACAATATCTTCCTTACTTATGTGTTTTATTATGTTTCTTTGCTCTTTGATCTATTCCAGGGATTGGCAAACTACAAACTAGAGGCCAAATCAGTCCTGCAGCTTGTTTTTGTACAGCCCAAGAGCTAAGAATGATTTCTACATTTTTAAATGATTAAAATAAAAATTTCAAGCAACATAATGTTTCGTGACACATGAAAATTACATAAATTTCAAATTTCAGTGTACATAAATAAAGTTTCACTGGAACAGATCCATGCTCATTTACATGTTGTCTATGGCTGCATTTGTGCTAAAACAACAGAGATGAGTAGTTTGGCCCATGAAGCCAAGAATGTAAGTATTGTCTAGGCCTTTACAGAAAAAGCTTGTCATCAACAGCAACCTTCCATTTATCTATCCACTGATGCTTAACCCATAACCGATGGTGCAGTTTTTTAGGTACCATTTCTGGTTTACGTTAAAAAATAAAATACAGCATTATTTTATCCAATTACCAAAGAAAGGCCCACTGGGCTGCTGATTTTTACCATTATAAATAAATCTTAAAGATTGACCTTGTTGTAACATGTACTGTTTCCACCCAATAACATGGTATGTCCACACTCTCCATTTATATGGATTTTTTCTGTGTTTCAAGAAAGAATTTTAGTTTTCTTGTACGTTTTCTATTTTTCTTAATTTTTCCAAAACATTGCATTTTAAAAATATTCTTGATAGAATCGTTTCCTTTATGATATTTTTATAACCATATTACTGAAATAAGGAAAGATTATCAGCCTCTTACATTGCTTCCCGTATCAACATATTATTTGCAATAACAATAACAGAGATTATAATAGTAGTAATAATAAATTTATACTAATACTTACAGCTCTTTTTCTTTCTCTTGACCAATTTATTAGCTAGTATTGACACAATAATTTTAAGAAGGCTGTTGGCCTGACCCGGTCATTTTAGTGGGAAAGTAAGAGAAGAGACATCAGCAGTCTTAGACTTCTGGCTACTCAACCCTTAATCAATGGATCTTCTCAATGTCTCCATATCCTCTTCTACGGCCCTGTGTTTCTATTCTGTTTTATTTGCTCCTTCTCCAAATGTCTGCCTTACTTGTCCATAACATAAATAGGAATCATTTTCTAAATTGATTGCTTTCATTCTGAATATAACTTTGTTCTTAATTTAGGATGAAAGGCTTCATCCGTTAAGTAATCCAGGCAGGTTTTAATCTGCTAACACATTCCAGGCACCTGGCCCTACGTAAGATTCAAGGAATGCTAAGATAAATCCCATCCATTCCCTAGAAGGTACAGGAGCCCACCAGCTGTGGAACTCTGGGGGAGACTGATCTGTGAGAAGGAAGGCTCTGTTTTTAATTTTTTTTTTTACTACAAATATGTATAATTTTTATAATAGATGTCGATGCTTTGGCTTAAAGTAAAAATAAAATTGAAATGAAAGAAAATACTATGTGTCATCAAGCATCTCGCAATGGGGAAAGATGCCACATAAATAGATCAAACTCACAACACTGGCTAGTGCTACTGGACAATGATTAGACAAAGATTCCCGAGGGATTGCCTGGGAGGAGGGACGCCAACTCGGGAAGAAAGCAGGGTGAGTGGGGATTTCCTGGAGCAGGTGATCCCTGAGTTAAGCCCAAGGGATGAGTTGAAGTTAGTCCTGTGAATGATGGCATTGTGCAGCTGAAAGCCAGCGCTTCGGGCCTGGGCAGGAAAGAGTTCGGACCCTGACTTCCCCTGTCATTGGGCCTATAATTCTAGATACTCTCTTCAGATCTGAGCCTCAAACTGTTCACCTGTAAGCCAGGGGATTAAACGATCTGTAACGTCTATATCTACGTCTTTGTCTATCTACCTTTATATGTGTGTGCTTATGTACAGACA
Source organism: Sapajus apella (assembly GCF_009761245.1). NCBI lineage: Eukaryota > Metazoa > Chordata > Mammalia > Primates > Cebidae > Sapajus > Sapajus apella. Next base: position 34,874,995 of record NW_022436951.1, read on the forward strand.
TAAATACTATCTCTTCAGAGAGATAAATTAGATGATGCTGCATCTACAAACAGAGCTCTGCAGAGATAGACGGAGATGTGGCTATGGATATAAACATGGACACAGACATAGAATAGAATCTACATACGAGCTCAGTTCAAATGACCTTCACTTGCCCCTTGAAGTAAATTAAAGAAGACTCTTTATGGCTCACCTACCACAGTCCACACACTTACACCCTCACCAGGCTGCAGGCCTTTCTCAGCCACTCTTGCATGAGTGTGTCATTGGTATATCTGGGCAAACGAAAGCCAGCCAGTGAACTACCTGGAGGTATCCCCTGAGATGTACCGCATTGCAGGTTCCTGTCATACTTTTTGTTTTTTGAGAGCTGAGCATGGTGGCCCAAGCCTATAATACCAGCACTTTTGGAGGCCAAGGCAGATCATTTGAGGTCAGGAGTTCGAGTCCAGCCTGTCCAACATGGTGAAACCCCGTCTCTACTAAAAATATACACAAAAAATAGTGAGGCATGGTGGCAGGCACCTGTAATCCCACCTACTCAGGAGGCTGAGGCAAGAGAGTTTCTTGAACCCAGAAACGAGGCTGCAGAGAGCCAAGATCACATCACTGTACTTCAGCCTGGGCAACAGAGTGAGACTCCGTCTCAAAAAAAGATGAAAAAAAAGTCAATTTTGCATTACTTAATTACCCAACAGTACATCACTTTCCCTTAATCACTCGACCCTTTTTTCCCTACATGATAAAATAAAGGAACACATCCACATAATTGGGTTCAGCAATAATATATTTTTGGTCCATTATGTTAGGATAACTTCTCTTAGGGTGAGAAGGGAGGATTGAATGTTTTACAACATATCTGTCGAAGAGGGCAAGTAGAAAGTCCTGGAAAGAACTCGGGTTCTCCTTTTTACTAGACAAGCTGCATAATTTGCAGTCAAGCTGCATAATTTTTCAGAGCCTTCAGGTAAAAACAGGGACATCATCTGCCCTGGTTTCACCCTCCACTTTCCCATTTCCTGCCGTGGCTGTGGCCCTGACCCATAACGGTGGGCACCGATGCGCTAAGAATCTTGACGGTGAGCATGAGTGGGGGAGAGCACTTCTGGTGGGCGGGGGGCACTTCTGACCGGTTTTCCTGTACTGTACTACTTTATTCAAATCTCATAAGACCCATGAGAGCAGTTCCCACATTTCGTTACTATTACTCACATTTTATTTAACTTTCTTAACTACTATTGAATATTTTGATAATTTCTCCCCAATATTTTATTCTGAAAATGTTCCAACATATTAACAAGAATTGAATGGTGAACGCCCAGAGGTTGACAATGAACATTTTTTGTTATATTTGCTATATCATGTATGTCTCCCTCTACTTACTTCTCTGTCTCTTGATCTATCTTATTTTTTAGTGTATTTCAAAGTAACTTGCAGAGATCAGGTCACATGACCCCTTCACATTTCAGCATGCACGTCACTGAGTGAGTTCAAAATTTGATTGTGATTCATTTTTGAGGTAAAATTGTGAATACAGTTACATGTATTAACTCTTTTCAGGAAATTGTCTATATTTAAGAAGTACAGCGTGTTGTTTCACCACGTACACACAAATCGTGAAATGACTGCAGCTGAGTAAGTTAACATAGTCATCACTTCACATAATTACCTTTTTAACACCTAAAAGCTACTCTTAGCAATGTTCTGGTATGCAAGCCAATGGGTTTGGATAATAATCCTGAAAGACACAAACTTGAATGTCTTAATCCTAAATGTTGAAATCTTGAAAGCTGAATTCTGGGGAAGAAATTAGTGTATTTTGGGTTGTATGCAGGATAAGTATATCATGTTAGCTGCATCATGTTAGGTGGAACTATGAACTTTTTACTGTCTTTTTTTGCATTTGAGAGAAAATTCAGATTTGTAGATTGGCTATGAAATATAGCAAATATGAAAACTTCAGTTTGAAACTGTGTCATTTGCTTGCATTAACATTCCTTCCAGTTGATGACATTCCAGGAGTTTTTAATAAATTAAAACCATATTTGCCTGAAGAGGTCAGTGAAGTTACTGACTAGATTGAAGATAATCATGTGCCTGCTGGGATAGCAGAACGTGTAAGGATGTCACTATTCTATCACCATGTTTGTTTCCACCAAATTTGTGGTCTGGAGATGAATGCATATGGAATGGATTTCCACATACACAAAACAACACAGAAGCATGGCACAGAAGATGGGAGAATTTAAAAGCGAATGCTTATCTTCGTGTATATGGACCAAGTCATAGAAGAATTAAAAAAAAAAATGAAACTGCCGTGTCGAAAATGAATGTGAACATATTCTCAGAGGAGACCCAGGTCCTAAAATTTAAAAAAGCAGCTATTCATTGTGATGCAAGACTTCTAAATATAGTTAATGATGGTGAAATCTGGCCAGCTTTTATAGACTATGGTTGTGCCCATAACCTCTTGTAATATGCTTTTTCATGTCAAATATTATTTTTAGTTGTTTTCTTTAAAAATTTTTTTCCACTATTTTAAGTTGTAAGCATTATTTTTAGAATTTGTGATCCTATGCATTTCATCTTTGCATTGTGAAAGTATAAATTGTGTAGAGGCTTTTAGAGAGTTCTAATTCATTTGATGCATTTTTGCAATTTTGCATCCACAAAAGTGTGTCATCACAAAGTTAAATTTTGTGTAAGTATTGTATATATTTGTAAAAGTAACCTCCGTAAATGAAGATATGTCCTTTTTGCACACCTGCATTTGTGAAAAATAAAAATTTTACAAGATCTCAGCTCTCTGGGCAACTATGGTGGTGACCAACTACAATTTTTAATCCATTTCAGCAAAAGACATTTTTACATAAAGACCTGAGTTGTTCGTCATGGCATTTCAGATAACCACAGTTACAAAGCTGGGTGCACACAATCCCCAACCACAGTGATATGTGTTTATACATTCTTCTTTTTGATCTATTTGTTTATGAACAGAGTTCATCTGCTCACAACTATTACAGCCATACTAGTTTCCTTATTATACGTATTTATGCAAAAATATGCATATTATATACTATTTTATTGTGCAAAGTGACCTATGACATATTATTTACTATTTTATTGTGCAAAGTGACCTATGATGTGTTTTATATTTTCTCAAGTAAATCCCCTTTTAGAAATATGAATAAATATCTTTGAAACTTATTTTTTCCAAAATGATACTTTTGGGATTTTGATCTTCTAGGATTTCAACATTTGCTATCGTGGTTTTTGGGACTGTGTCTTTCAGGACTGTTGTATATTGACATGGTATTCTTCAACCTCAGTATACTTGCATATTCTACTAGTTGTTTAATCAAATTCTCAGAATTTTCTATGTGCATAATTGATACTCTATGAAAAAGACAGTTTTACTTGTTCCTTTCCATGTTTTATGCCATTTTTTTCTGGCCTCTTTTCATTTGTATGCCCTGCAGTAAAATATTAAATAGAAGTTCTTTGTTCCAGACTTTAGAGGAAAAGTGTTTAATAGTTGACCATTGAGTAAAATGTTAGTTTTATTTTTCTCATATATGCTCTTTATCAGTTTGACATTTCTACCTTCTCTTCTAAGCTACTGAGTGTTTTAATCATATAAGGGAGTTAAATTTTGCCATCTAATTCTCCCACTTATTGTAATCTTCATATATATTTTCTCCTTTGTTCTGTAAATGTGTTAAACTAATCTTAGGATAAACTCAGTATGGTCAAGATATATTATGTTTTGCATATATTGGTGGATTTTATTTGCTAAGATTTTAGTAAGAATTTTATGTAGAAATTCATTAGGAATATGGGTCAATCACTTTCTTTTCTACTATCTTTATTAAGTTTTAGTATCTAGGTTATGCTGGCCTCATAAAATGAGTCAATCAGAGTTCTTTCCTGTTTAATTTTTGAAATGGTTTGTGTAAGAGTTGTGTTATTTTGTTCCCAAAGTACCACTGGTTCATTTTAAGAGATTTGTCTCTTACTCTTTTTAACAGTTGTTTTCAGGTATATATTTTAAGCCCATACATGCTCATGACTGTTATGGCCTCATAATGAATGTAGCATAATATCATTGTAAAATGTCTGATAATGATCTGTCATGAAACCTACTCTGAATAATGTTAACATGGCCACTGACCTTCCAGTGCCTGTTTGCCTGGTTATCTTTTGCTGCCTTTTATCTGTAACCCATGTCTCTATACTTAAAGTGCATCCCATACAAACCACATATAACTTGGTCTTGCTTTTTACCTATTTTGATAATACCAGTCTCTTAGTCAGTGTTTTGGGTCCACTCACATTTAACATAATTATTCACATGGTTAGATTTAGGGCTACTATTTTACTAGTTATTTTATGTTCATCTTATATGCTTACATTCATTTTTCTACCTTCCTCTCTCCTTTGGTAAGTTATTCTTTTTAATCCCATTTCAATTAATCAATTGGATTTGTAGCTATACCTCTTTGCATTACTACTCAAGTGATTGCTATAGTGATTAAAGTTTATTTAAAATTAATATTGTGCACCTAATATGAGAACCCTAGAACTATACGTGTTCATTCCAATTCTACTATACACTATATATGGAATATATGTGTGTGCATGTGTGTATGGATACACTATATACTATCCCTGCCACATGTATTATAATGAAAATGTTAGAAATTCCTCAATATGATGTTATATCAATCATATATATATATATATATATATATATAATAGGTTTTGGGGTACATGTGAAGAACATGTAAGATTGTTGCATAGGTACACACATGGCAGTGTGATTTGCTGCCTTCCTCCCCATCACCTATATCTGGCATTTCTCCCCATGCTATCCCTCCCCAACTCCCCACTCCTCATTGTCCCTCCCCTAGTTCTCCCTGACAGACTCGTGTGTGATGCTCCCCTCCCTGTGTCTATGTGTTCTCATTGCTCAACACCTGCCTATGAGTAAGAACATGTGGTGTTTGGTTTTCTGTACTTGTGTCAGTTTGCTGAGAATGATGGTTTCCAGGTTCATCCATGTCCGTACAAAGGACACAAACTCATCATTTTTTATGGCTGCATAGCATTCCATGGTGTATATGTGCCACATTTTCCCTGTCCAGTCTATCATCAATGGGCATTTGTGTTGGTTCCAAGTCTTTGCTATTGTAAACAGTGCCACAATGAATATTCATGTGCATATGTTCTATTATAATAGAACAATTTTTAATCCTTTGGATATATACCCAGTAATGGGATTGCTGGGTCAAATGGAATTTGTATTTCTAGGTCCTTGAGGAATCGCCACATTGGTCATATGCATCTTAAAGGTCCATATGTGTTTTTTAAAATAAGATAAAACAGATTTTAAAAAAATACAAACATTTTATAATTTTCAAAGCTTGTTCTTCCTTCCTGGCAATCCAACTTTCCATCATTTCAACTCAGTCTGAAGTAGTTCTTTTACTTTCTTTCACAGTTCACATCTGCTGGTGAATAATGGTCTTAGATACTGTTTATTGAAAATGCCTTCATTTTGTCTTAATTCTTGAAGTATAGTTTCACTGGACATAGAGCTGTGATCTAACACGTTTGCTTTCTTTTAGCATATTAACAATGTTATCCGACTCTATTGTGGCCTCCATTGATTTTGATGAAGTGTCAACAGTCATTCATATTGTTTCTCTTTGATATGTCATTTTTCTCTGGCTATCTTCAAGATTTTATCTTGCTTTGCATCAATTTGACCATGGCATGTCTGGGAGAGGTGTTCTTTGTATTCGGTTTGCCAGAATTTCACCAAACTTCTTGAATCTGTATTTGTATTTCCCCCCACATTTTGGATACATTTATCCATTATTTCTCCAAATATATTTTCTTCTCCATCCTCTCTCACTCCCCTTCTGTGACTCAGTCACAAATATGTTAGACCTTTTGTCATGCAGATTACTGAGATTTGCTGTCTAAAAAAATCAGTTTTTTCTCACTGTTCTTCAGATTCGATAATTTCTAATGGTCCCACTCACGTGCAATGCCATTCTTCTGACATCTCCAATATGTTGTTAATCTCACTCATTAATACATTAACACTGTAAATTTAGAATTTTAATCTGGTTCCTTCTTATAGTTTCTATTTCTCTGTTAAATTTTATGTCTTATTGTTCACGCTGAGCATACTCTTTTGCTTCCTTTTTAAAAACTTAATTATAATTACTTTACATTTTTAGAGTGATTATAGTTTCTTTCTTAAAAAGTAATTTTAAATTTATTTTGGATTCAAGGCATAATGTACAGGTTTGTTACATGGGTATATTGCAAGATGCTGAGGTTTGGGTACAATTGATCCCTTCACCCACGTACTGAGCATAATGCCCATAGTTTGTTTTTCAATGTGTCCCCTTCCTTTGCCCTTCTAGAAGCCCCTAGTGTCTTTATGTCAATGAATACCCAATGTTTAGCTCCCACTTATTTCTGAGAATATCTGGTATTTGCTTTTCTGTTTCTGTGTCAATTCACCTAGGATCATGGCCTCCAGCTGCATGCACGTTGCTGCAAAACACATGATTTTGTTCTTGTTTATGGCTCTGTGATATTACATGCTGTATATATACCACATTTTCTTTGTCCAATCCACTGCTGATGGCCACCTAGGTTGATTCCATGTCTTTGATACTGTGAGAGTTACAGCCACTTTAAAATTCTTCCATGCTGATTACAGGTTCCATATAATGGCCCCATTGGTTTCCACTGATTGTCTCTTTTTGAATATGGTCATTTTTTTCTTGTTTCCTTCTATTTCTTTTAATTTGGAAGTGTATCCTAACCACTATGAATGCCATGTTATAGAGACGTTACATTCTGCCACATTCCTCTGGAGAATATTGATTGTTTTGTTTCATTTTAGCAGGGGTCAAACTCCAAACCTGCTCTCTTCCACAATGGGCAGCAGCTGAAATCTCCATTCCATTCTTTGATCCTCTCATCTGTGCTCCTGGGATGCTGGCTGGATCATGCTTATTTCATCAGTCAGTCTCAGGTGTGGGAGTTTATATTCAGTAGTGGCTGTTCTCTTTCTCTCTGTGGATCTCTTCTTTTCAGGATTTTCCTTCATGTTCAACTACTGTATAGTGATGTTGAACTCTTTCTTCCAGTAGTATAATCCAGGGAAAATATAGGTTTCTTTTTTAAAATTTTATCCATCCCTCCTGGCACTGAGTGGGGTTTCCCCTAAGGCCAAAATCTATGAAAAGAGAAAAGCCATCCAGGTGCTTGCTGTTCAGCTCCTGTAAGTGTTGACTCCTATCTAGCTTTGTTTCTTTTGGGTCACTTTCCAGTGCCTTCAGGCAGTTTTATATTTCATCCAGGATATGTATTGTTACATACAGAATGATTGGCTTGATGGAAGTGAAACTATATTACCACACTGGAAAAATGAGCATACTGAGACATAGAGACTAAATGGCTTTCCTAAGATTTATCATTCCAAGATAATATTTTTATATTAAAATACATGACTTTCTCAATTCCATAGGGGACATGTCTGAGTGGCTTATGTGGAGTCCTTCCTTGGTTGCCCTAGTCCTAAGCTAGCACACTGTCTGGGTTCCCGTTACTCAAACTAGCCAACCAGGATGAACCATATCTGGACTCAATGGCTGTGTGCCATACCATGAATGACTCCCACCACAAGTTTGCAAGGGACTTACTCTGTTGGGAGCATGAAGGAGCATCAGGAATGGGAGTGGGGGTTGTCAGGCACTGGGTTGGCACATGGACTGTTCAAACATGAAAAATGAAAATACAGAGGAGTCTCCTAGCTTTAAGACAGTTCATACTTTGGAGTTAGGTAAAAGTAAGCTCCAAAAATAAGATGCTCACAATTCCAAAATATTTTCTTTCTTCACATAAATCAGATAAACAAACAGAAAATTTATTGCAAAAATATCTAAACCACCACCACGACAACAAAACGCAAAATACATCAACAAACAAGAAACTTGCTAAAAAGAATATTTTCTCTTTTAAAAATACCTAGGCAGCAAATAGGAAGGTGTGAAACATATTTCAGGGTATGGAAACAGTGAGAATAAAGAGCTAAGTGTTTACAAGGGGTAAACCTCCGTACTGTATTTATATAACTTTCTCAACAAAAAAGCACTGGAAACACACTCAAGACTTCTGTTCCAATTTGACCACTGGCACCATATCAATGCAAAGTTACCACTTCAGAAGGCCTCCTCTGGCTGGAAATTCTCAAAATGCTCTCAGACGTATTACATGCCAAGAAGCAAAACAACAAGTGATCCACATTAAAAGCCTTCTCCTTCCATGTTTCTTTCAATAATGAATCTTATATTCATATAAATTTTGCAGGGTTGCAGAAGATACACAGCAAGGAGCATTCAGCATGTTGGCTTTTATTCAAGATAGCTGAAGGGGGCTCTGCTGAAAATGTGATGTCTTTTCTGAGAACTAAGGATGGTGCCTATGAGAGACGTAGGTAAGTGTGTTCCCACCAGCCCTCCTGCCTTAACTATAACAGTCACAGGGTTAAGACCAAGCCAGGAGCTGGGAGCATCTCTTGTCCTTCTCTCTTGCCCATTTCGCTTCGTGAAGGGCCCCAGAATTTGGCTTTCCTTTCACTCTCCTCAGCAATCAAACTGTAAGTGCTTTTAAGCAAATATTTTTTCTTTTCGCTGGTCCATGGGAGTCAAGTAACAAACTCAAAATTTCGCCTTTTCTCCTGTTTCAGAGGCAAACTATGGCCTTGAATTTTCTAAGTTTTGTTGTAATTGATTTATCATTATTACTATTATTAACACTGGTAATTCTAAGAAAGTAGTCTAGGGGAACACAGCACACATAGAGGGCGCTTATAATGTCATGAGACAGTCTTCTAAGTTTCATCAGCTGTTGTCGGGCTCATGACTGGAGCCAGGTTTACCGCTTCTCCCAGCTTGTTGGCTTCACCCCCTGTGCCAAGTTCACTATCACTTTATTCCTTGAGTGCAAATCATACACACTCTTGCCTTTAAAAATACATCTCTAGCCTAGCTATATGAGTATCAAAATCCCATATATACATGTAAATTGCAAATTCGGGGGATAGTATTGTTTTTAGTACATTATAAATTAATTAATCCAGTTTAAAGTCCTCTATAGACCACAGAACAGCTTCACGCACCTGCTTTAAGACTATCTTTTTTTGTTTTGGTAATATATCCGACATGAAATTAAAATCGAAAAACTCTTTCTGATCCTGCAGTCTGACTAAGATGTTACCTCTTTAAAAGGCTTTCCCTGCCCACCCTGGAATACTTTAACAACGACATTTCTCTTGGTAGCAGAGACTGATTAATGTTTGGAATATCCAATAGTCTATGAAAAAAATAGAGAAAAACTAACAATCCTCCTATCACAAACTAAAGGAAAACAGAATCATATTCAGGGCAAATCAGTGAAGAAGTAATCAAGTATCTTGAGATGCTGGGACTACTGTACTTAATTAAGATATAAATTAAGCAATGTTATGATATAAAATAGTTATCTTTTCAGTGAAGACAAGTCTATTCAGGAAAACCAGGCTTGCACATATATTTTCTTTAAAATAGTCTGCCAATTTTAAATAGGTTGCTAGCTCTACTTATTAAGCAAATTCTGTTTAATGTTTGGGGATGTGCTTAGAATAAATTTCTAGTTAGGAAATCTCTTACTGGTGGTGTTGGTAGGGAAGGGAGGTGTGGGTAAAATGGTTCATTTTCTATCTTGATTTACAAGCTGTGTGACCTTTAAGCAAGTTACTTAAATTATCTGAGCCTCAGTTCCATATTCTGCAAAGAAAAAATAGTACAGTTTCCCTTAAAACAAATATGTTGAATAATACTGCCTTGTATAGTTTCTGGCACACAGCAAGCACTTTCAAAGGGTGTTGTTATTATTTACCCAAGAGCGCTTACAATTCTTGGATTATAATACCAGCTTTACAGAAGGTATTATGAAAAGTTGCCTTAATTTGTATAAGCCTGTTTCACCTAAAACATGTAGCATGTCACTGTCCTGTCCATTTCAAATGCCAATCTGAAAAACACAGATGCAACAGAGAGGAATGGGAAGCATTTGTCATCTGTAGTTAACAGGCTTGCCTCTGCCTGCTCACCCACTGGGGCATCTCTGGAGTGTACATGAATATACTTTCCAGCCAACCCCATCCCTCCCCCAAGGAGTCATAAACTGAGGCTGAAGGTTTAGCACAGAACCATCTATGGCAGCCCTGTGACAGCTCTGTTACTGCCACCCGCCTCCTGGGAGGGCCTGTGTGCAGCACAGTGAGCCAGAAAGAAAACATTTTCGACTCTGTCCTAATGGGGGCCGGGAGGAGGGAAGGCGGAGGATTTTTGGTAATCTCCAGTTACCAAAAATACACAGACATACACACACACACACGCACACACACACACACACACCACACACATATTCATAGACAGGCTCAGTATGTCTTAATTACTGAAAAACAACAATATTATGTTAGAGGTACTTCATTTTGAAAATGTGGATTTTGTTTTCTCACAAACTTGGTTATTTAAGTAAATTATAGGTTTTTTTTTTTTTAGCATTGGTGTTAGAACATTTTGTTAAGGTTGGTCTATGGTACATATTTGAATATAAAAATACAGTTTAAGTGACTTTTAAAAACTGATCCATAATTAGATAGGTAGACGTTGGCAGTTTTCCAAAAGTGTGAATAGAAAATGAATGGCTTTATCAAAGGTATGCACAGCAAGAGAGCATCTAGGACTGTGGAATATTTGCGATCGTGGAAGTGCTAAATCTTCAGAATATTTAAAATAAGAGATAATTTTCAGTTAAGTCAACAAAACAAGAACAAAATATGAACCAATAAAAAATGAATGCAAGGATGAATAAACTGCTGATAAGTGAATGTGAAAGCACTGCACTTCCCAAATTCTAAATCATTCACCTTTATGAAGCCTAAGCAAGCATATATTACTGCTTCTTGAACATCTTTCTTACATTTAAATACATTAAAATTGAGGTTTTCTTAAAACAGTTTCATTATTATTATTTTTTATTTTAATGCATGGGAAACAGTCCAAAAGAAGAAAAAAATCACCTAAGATGTCACCACTCCAAAATAATTGATTTTATTATTTCAATGTGTATCCTTCCAATTCTTATATTCATACGCAGGCATTTTTCTATTTTTTAATTTAAAATATATTTTTAAATTTTTTTGTTATAGAGACAAAATCTTGCTATGTTTTTCAGGCTGGTCTCGAACTCCTGGCCTCAAGCAATCCTTCTGCCTCAGACTTCCAAAATTCTGGGATTACAGGAGTGAGTCACCACACCCTGCCACAGACATTTTTTATTTACACAAATGGAATTGTAGTATTGATATCATTTTAAAACCTGTTTTTTTCACACAATAATAAAATTAAGTATTTTCTCCTGTTGATCTTCACTGTCTTTATTTTATTTGAGTGTAACAAAATATATCTAATCTACTCCCTACTATCAGACACGTAATTCTTTCTACTCTTTGCCATTCTAATCCAATAATGATTCTTAGAAACTAAATTTTTGCATGCATTCCTTGGAACTTCCTTGGATACATGATTACAGGCTTCCCTGGTGACTCAAAGAATGTTCTCCTCAAACATCACATGTTCTCACTCATAGGTGGGTGTTGAACAATGAGAACACATGGACACAGGGAGAGGAGCACCACACACACCGGGGTCTGTTGGGGGAAATAGGGGAGTGACGGGGGTGGGGGAGTTGGGGAGAGATAGCGTGGGGAGAAATGCCAGATATAGGTGATGGGGAGGAAGGCAGCAAATCACACTGCCATGTGTGTACCTATGTAACAATCTTGCATGTTCTTCACATGTACCACAAAACCTAAAATGCAATTAAAAAATAAATAAATAAAAATAAAAAAATTAAAAATAAAATAAAGAAAAGCTTTGCTATGTTTTACTAGATTGTCCTCCAAATCTGGGATCTAATTTAAAGGTCATGGGTAGTATATGAGAGAATCAACTTGTATGAGTTTCACCAACTTTAGATATTACATAAATTTGAAGGCTTTACCACTTTGCCTGAGGATGCTTTAATTTAAACATTGTGAATTAGATATTTGCATCTGTTAGCTACAGTATTTATATGGATGTGTGAGGCAGCCAGTTGCTCCAGGCCCATTGCCTGTGGGTTTGTCTTTTTCCTCTTGCCCTATTACCTTGTTGAAGGATTCTTCTGGAAACATTTCTTTATCCATTAAGAAAGTCAACCCTGTATTCCAGAGGATGCAAATGTTTTCCCAGTTTTTTTAATATAACTTGTATTATTGACTAGAATAATTTTAAATAAATAATCATGTAGTCAAATATATATCTTTTCTCCTGTGTTTCTCTTTCCAGAACCAGGCATCCATGCCTGTAAAATATGTAAAATATGTGAGCACATACCCCTGACACCCCTCCAGTTACCCTCCACAGAAAAAAACTGCAATCCTTCTCTCACACTTCGTGTGAACATGAGTTTGCTTGTTTACTGTGTGCTTTGTTATATTACATCGCTAATTTCAAAAGGTGGATTTTAAAGAAAACAAGCTTCACTTCAAATAAGGGCCAAACTGATATTCAACCTTATTGTATTCATTTGCTAATGATGTCATAACAAAGTGCCACAGACTGAGTGGATTAAATCACAAAAATTTATTTTCTCATAGTTCTCGAGGCTAGAAGTACACAGTCATGGTGTTGGCAGAGTTGGTTTCTTCTGGGGCCTCTCTCCTTGGACTGTAGATGGCCGTCTTCTTCTGGTGTCTTCATATGGTCTTTCTTCTGTGCATGTCTGTGTCCTAATTGCCTCTTCAAATAAAGACGCCAGTTATATCAGATTATAGCCCACCCTAAAGATCGTGTTTAACTTGAATTACTTCTGTAAAGACTCAATCTCCAAATATAATCCTATTATGAGGATGGGGGTTGGGACTTCTACATATAAACTTTGTGGGGGATAACTGGCTACTCATACACAAAAAATTGAAACCGGACCCCTTCCTTACACCATATACAAAAATTAACTCAAGATGGATTAAAGACCCAAATGTAAAACCAAAAACTATAAAAACTCTGAAATACCTAGGCAATACCGTTCAGAACATAGGCACGGACAAAGATTTCATGACAAAGATACCAAAAGTAATCGCAACAAAAGCAAAAATTGACAAGTGTGATCTAAGTAAACTAAAGAGCTTCAGCATTCCAAAAGATACTGCCAACACAGTAAACAGACAACTTACAGAATGTGAGAAAATTTTTGCAAACTATGACAAAGGTCTAATATCCAGCATCTATAAGGAACTTAAACAAATTTACAAGGAAAAAAAAAAACCATTAAAAAGAGGTCAAAGGACATGAACAGACACTCCCCAAAAGAAGATATACATGTGGCCAACAATCACATGAAGAAAAACTCAACATCACTAATTATTTAAAAAATGCAAATCAAAAAATAATGAAAAATCATCTAACACTAGTCAGAATGGCTACCACTAAAAAGTCAGAAAAGTAACAGATGCTGGAAAGTTTGTCAAGAAAAAGAAACGCTTATACACTGTTGGTGGGAGTTTAAATTAGTTCGACCGTTCTGGAAGACAATGTTCGACCAGTGTTGCAATTCCTCAAATACCTGAAGATGGGATAGCAATCCCATTACTGAGTATATACCCACAGGAATATAAACTGTTCTATTATAAAGACACATGCATGAGTATGTTTATTGCAGCACTATTCACAAGAACAAGACATGGACTTAACCTAAATGTTCATCGATGATAGACTGGATAAAGAAAATGTGGCACATATACACCATGGAATACTATGCAGCCACACACAAGAATGATATCATGTCCTTTTGAAGGGGCATGGATGAAGCTGAAGGCCATTTTTCTTAGTAAACTAACACAAGAACAGAAAACCGAATACTGCATGTTCTCACCTACAAGTAGGAGCTACATGATGAGAACACAGGGACATACAGAAGGGAACATTAGATATTAGGGTCTATTGGAGGGTGGGAGGTGGGAGGAAGTAGAGGATCAGGAAAAATAACTAATGGGTTCTAGGCTTAATACCTGGTTGATGAAATAATTTGCATAATAAACTGCCATGACACATGTTTACCTAAGTAACAAACTTGTACATACACCCATGAACATAAAAGTGAAAAAAAAAAAAAAAAAACTTTGAGAGGGGTGACACAGTTCAGGCCATAGCATTAATTAATACAATTCTTAACACAGAAGAGCAAACTAAACAAAACTTTAAAAATTGCACCTGAACCTAACCTAGTCAGTTGTCTGCTAGAACAACAACAAAAAGCAATCAATATATTCTCCTTAGGATTTAAACAAGGACCAGAATTCTACAACATAATACAGTACTTTAAATGCTGCAGAATGGATTCAGAATTCCTTAGCACATTACTACAGTTCGAATGTTTTTGTCCCCTCCAAAAATTCAGGTTGAAACTTAATCTCCAAAGCAACAGTATTGAGTGGTGTGGCCTTGAGGAGGTGATTGGGCTATGAGGACTCCTCCCTCCTAAATGGAATTAGGTACCCTTATAAAAGGGCTTGATGAAGGGAGTTTGTCCTTTTTGGCCTTCCACCTTTGCCTCTCTGGAGGACACAGTATTCAAGATATCATCTTGGAAGCAGAGATGGGGCCTTCACCACACAATGAATCTGCTGGTTCCTTGATCTTGAACTTTCCAGCCTCCAGAACTGTTAAGAAGCTTATTTCTTTTCTTTATATATTACCCAGTTCATGGTACTCTGTTACAGCAGCAGAAAATGGACTAAGGCACACTCCAAGGACAGGAAAAATCACAATCCACAAGTAAAAGTAAAATCAATAGATACCAATCCTGATGTGACTCAGATGTTAAAATCATTAGATAGAGACTTTAAAACAATTATTAAAACCAAGCTCCAATATGTAAGGAAACACTTCTGACATAAATAGAATGATAGAAAGTCTCTGGAAACAGACAGATGACATAATAAATAATAGAATGGAAATTTTAAAACAATAATACAACAACTTTTTAAATGTGAAGTTCAAACTACTACTAATACCAGAATTTTATTTCAGAACTATGTTTTTGATTTCAGATTAAGGTCATTTTTCTAATTTCTGGTATTCTTGAATACTTAAAAAACTTTTTTGTCAGAAATTCTCTAAATCTTGCATCTTCTTCCATCCACATTATCTCAACTTGCTGGTTTTCTTTTTTAAGTGAGAGCCATAATAAATTTTTCTCTGGAAGAGTGTCTCCTCTGTGTCTTCTCCCAGAGCTCATCTCTCCTCTCAGAGCTTCTCTGTTCCTGACACTGATGTCCTGGGGACTGGCTTCAGCATGGCAGCTCTCAGAGGAAGCTCCAGGATGACTTTCATGGACAGACTTTTAAAGAGAGAGACTGGCAGTGATACAGATCAACCAAAAAATAGGTTATTTATAATATTCATCTTTCCTGATGGTGAGAAATACACTTTTTTCACATCATGCCTTTTCACCGAGCTGGGAAGCAATGGTCCATAAGTCAGTTGCCCCTTTGCTCGGCTCCTACAATATAGACGTTGCCCTGAAAATTTAGAAAACAATGAAAAAAATGGGATTTTCTTCCCTTTGGGTAAAATTAAAGCAACAGGAAAGGGTTATTCTTTTAGTTACAGTGAAGAAGATGTTAGTAAAATTACTCTCCTTAGTAAAATTACTCTCCATAGGTGAAATCTGAGCTTCAGATTCTGTCATTAGTTTATGTACCAAATTGACCACACTAAAGAACACCCAGAAAGCTGGTAAAACATTAATTCTGGGTATGTGTATGCGGGTGTTTTTGGAAGAGATTAATGCTTAAATAAGTAGGCTGAGTAATGAAGATCACCCTCACCAATGTGAGTGGGCGTCATCAAATCCATCGAGGGTCCATACAGAACAAAAAGGTGAAGGAAGGGCAAATTCATTCTCTTTGCTTGAGTGGAAATGTCCATCTTCTCCAGTCTTTTGACATCAGCACTACTCCTTCTCAGGCTTTTGGACACAAAAAAGACTTAACACCCTTGGCTTCCTAGTTTTCAGGCCTTTGGTCCAAACTGGACCACTGCCTTTCTTGGTTCTCCAGCTTGCAGATGACAGATTATGGAACTTCTCAGCCTCCATAACTGCCTGAGCCAGTTCTTACAATAAATCTCTTCTGATACATATCCAGAATACATACTGCTTCTGTTTATCTGGAGAACATATTGGCTCTGTTTCTCTAGAGAACCCTGACTAACACAGATTCCCTACAAAAATAAATTCTTGTAGCATATATTTACCAAAGTGTAAATTATTGTTTCCAATTTTTATAGTAAGTCTCTAATAACATATCAACAAAGCCTATTCTCTGGTAGAATCAACAATCAATGCATTAAGAAGGAGAGTGTTTCTAAACCTTGCAAACCTGAAGGCCTAGGGTTTCATAGTGAAAGAACATTGATGACAGCCAAGAACAGGTGTCAGTGCCCTTTTATGTCACAAATTTAAACACAAATAGATGGCATCAGAATTCTATTCCCATTAAATTAAGTTGAACTAATACAATATTTGAAATGTGATAAATTTATGGCAACTTGAAGGAAAGTTTCTAGAAGCCACATTCTTGAAAGGAGGGTGAAATTTCATGGTGTGGAATTCAAATATATGTAGACATCTCTGTGGCTTTATTTTTTACTCCCAAACACAAGCTTTTTTTTTTCTCCTTGTCTATTCCTCAGCTTACATAGTTATGTATTATCTCCTTTTCTTCTGCATTTTTTCTTCATCTCATCCTCATTTCTGGTCCATTTTTAGTCACTCCTACCCATGTTCAGAGGCAGCAAAACACTGCATCACCTTCTCACGGCACACTGAATTAAGAGGGAACACCTGCTCAGTGTTGCCTAGTGTTACAGAATTTTGAATTGCAGTGGCTACGTCAAATGTTGAAGAAAAAAGTTTGTTCAACTGTATTTATTACAACAAAATTACAGGATATTAAAATAATTTATTTGGTCCATTTAAGTTTCTCATGATGATATTTAACACACAGTTCAGCCGTTCTAGTCAAAAAGTCACGGTACCAACCAGTGCCTTGATCTAAGATTTTCTGTTTTTATTTTGTCCCTAGTAGACCTTGTAGTCGCAGCCCCTCAACAAATCCCAATTGTGATATGGTTGGAAATTTAGTCATTCAGGGAAAAGCTTAAGTGAAATTTTCAAGTAGCAGTCATATGGTTTTCCCTACAGTGATCAAAAGATCGTGTGACCTTAATAAGTCATTCAGTCAATCAGTTTCCTCTTTTAGAAAATCAGTGCTACTGATTTAGAAGATATGTAAGGTCCCTTACACTTTCAGGATTATTAATGTTTTAATAATCAATTAATATTTGTCCATTGAAAAGTCTTCATTTTCAAAACACAATGAACTTTCCCATACATGTGTGAGTAGAGGACTGAAATGGCATAGCTAAATTAAGTTGAGATTCAATTCTCAGTAACTCCAGTTGGGTCAATTATATCAGTCTTCTTTCTTTCTCCAAAGGCAGACAACCAATCTTTCTCTCTTAAGCCTGAGCAGTTCACCATTTCAACTATGGGCTTGGAGCTCAGGAAGTCAAAGCCATGTTGGGGACACAATTCAGAGGAATGATTAGGCAAGAAGTTAGATAACAGAACATGAAAATGTCTTGTCTATTCCAACTGGCTTGGTGACCTAGGGTTGGAGGGAAATTGGGGAGCCAACTAACTGGAGCACCGTGGTAACTGAAGATGACTAAATAAACCTCGAGGGCAGCAGCTGTGGATTGTGCAGATGATAGGTGACTAGGCACGCTCCTCAGCAACCCTGGATCGTATCCTTACATTGTTTAAAGCAATTTATTATCTCTTTAGTGCCCATAATGAAGGCCAAACTATTTGTCATGAACTACACGTGTTTTTCATGATTTGGCCCAAGTTTCTTTCAAGCCTCAAGCACTCACCCACACACGATAGCCAGGCTGACCCACCCTCTGCAGGTGTGAGATTTCTAAACATACCTGCGTTCTTAGATCTCTCTGTCATTCAGATTCTGTCCTGCAGTATCCTCTGCTTTGGAGCCATCCCCACCTGCCTTGGGTGTTGCAAAGCTCTTTCTTTAGTGTCCATAGTGCCTTGCTCATATCATGCACATTATGCTCATTTCCATCTCTGTCCCTTCACAAGACCATATGGACCCTGCATGATGAGCTCTTCATCTATAGCTACTAAGTAGAATCAACCTCTTGATGCAAAATAGCTTTTGTTTAAGTAGCACATTGCAGTCTACCATAGTCATTACTCTATTTGACAAACAGCCCATGCACAGACACTTCAGGTTTTACTGCTCACTTTGATTGGAAAGGATGGGAAGTCTACACATGTTCACTTAGACTCATGCAGATCCCTGTCATCAGAGCTGACAAACTGAGAAAAAAAGGTACTTCACATGCAAGGAAAGCTATGCAGCTAGAAAGAATAAGACGTCTTCTAGGACAGTTGCCAGCTGAAGAGAATGAAATAAGATTTCACTCTGGTTTTACACTGTGTTGTGACGAGAGGCAGTGAATTTTCTGATTTAACTAGGAAACTCTAAAATTCCCTATTTTATCTCCAAGAAAGAGAAAATGTCAGTTCTGGTAGCAGCAGGAGCATCAGACAGCCTATCTAGTGTGAAACCATTGCTTTTATTAGAAGCAAACACTACAGTCATGAATCAACATCTGCCATCTTGGACTCTGTTTTCACTCCCAAGGAGAAATTCCACCATAAAACTATGGAACACCTCTGGAAGTGAGACAAAACACTCATATGACACGATTTCCATGACCCAAGATAAATAACTTTTAAAAAAATGGCTGTCAACAGGTGATTATTTTACCATAATTAAGGATAACACCATGTGCCGTTCTTCAACTTTCTTTTAAATATATCTTACTAAGGATTAATTAAGAGGTATGTATCTGATTAAACCATTTGAAGACTGAAAGGCTGGAGTGCTAAAGATCAGCATCGTAGATATTTAAAACAGTTAATATAGCATCAATTAGGATTGCCATGACCATATGGACATGAACTAGCTATGAAATAAATGTTGCTGGAGAAACACATGTGAATAAAAGGAAAACAGTAGTTTGATTTTGAGTTCTCATTGCATATTACACTGAGTGCCAAATGAATAAAAAGTGAAATGCCCAGAATATTGTTTTCTCTTAAAGGGATAGAACCAGATCTAATTAAAAAGGTAAGCACAAGAAAACAAGTTAAAGATGGAAGATGTCTGAGAGAGAGAGAGAGAGAAGGAGAGAGAAAAGAAAGAAAGAAAGAAAGAAAGAAAGAAAGAAAGAAAGAAAGAAAGAAAGAAAGAAAGAAAGAAAGAAAAGAAAGAAAGAAAAGAAAGAAAGAAAGAAGGA
>NW_022436951.1:34894656-34924704 GCF_009761245.1 Sapajus apella
GAAAGAAAGAAAGAAAGAAAAAGAAAGAAAGAAAAGAAAGAAAGAAAAGAAAGAAAGAAAGAAGGAAAGAAAGAAAGAAAAAGAAAGAAAGAAAGAAAGAAGGAAAGAAAGAAAGAAGGAAAGAAGAAGAAAGAAAGAAAGAAAGAAAGAAAGAAAAGAAAGAAAGAAAAAGAGAGAGAAAGAGGAAGCCAGAGCACTTTGTTGCATCTTAGTATGTCCATTGTTTTTTGATAAATCGGTACGGGTTAGATTTTTCTTTGTGTTTCTGTGATCTAACAGAGTGAATTCTTTCATAGGTGCTGACCAAGTAAGAAAATGTGTGTTGAATAAAGACAGAAATGAGGCGATTATATAAATGTTATATACTTCTGTACAGTGAAGCCCAAGAAAATCAAGACTAAAGCAGGAATTGAGAAACATCAGAAATAAATACGATTGGTAGAGTTTGAATTTCTGAACTACTTAAATAAGGTTAAACTCAACACAACCATATTAACTTAGACTCATCCCCAATCCATTACATCATGCCTGAAAAACTGAAGAAAAATTTATACTCCACACAAACAAAGGAAGCTATACAGCTAGGAGGAAGGCCAGAAGATCAAGGTTTACACAATATGAACTATAAAGAAGAACACAGCCCTTGAAAAAAAATGTCAGCCTCATTGGTAATTAAAGTGAAAGGACACAGATTCCTAAATAATCCGTTTTAACTTCTCACCTTAGGAAAAAAAATAAGCAAATGCTAAAATCCACTGCAGCTAAGTTTATTGTGCTTGGATCAATAGAAACAAGAGGGAAGTCTTTTAAACTAATCCTACTTGTTCTAGGGGGTTAATTCAAAATACATAAGCAGCAACAACTACTGCCCTTAAACTCAACGATACTACAGTAGTAAAATTTTAAAAAATCAAAGCCTGCAGCAATAAAATGGTAAACCATAAATAATTTAGACGCATACAAAAATTTATCTAAACTGTTAGCCAAAAAGTAGAGGACAAATTATATTTATATCATTATCATCTCTAAGAAAGTATTATGTCAATGGTGGACACAGACTGAAAAGAATCTCACAAATGAGGTGTCTGTTAAGTGATGAATTATTAATATAATCTACTTAGAATTATTTTAAAATGCATTTTACAAATAAGTCACTTGAAAGTGTGGGGAAGTCGGGGAGGGATAACATGGGGAGAAATGCCAGATGTAGGTGACGAGGAGATGGAGGCAGCACAACACATTGCCATGTGTGTACCTACGCAGCAATCCTGCATGATCTGCACATGTACCCCAGAACTTAAAGTACAATTAAAAAAAAAAAAAAAGAAAGTGGTCAACACAGACTTGAAATAAAGTATAATGAAAAGTTGCTATTTACTTTGCCATTTTGATATTTCTCCCCAGGCCAAAACACTATGATGCTTGGGAAGTTCCAAATGCTACTTTGAAACTTGACTGGCAAAATGTCAGAAGATGTGGACAACCATGGAGTTACTAATTCTGTTTTTGCTTTGTTTGTTTGTTTGTTGCCACTGAGGAATCTGAGGTCCCATAACCTGACACATTTAGTATCTGACCTAGGGAGAACTGGCCCCTCAATCCCATGGCATCCCATGGCACCAAGCCTCCTGGTTGCCATGAAGTTTACAGCTAGAAAATGGGGCTTATTTCTGCAAACACGCTTAGTAAGAAGAAATGGTGTTTGGGGGTGTTCTATGAGTCAGTTACTAGTAAGAACAATGTCCCTTTCTCTCTCTCTTTCTTTCTCTTTCTCTCTCTTTTTCTTTGTTTTTAGAGGTAGGGTCTTTGCTCTGCCACCCTGGCTGGAGTCCAGTGGCTCAATCATGGCTTACTAGAGACTCAAATTCCTGGGCTCAAGTGATCCTCCCACCTTGGCCTCCCGAGTAGCTGGGACTACAGACATGTACCACCATGCCTGACTAATTTTTATTTTTTATTTTTGTAGAGATAGGATCTCATCGTGTTGCTGAGACTAGTCACGAACTCCTGAGCTCAAGCGATCCTTCTGCCTTGGCCTCCCAGTGTTGGGATTACAGGTGTGAGTCACTGTGCCCAGCCCAGTGTCCCTTTCTCTTAATGTTGATGGGAAGGCATCTTCACACATAACTATTTGATGGCTGCCTTTAGAATGCACTGACCACCTTGGTGTAATTCCTTGCTGAACCCAAGTTCTCCTTCCCTGATAAACACTTGTGTGGTCATTTCCCTTGCTGCAAGAGAAAAATCCTTCTGCAAAGTATGTTTTGCTCATAAATATGAACATAAGACCAGATTTACTTTTTCTTTCATCTGGAAACAGCTAAGTTAGGCTTCTCAAAGCAGGTTTCTGAGAACTGGGGATGCTATTAGATGTTAAATGGAAAAAGTTTCCACAGTCAAAAATATTTGGGAAAAGCTGGATTGCTCAGGACTCAGGGCTTAGGCATTCTGAGAACTGTTAATTGTCATTTGGCAATGGGGTTTCTTAGAGGAGAGACAGTATGTGGCCATCTCCCCAAACTATCTGGACACAAGGTTCTCTGCCTGTAGAGGTGTCCTCAAAGACAGGTCCATGAACACATTTGGCAGATACTGGTCTATGTTGTTACATGGCCACATGCCCCCTGGACTCCGTACTAAGGCAGCCACTGGCCTACAATGCATTTTATTTGTAGCTCACACTACAACTGTGTGAGCATAACTTCATTTTTCAAACTTTGGGGTTGCCACAATCTGTTTCCAAATCTTGTGAAGCAAACTGATGTTGGAGAAAATAAGTTGCTGAAAACGGTGTTTACTGAGGCTTCATTTTTCCCTATTGATATTAAAACGAGGCCAGAAAAATTTATTATAACCAAGGGAGTCTGTAAGTTCTGCAGTTACTTTAGCACATAAGAAAGATAAGCCTAATGAGAACTCCTGAATCCTGCATTCATTTCTCTAGCTTTGAAAAGAAACTGAAAGCACTTCTGATAAACCCCTTAATGAGTTGCCCAGAGGTTCATTTATGTGTGCTTTGAAAGGCTCTTGAATAATATCAGGTGAATTTACAATTAACTTCTGAATGTCAAAAGACCTGCTCTGAAGGAGCCCAGCGAGGAGAAAGGAGAAACTTTTCCTTCCAGTCCAGCATGAGCTGGGTGGCTGGCATGAGGGCTTTGCAGCCCATGTGCGTTTATTCCACTGTCTGAGTGGCCTGGAGATGAGCAAGTTCACGTCTACCTGTTTCAGCATTTCTATTTGTTAAGTGATAAAGTGATGACTGTTACCTGTGCATGACTACTAGGAAATTTGTTTACAATGTAGAGAAACCTTTATGTAATACTGTGTGCTCTTGAATTCGCCATGATTTGTGGTCTCCGATGATGCTTATTCATTGGCTCTTAGTAAT
The DNA here is from genome assembly GCF_009761245.1 of Sapajus apella. Taxonomy (NCBI): domain Eukaryota; kingdom Metazoa; phylum Chordata; class Mammalia; order Primates; family Cebidae; genus Sapajus; species Sapajus apella. The sequence goes on from NW_022436951.1 coordinate 34,898,048, forward strand.
AGTCCTATATACCATTAGGTTGTTATTTTTGTGAATCCTTAAGAACAGAATGAAACCTTCCACTTTCTTTGGGGTGGCCTCCACCATGCTTTATTTGATCTCTGTTGGGCAGTAGCAGTGCCTGGGACCCAAGGGATTTATAATGTACCTTTCCTCAAAGTCCAAGGCCCTTGGCAGTCAGCGTGGCAGGATGAACGTTTCAGGTGCAGGAAAAACTAGTTCTTCTTCTAGAGAAACAATGACCAGAGAGTAATTTGAGAAGCAGACTGATGCAACTATGAAGATCACATACAGGGACACGGTACACAAGATGGGCTTCCAGCTTTAATACCTGCCAGTTGGGTGGCCTTGAATGAATCAGTCACCCTCTCTATGACTCCCAGGCCTGCTGTGAGGAGTGAATGGGTAAACATCTGCAGAGGGCTAAGAACAGTGCCCAGCATGCTGAAAGCCCTGTAGTAGGCCATGGTTATGGTTTCCACATATAAATGTGTCCGTATGCTGCATGGCTATGGTGGCTCATGGAATAGGAAGAAACAGCACTAGGCCAACAGATAATCAACCCTAGTTAACTGCTTTTGGAGACAGGTGTTATTTAAGTAACTAAAGCTACCATGTTCAAGCGGAGAAAGAAGGTCTTGAATATATTTACAAAGACTATGTTTTATAGAATTAATCTTCAAACAAATAACCTATTTAATTAAATTCACTTGCAAATCAACTAGAAATAAGGACATAAGCATTGGATGTGACCAGAATTAGTCTAAATGTGCAATTTCCATATGAGAAGTGATTGGGATGGTACTTATGACAAAAGCAAGAGGACTCTTTCAGTCAAATGTAACACCCAACCTATTTGATCAGGCACTCAAACCATCAATATTTATGGAATATAAATAATGAGTTAGGTGCTGTGGGGTTAGTAAGGGTCCTTACTTCCCTAAACCTTAGGACATGGAGAGAACCAACAGCAATACGTTTTAAAACAGAAAGTAAAATTGAGGCCAGGAACTCACAAAGTAAGCAGTGGATGCCTTAGAAAGCTCTAAAGCTCCCCTGTTCTCATTTACGATCCCTCTGTCTTGTGCTTTTCAGGGAGACCCAAGGTGCACCCTCCAGGGATATGTTACTTTTTGTCAGGTACTATAAAGTTCTATGTAAAAAGTTCCATTCCACTCCATATTCATGATTAGGACTGCTATGAATGTGTTATCAGGACAGCAATACGTGCAGCCTGCACATTTTGATCTTAAGAATCAAGCAGGTGATTCCAAAGAGCAGGTGACTTTAGAGCCAATCCTCATAGCCCAAGTCTCCAGAGCCCGCCAGGTTCACAGCAGCTTCTGTGGACTCAGGAGCGCCTCGGTGGACGAGAAGCTGCTTTCTTTTGCAAGGTATGCTCATTGCTAGTTTCCCTTGCATATTTCGCTTTTTACTCAACTACTGTGAAGTTCTGTATTGCTGGACCCTAGAGGACTGTGGGGAATAGAGGATTTCTGTCAGTCACAAAGGTAGAGGATACAGATGGAGTGGCATTCATAAATAGCTAGCTCATGTTGGTTCCATTAAAACCATGTGACTTGCTAATTACTTTAACTGTACTCTCTTAAAAATAAATATCAGAGATCATCTCTTTCATAAATAGATCCCAAATATGGTGAGATCAAACACTACATTTGTCTCCAAGATGTCAGGGATGAGAACAAGACCAATATAATGCATTTAACACAACGAGCAGGATAGCAAAATAAGCTGATTAAATCTGAGATGCAGAATTTAAGAAAACAAAATAAAGGAAATACAGTCAGTAAGAATGTCTTACCATTTTCCTTAACTGAAATAAGAACCTAATATTGTCCTACGAAGGCAGTTCTAGCAAACACAGTAAAGGAAATCTGATGACTTATTAATGGAGTCCCAGGTTCAGTGCAGAAAACAGTTCATAAACCCACTGAGAATGAAGAAGAAAAAAAACATTTGGTAAAAACTTAAAGTCTTGGAGTTTCTAGCTAAACTAACAAGATTTGCTGTTTTGAAACCTGTGTTCATCAATGTCATCTGTTTCCCACTACTAAGACCATGCGTGTGTGTGTGTGTGTGTGTGTGTGTGTGTGTGTCTATGTCTGTCTGTGTCTGTCTGTGTACATGTGTGTGTCTGTGCAAGAATGCTCCAGGATGGAAATGAATAAATTACTTGTGTAAACTCTTTCAGTGAAATAGAAAGGACTAATATATTTCCTATTCAGCACAGAAAATGACACTAAGCTACTCATTTTGTACAACAATGGCCCTAAACAATGAGTCGTCAAGGTAAATACAATTCTACAAAGATCAGACTGAAGAAAAATAAGAGAATCCTTTCTATTATTATCAGAAGCTATAAAGATGCTAACCTCACCACTTTTATTCAATATCTTTCCCAGAATTTAACTTCATCAAATACATAGATATAAATACAAAAATAAAATCATTTAGGGATATAAATGTTGAAAATTATTTTTTTCCATTTATTTATTTTATTGCATTTTAGGTTTGGGGGTACATGTGAAGAACATGCAAGATTGTTGCATAGGTATGCATGTGGCAGTGTGATTTGCTGCCTTCCTCCCCATCACCTACATCTGGCATCTCTCCCCTTGCTATCTCTCCTCAACTCCCCACCCCCCACCGTCCCTCCTCTATTTCACCCCAACAGACCCCAGTGTGTAGTGCTCCCCTTCCTGTGTCCATGTGTTCTCATTGTTCAACACCCGCCTATGAGTGAGAACATGTGGTGTTTGATCTTCTGCTCTTCTGTCAGTTTGCTGAGAATTATAAATTATAATTATACTTTGTCATAATTCATTGACATGTTCATCTATGTGGAAAAAACAGAACAAAAACAATAGGATTACTAAAAGTTCAACTAGTTGACCTGTTGGACGTTCCAAATATTAAAATTGAGAGTTTTTCTTATATATTGGCAATAATTAGTTAGAAAACATAATATTTTAAAAATTATAGACCCATTCACAGAATCAGCAAAACTATATAAAATACTCAGAAATTGACAAGAAATGTATAAGGCCTACATACATACTATGGATTCTATGGATGAATACAGAAAACATCATGTAAATGCATTGCTAAATGTACAATATGTTATTCCTGAGTGTGAAGACTTAGTATTATAGGGAATCAAAATTAGCTTAGACCTAATCAAAATTGGTAACTTGGAGAAATGGAATAATTCAGTGTGGCTGGAGGAAAGACAGCAAGGCATAAAGGTAGCTGCAATGACCTCATGGCAACAATACGGACAGTTAATTCCTAAAACAGAATGAGTCCCCAACACAGTGGCATGTATCTTCTTAGATGCCAAATAATTAATTTGTGTAACATCTAAAGCAGATATTCTCCATTATGTTACAATAGCCATGTTTAAAGACCATGCACTATGGGCATTTGTAAATTATTTATACGTTCCAACATTACTATGAAGATACATATTTATTACCTGTCTTCACATTCTAAAAATTCACATTTTATACAGTCATGCACTGCATAACAGTTTCAGTCAATGACAAACCACCTATACAACAGTCTCAAAAAATTATAAAAATTATAATAATATTGTATTTTATTGTACCTTTTCCATGATTAGATACACAAATGCTTACCATTGTATTACAACTGTCTACAGCATTCAGTATAGTATCATGCTGGATCTGTTTACAGACCAGGAGCAATAGGCTCTACCATATAGCCTCAGTGTGTAGCACGCTACACCATTTAGGTTTCTGTAAGTATATGCTATCATGTTCACACAATGATGAAATTGCCCCAAGATGCATTTCTCAGAACATATCCCTGTCATCAAATAATTCATGACAATATTTGAATATGTCGCAAGCATTGAAAAGGCAAAAAATAAAACTATATAAACAAAAATTCCTAAATAGTATCATGTTTCAGTAGGAGTCCAAGCATGTGTTTTTAGGTCGTGCTTAAACATAATCTCAACCTTTCCTTATGAACGGTTAAAAGTAAATGGGAATAAAGAATCAATAATGGAAACAAAATAAGAACATACTTTTAAGAAGAAAGAATAAGCGGGCTGCGTGCAATGGCTCATGCCTGTAATCCCAGCACTTTGGGAGGCCGAGGTAGGTAGATCACTTGAGGTCAGGAGTTCGAGACCAGCCTGGCAAACATGATGAAACCCTAACTCTACTAAAAATACAAAATGTAGCCAGGCATGATAGTGTATGCCTGTAATCTTGGCTACTTAGGAGGCTGAGACAGGAGAATCGCTTGAACCTGGGAGGTAGAGGTTGCAGTGAGTTGACATGGCACCACTGTACTGCAGCCTGGGCAACAAAGCAAGAATCTGTCTCAAAAAAAAAAAAAAAACAAAACACACGAATGATAAGAGTTAAATATTAGAAAAATGTACGTGAATTTGGACAGACATATTTCACATAATTGTTCTGAATAAGAAACATCTGAACACCTTTAATTCATGTTCATGCAGAATCTCAAGACCATAAATTTCAAGAAAATAATGCTCAAATGATATATGAATATCAAACATGTGCATAACGGGTTAACACCACTAAAAAAAAAAAAAAAAAAAAAACGGCAGGCAGTTATTTCCAGGTAGATATGAGATAAAGACTTAAGTGGTATTTTCCCTCTTGCACTAGAAAATTTGTCACTAATTTTTAACTGCTTTTTAAAATGGAAAACATTCAAAAGGCAGAAAAGTACAGTAAAATCATATAACAAACACCTTGAACTTACTATACCATCTTTTAAAATGACACACCACACAGTGGCCAGTGAGTGAGCACACGTGTCCTCCCTCTCTCCAGAGAGGCAATCGACAACCAGTCTCTTTCCACACATTCACCGTATGTGGATATCATCATAAACAAAACACAGGGCTGTTCTCTATGTTTTCATTTTACAAAATGGCATCTTGACATTTACCTAGTTTCCAGTAATCGGCTATTTTTACTCAAATTTGATGTTTTGAATAACTGTGTATGTTGGTGCACATAAATCTAGTTCATGTCATCAATCTCTGATTAATATTCATGTCTTTGAATAAACCATAACCAACTATTTACTTTCCTATCAATGGACACTTATTAGTTGTTATCAATTGTTTACTATTATAAATGGTGCTGAAATGAATATTCTAAAATCTGTCTCCTTGGGAAAACTCACTAGTCTTTCCAGGTATAACAGGCAAGTGCCGCTTCTGCTCCAAAAGTTTCATAAAAATTGTATCTTTCTGAAGTAAGCATTTTCATTTTCACTCCTAAAAGCAGTATTGTCATTCTCACTTCTTCATATGTGAGAAAGCTGGAAGCATTCCCCCTGAAAACTGGCACAAGACAAGGATGCCCTCTCTCAGCACTCCCAGTCGACATATCATTTGGAGTTCTGGCCAGGGAAATCAGGCAACAAAAAGAAACAAGGGGCATCCAAATAGGAAGAGGGGAATTCAAACTATCCCTGTTTGCAGACAACATGACCCTATATCTAGAAAACCTCAGAGTTTCAGGCCAAAAGCTTCTTGAGCTGATAAACAACTTCAGCAAAGTCTCAAGATACAAAATTAATGTACAGTAATCACTAGCATTCCTATACACCAACAACAGTCAAGCCAAGAGCCAAATCATAAACAAACTCCCATTCACAATTGCCAAAGAAAGTATAAAATACCTAGGAATACATAACTAGGAAGGTGAATGATCTTTACAAGAAGAACTAAAAAACACTGCTCAAAGAAATCAGAGATGACACAAACCAATGGAAAAACATTCCATGCTCCTGAATAGGAAGAATCAATATCATTAAAATGGCCATATTGCCCAAAGCCATTTATAAATTCAATACTATTCCTATTAAACTACGATTGAGATTCTTCATGAAATTAGAAATAACTATTTTAAAATTCATATAAAACCCAAAAAGAGCCCAAATAGCCAAAGCAATCCTAAGGAAAAAGAACAAATCTGGAGGCATCATGTTACCTGACTTCAACTTTACTACAGGGCTACAGTAATCAAAACAGCATGGTACTGGTACAAAAACAGACACACAGACCAATGGAACATCACAGAAAACCCTGAAGTAAGACCATACACCTACAACTATCTGATATTTGACAAACCAGATAAAAACAATCAATGGTGAAAGGTTTCTCTATTCAATAAATGGTGCTGGGATAACTGACTAAATCATATGCAGAAGATTGAAACTGTACCCCTTTCTTATACCCAACCACAAAAATTAACTCAAGATGGATTAAATACTTAAATGTAAAACCCCAAACTATAAAACTCTGGAAGACTAGCTAGGCAATACCATTCTGGACATAGAAACTGGCAAATATTTCATTATGATGATGCCAAAAACAATCGCCACAAAGGCAAAAAATTGAAAAATGGGATCTAATTAAACTTAAAGCTTTTGCATAGCAAAAGAAACTATCAACAGAAAATACAGACAACCTATAAAATGGGAGAAAATTTTTGTAAAATATGCATCCAACAGAGATCTAATATCCAGCAAGCATCTATAAGGAACTTAACAAATGTACAAGAAGAAAACAAACCACTCCATTAAAAAGTGGGCAAAGGACATGAACATACACTTTTCCAAAGAAGCCATACATACAGCCAACAGCCGTATTATAAAAAGCTCAACATCACTGATCATTAGAGAAATGCAAATCAAAACCACAATAAGATACCACCTTATGCCAGTTAGAATAGCTACTATTAAAAAGTGAAAAAATAGGCCAATCACAGTGGCTTATGCCTGTAGCCCAGCACTTTGGGAAGCCGAGATGGGTGGATCACTTGAGCTCTGGAATTCAAGACCAGCCTGGGCAATATGGCTAAGCCTCATCTCTACTAAAATCACAAAAAATAGCCAGGTGTGGTGGTATGCACCTGTAATCCCAGCTACTCAGGAGGCTGAGGCACAAGAATTACTTAAACCCAGAAGGTAGGGGATGGTGCCACTGCACTACAGCCTGGGTGACAGAGACTCCACCTCAAAAAACAAAAACAAAAAAACAGATGCTGGTGAGGTTGTGGAGAAAAAGGAATGCTTATACTCAGTTGGTGGGAGTTCAGCCAAGACAATACGGCGATTTTGCAAAGACCTACACACAGAAATACCATTAGACCTAGCAATCCCATTACGAGGTATCTGGGTATATACTCAAAGGAATATAAATCATTCTATTATAAAGACAGATGCATGTGTATGTTCATTGCAGCACTATTCACTGTAGCAACAACCTGTAATCAACCTAAATGCCTATCAGTGGTAGACTGGATAAAGAAAATGTGGTACACTGTGGAATACTACGCAGTCATAAAAAGAACAAGATCATGTCCGTTTTCAGGGACAGGGATGAACCTGGAGGCCATTATCCTTAGCAAACTAACATAGTAAAAGAAAACCAAATACCTCATGCTCTCACTTATAACAGAGCTAAATGAGAACACACGGACACAAAGAGGGAACAACACACACTGGAGCCTGCTGGAGGATGGAGGGTGGGAGGAGGGAGAGTATCAGGACAAATAACTAATGGGTATAGGCTTAGTACCTGGATGATGAAACAATCTGTACAACAAAGCCCCGTGACACAAGTTTACCTATGTAACAAACCTACACATGTACCCCTGAACTTAAAATAAAAGTTTAAAAAAAACAAACATGTTGTGGGGCCATTTCAGGTATGTGAGACTTTAACATCTTGCCAGTCCCATGGTTGTGCAATTATATCTCCTGGTTATTCAATTTGCATTCTTCTAATTACTAGGGAGGCTGAACATTTCCCCTGTTTACTTGTCATTTAGATATACTTGCTTAAAAATACATGTCATCTCTTTTCCATATATATGAGTTATATATATATATATCATATATGTGGGACCATTATTATATATATAAAGTTTACATATATATAAACTGTTTTTGCTTCACGATTTACAGGTGAGAGAACTTTTATCAGCTTATATGTAATATACATATTTATAGGTGAGAGAATATTAGTTTATATATATATAAACTTCTATATATATAAAATATATATAATATACACTATAATCTGTTTTTACTTCATGATTTCTAGGTGAGAGAAGTTTTATTAGCTGTACTCATTGCAAACATCCTCTCCTGGTCCCTTATTTTTCTTTACTTTTAAAATGGCATCTTTGCACAAATGAAATTTTAAATTTTAGTGAACTAAAATGATCTGCCTTTCTTTTGTAGCTGGTGCTCTTTGGGTCTAACGCAGCAGTCTCCAACCTTTTTGACACCAGAAGCTGGTTTCCTGGAAGACAATTTTTCCATGGACGAGGTGGAGCAGGAGGGTTGGTTTCGGGATAAAACTGTTCCATCTCAGAACACCAGGCATTAGATTCTCATAAGGAGTACACAACCTAGATCCCTCGCATATGCAGTTCATAATAGGGTCCCCACTCACGCTGCTGCTGTTCTGACAGAGGCTGAGCTCAGGCAGTAAGGGAGCTCGCCTGCTGCCCACCGCATGCATTGCGGCCATGTGTCTAACAGGCCACGGACCAGTACCAGTCGGCAGCCCTGGGTGGGGACCCCTGGTCTAAAGTTCTCACAAAAGCATAAGCCATAATGGAAAAGATTTTAAACTCGGAACATGCAATGTTAAAACTTCCTATATGAAAAAATGTACAACCAGCAGAATTAAAGTTTGTAATACTGAGAACAGATGTTTACAATCATAATGGCTCAACTAATACATACCTAATAAGAACTCCTGTGATGCAAATTTATTCACATATTAACTATTTACTATTTATTCATTCAATCATTCATTCATTTTTACTCTGTTAATTGTTGATTTTCTAGAACATAAGTCTCATGGTACCAGCGATCTGCAGCTATTTTGTATTTATTCCTGTAAAGCAGTTCTAGGCACATAATAGCTTCTCTACAATATTCACTGACTGATGAATGAATTACTGCATGCAAAGGAGATGCAATCAATGTGTGTAAAAATTTATATATAAGGTTGTTCATTACAGAATTATTTAGAACACTGAAATAGTGGGAATTACCTAAATGCACAGCTATAGCAGTGGGTTACATAAATTACGTTCTTCAAGCATCCAATATGGTAGCCCGCCACCACAAATAAGTGTCACATTTGGTTGGGAAACTGAATTTATATCATTTTTACTTTAAATTTAATTTTAAATAGCCACGAGTGTCTAGTGACTACCACATTGTGCAGTATAGGTCTATGTCATGAGACACAATGCCAAGATTTTGTTGTTTTCATTTGAATATAATTGTTGATTTTATCATCCAAGAATTATGTCTCTATATATGTGTGTGTGTGTGTGTGTGTGTGTGTGTGTGTGCACGTATGTGTATCTGTAAAAGATGGGAGACCACAGATTTTCCTGAATTGAATTACAATTTAAAACTAAGTCTCATTATGAAAATATATGTGTAATTCAAAAGGACACATAAAAGATATATGCAAATGGTGCAACCACATTAATTTATGATACAAATGGATCCCAGAGTTATAGCAGTGCTATAGTGCTAAAATAAATTACACATGCTTTGAAAGTACCTAACCCTCTCGTTTTAAATTCATCTTTTAAATTAGTTTCCTGTGTATTTAAAGTGCTTCTGACTATGGACATATAAGATTATATTTAAATAAATACCTGTAACATACAGTTAACAAATAAAACATGTGTTCTATCTAGAGTCAAGCAACTGAAAGTAAACAATGAATTAACTTCCACCAATGTGAAAGCTAAAGATCTGAACAATTTGCCAAAATGCATTCCTACCCCAAAACACAAAGAAGCACAAATATTGCAAAACATAAATATCAAGTGCCACTTAACTTTTTTTAATTTTTACTAGAATAGCTTCTTGAAAGCAATCATTCAAATATGTAGCAGGCGTTCAATGAATATCTGCTGAATGAATGAATGGCAGCAACTGAGTGCAAGACGCATCTCACTCCCTGAACAATAAAACTTTCCAAGAAACAGATCCTTGTGGGCTACAGGCACGAGGGCCATCATAGAACAATAAGTTAGACACATGATTGTCAAGATGTATCTTAAAACAGTTGAAGTATAGACAGGGACATCAATGAATTCAGTGCATACCCACCCATATATTCACGGCATAAACAAGGCATGGCTTTTCACCTGAAAATGAACTGATCATGAAACTGCCACTTCCGTCCTTCAAGCACCTTGTGGGGAGGTGGAAAGGATACATTTTGGATGATACCTGGGAAGCTGAGAGAGGACCAGGTTGCAAAGAAACAGCACAGTTCCAGTTCCTTCAAGTTCTGGGGACAGTCAGCTACCTCTATGAATATCTAACAAAAATTGTTGAAACATTTTCCTATATACAAAAATATTTCATGGAATTTCAGAAGGTTCCTAGGTCCCATGAAATCTATCGTGATCCATGTGCTCTAGGCTCAAATTTCCAGCCAGAACCTGACCCTTGACCTGCAAAACAAAGGTAGATTTGACCCAAGACCTTCTTTACTGAAACTTAAAAAAAACCTGATGATTAAAGGAAGTTGGTCTGGCTACTAAGCTGACATACATTTTGGCCTTAAAGGATCAAATCTGCAGTCTCATGAGCTTACAAAGAGCTTCATACATTTTGTTTTTAAAGAACCACATATGGAAATGCACAACCAAACCCCACTGACTCTTATTTACAGCAAGTAAACATTTGATAATTATAATTAAAATCAAAGAGGTACTTCTAGCTCCCAAATAACCACTTCTTTATTAAGAATAGCATATTGTCTCCATTATGGTTAAAATGCAAAAATATGATGTTTACTGTTTGGAATGTCACTGGAACCCTCAAGTTCTCTCATGTGTGACAGAAGTGCTCAGAATAACTAATGCTGCTATTGAAAAATCAAGACAAATCCCTTTATTTACTTACTTTTAGTTTGAAAGAAGAAAAACCTAAATTGAAGCACATTTGAAAACATTTGACTAATCATTTTCTTTTCTATGGTCGCCTTGGCATAACTACTTTTAGAAGTGAAATCACTAATGAACACATTCCTATTTATTTGCTTGTCTGTTTATTTAAACCTGCCCCTTTCCTCCGATGCCCTTTTTAAGACACAAGATGCTTGAATGACTGATTTTCACTTGTATAACTCTTAAGCCCTCCATGTTTCTTAAATAATTCATGCCACAGCGGGATTTTCAAAGTAACTCCAGCAAGAACTCATTTTTTGAACCTCAACATTCTTGCTATTCCCTCACATTTTCCTTTCCATATTGAGGACATGGAGGTTGATCTTGTGTTTCTAGCTCTGTGCCCCACTGGGAACACCCTGGGTAGGGTGCTCTGGACTGAATCAGGGGGACTAAGTGCTCCCAAGCACTGGCTGGGGAGACAGCAACCTCTGTCCCTGACTGCAGCGTTCACGCGCAGTGAGAGTGAGGCCAACTCGCCACGCCCTGGGGTACCCCACAGTTAATAGGCACCAAACACTCGGAGCTTCTGTCCCCTCAGCTTATTCAAAGCAATGTCATTTTTGTCTGCAGGGTCTTGGTGACACTTCTCAAAATCGTGATTCAGGCCCAACTGACTTGATTTAAGACCACCAGGAAACAAGGGGCCAGGGGAGCCACTGTTTTGCAGTCTGACCACTTTTTCCTTATTTTTCTTTCCTTTTCCTTTCTGGGAAGCCTGATAAGAAGATCCAGAATTTCCCAACACAAGTTGAGTCTGCTCAGCTGATGCTCAAGCCTTTTCGTTGACTGCAATAAAAAGCCCAGAAGAGCCTCCCACAGGGCCATCTCAAAGGCCAGCAGTCTTCAGAACTGCATTTCCCTGAAGACCGCAGGTGATTCCACTGTGGGAAACCTTACATGCGTAAGATGCGACACTTCACATGTACTTTTTGATAAGTTTTGATGAATCTGTGATCCTATCTAGGCCCCAGAATAGTCAAGATATGGAACATTTCCCTAATGACTGCCAGAGACCGTGGGTTAACACTGAGATGCTAACTTAAACAGTTATGTGGCCAGCTTCTCTTAACGGCATGTTTTTGGGCTTCAGCATCTGTTGAGAAGACTCAACTCGTGTGTGTCTGGGTCTTACTATCAGGCTTTCTAGAAAGGAAAAAGGTCAGACTACAAAACAACAGCTAACCTGATCCCCCAGGTGGCCAGTTTAAACCCCAGCTTGACCAGCACAACACCAGCTTTTTCTTTACTAGTAGGATGGAGGGTGGTCATAGAAAGTCCTCCCACTTAAAAAGAGTAATAATAAGTAATGTATTATCAGAAAAGTATTCACACATACCATACAGGTTCTAAAGCTTTAGTACAAAATGGCAACCTAAGAAAATATATAGCCTTTTTTTAAAAACCCTGAGATCTCCTAAAAGTTAATCAGGCCAAGTTATTTGGTACATTCATAATTCAAAATAATAAAATATTATGAGAATCTACTTATATCTTTCCTCAGTTTACTTGAATGACCTAAAAGTGATTTCTGGGGATCCAAAGAAGTTGCCACAGAACAGTTTTAAGAAGTGTTCAATCAATATTTCTAACAAGACTAATGTTAATGTATTCAAAGTCTTCCAAGCACATGAGGCACAACAGATCCCATTTCTTCTAATATTCTTAAATATGATATGTAGCAAAAAGAAAAAAAGAGAAAAAGAAAAGAAAGATGGCTTCTCCTTAGTACTGGCATGTGCAGAGAGACTGAAAGAGGGGCTGTCAACCACCAAAATACCGCTTCTCACTGACGAAAGACTCATAATCCCAGACCCTCATTTTTAAAAAAACAATGTAATTAAAATTTGCAGAGTAAGGAGAAATGTTTTTTTTTTCCCCCACTGTCTTAACAAGTCAGTTTATTTAAAGAGGTTTATCCCAGTACTTAGCTGGTTTCATGAAAGAACACTTTCTCTACCTAATAGGAAGCTCTGTTCACTGAAAGCAATTATGACAAATTTGTGACTCTTTCCAATTGATATGTCTATTAAAAATCTACCTCCAAATATTATAGGATTCTCGTTAAGCCACTGATAGTAATTTCAATTAAATGGCACAACTCTGTACTGATTTCATTTATTTTTAGCTGACATATTGTTCAGGTAATAAAATTAAGGATACACAATGAACAAAGAATACATCTCCCACGGGCATCTACATACAGAAAAGATACTGGGCATATATTTAGGCAAGGTTTCACCATGGAGTGGCTTTCAAAAGCATCTGTGACCTCTGTGGGCCTCTCCAAATCTTTTTCAACCAGTTAATAATTACATACTGGGCAGTCAGTGAAATATATCTAGTAGCATGTGATAAAAAAGACCTAAGGCAACCCTTGAAATAGCTTTCTCCAAAAATACAATCTGCTGTTGCTGATAAGACTGACACTGGTTTTGTTCTGCTATCAGTGTTGGCCATTCTTGGTGATAAGTCAACCTTTGGGGGTTACTAGTGTCTGATACACTGTAGACGCTCCTAACTATATGGAATAAGTAAAAGAACACAAGGAAAAACTTACTAATGTATTCTTAAAGGAAAAGCATATATATATATTTCTAAATACTTTTGAGTCTTTAGATGAAAGCCTGTGTCTACTGAGATACAAGACAATGCAAAATAAGTACACTGACCTTGACACTTCCCTGCAATGGAGACTTGGTTGAGTCATTTCAACCCTTGAAGCTTGGTTTGTCAATATTTAAAATGGGTCAATAATAGTAACTTCATCAGTTGTCAGGAGGATTAAAAGAATTGTGGACATAAACAGTGCAGGCTCTGAGTCCTAACTGTCACGAACTCAGAATAGTTTCTTTTCCTTTGCATCTTCCATCCCCAAATAAGATTTTTAGAGCCACCAAGAGAGTGAAATTTGATAAAGTAAAGACTGATTTTTGAAGACAATGAAGCTCTATTCATTAAAAGCAATTATGACACTTGAACACAAGGATAAGAAGGTTGAAACCTTTGCAGAAGATTTGGAATTTTTGGTATGTGTAGGTCAAGGAAAGAAAATAAAAAGGAAGGACGGGAGGAAGGAAGGAAGTAAGGAAGGAAGGAAGGGAGGGAGGGAGGGAAGGAGGGAGGGATGAAAGAAAGGAGGAGGGAGGAAAGGAGGGAGGGAAGAAAAGAAAGAAAAAAGGAAGGAAGGCAGGCAGGCAGGTAGGCAGGCTAGTCTACCTCTCCTACCACTCCTGTGAGTGGTCAAGAAATGCTTCTTATACCAAGTGACTCTCAAGCTGATTTCAAAATGATTAATAGAAATTCCGAGCAAAGATGGGTACAGAGACAAGAGAGAATGCCATGGAGTGTCCACTGTCAAGTTTAGGGGCCCCAGTGGCTCAGGCATTTCTAAGCAGATGAGTGTGGCTGAGATGATGAGTGTGAGTAGAACCTTGCAGGTAAGGATGAAGGGCATGGGATACTATGCTAGGAGGGACACTGTCTCCGGTAAGTGATGAAGGCCCACTAAGGTGTCATGCAGGGAGTGGGCTGAGCCTAGAGGTGGGGAGATGAGACACAGGGATGCTGGCTGTGGGGCAAGAACACTCCTCCAGCATAACAGAAGGCAGGAGAAAATAGAGTTCATGGCCAAGAGAGCCATAGACATTTCATGGGGTCCTAACAACAGGTTTGGTCATCCCAAAGTTGACAGAGATGTCTAGAGAAGAAATGTTTTTTCAAAGTACTCCTTCATATGATGCAATTTTCACTTCAGGGTCATTGCCACTGAGATAGTCCCACATGACAAGGAGATGGTCAAAATCTCATTTTCTGCAATGATGCTCACTCTGGACTCAGGCTTCTTCTTTAATGATACTCCTGGGGACAGGGATTTTTGGACCTGGTAGGCTGTTAATGGTTAATTTTCTCAGTAATAAGTAAAAGGCATTTCATAGAAAAATCAAGATGTGCTTTTTCTTGTTCTTTAAAAAAATACTTCTTCATCAATTTCATAAACCAAAGAAGGCTTGGTTTCCAGTTTTAATAGTCAAAAAGTTCTTAGTTGTCATTTGGGTGAAAGGTGAGGCACTCAGTTCAATAGAGAGAATGTTAGAGAGGACCATGGTGGGTGAGGATTAATCTGTATTCTCACTTTTGGAAGGTTGGAATGCCAAAACGGGACCTCAGGGTTCTATTTGCAAAATATCCCTGGGGTCCCAGGAAAACAAAGTAGAGAGACACAGCAGTCAGTTGCTCGGCCACTGGATGATAACACTCAGAATTCCAAAGGGAGAGGCTGTGAGAAAAATAAATCATGCAAGTACTGGAATTAGACTTATCTGAAGCAGGAGCCGACAGAAAAGTCTGGTCTATCTGGGACACTGCAGACAGTGGCTAGAGAAAGACACTTCTGTGTGTGACGTAGGGCTACGTCTCATCACAAGCTGCCTGGCCTCCTGTTGGGGGACTGCACCTCATGTTCCTGCACACTGAGAGCTTTTGGAGGGAAAATATCCAGGCTACTTTGCAGGACCCTAAAAATGAGAAATGAATGTTGGCACTTAAAACAAGACTATCAAAATTTAACCAAAAGAGTCATAATCACATGGAGAGAACTCTTCAGATTCAAGTGGTGGTGAAGCCAACATCAGCCGCAAATGAGCACTTGTTTGTAAAAGTGTCTTAAAAAGCAAAGAAAATGTAAGAGGGTGATACCTTCCCATCCCATTGTCTTCAAGCATGGTCTTGTGACTTGTGAAATGTAATTCCCCTTACTTTTTGGGAATTACACTTCTCTGCCCAGCTGACGTAAAGTTTGGCTAAAGTATGATCTGTGAAAGTGACCAGAGCTCCTTCTGAGCAGAAGCTTTAGGGACATCACGGGAGCCCAGCAATGTTCCTGATGGGAATGCTGCCTCAGCCTGGGAACTGGAGGAAAGAGGATGGTGTGAGAACTGCAGCCCACTATCCACAACAGAAACCTAAAGTAGCAACAGAACGGAGCTCTGCTGTCAGTAATTGAGCTCTCAGGGTCATTTGTTACAGCAGCATCACCTTACCACTCCTGCTTCACATGCCAGGCTCATGGCACTGATGGTCCCTTGTGAGAACTAGAAGAAAATGTAAACAGGACAGAGCCTATAGTGGTTATGTAACACTACCAGCTTCATCAATGTCTTCTAACTTGTTTTTTTTAAGTATCATTCTCCTCACCTCCAAAAACACCACCTGTAATTACTTGCTGCTAACTGCAGATGCAGTGAGAACAACTCAACCCTAGGATTTCTGGGCAAATGAATGCACTCAGCCTACTATCTCTCCTCCCAGGCGAGAAACAAAAGCAGACAAGTAAATATTATGGTTGTTTGTTTATTTTTAATTTCACAAGGTTCATTTGTATGCAAATCACAGATGGCTTTGGGGTTCTAGGCAAACTGCCAAGAAGATTCTTCAGGGCCTGTGGACCCATTGTGTCGACTCGACTCCGCATTCGACATATTTCAGGAATTAGAGCACTTCAGCTTGAAAAAAGATTTCAGATCCACTGCTATTAAGAAAAAAACTATTCAAGTTACTGCCAAACACTGAGATTGTAATAGTTTATTCTTGAGCGGACGGAATAATTAGGAGCTGCTGGTGCAAAACAGAGATAGAAGCTGTTCACACAGACACAGACCTACAACACAATGACACGCAGGTTCATGGTTACTCTGCCAGCTGTTCTAAAAAAAATTCCCTACAAATCTTGACTCTTACAATGATTTCTATGTGGCATTTTATTTTCTCACTCAGTTTTAAATTATTGACTTTTACATTATGATTATATATATATATATACACATATTTACACACACATATACACAATTTATAATATATAAATTTATATATTATCTATACTATACTAATATATAACATATATTTACAAAGCAGACTCTTCGCGACTACTTTAAGTAGATAATGCTATTTTCTCTTTTCATATGGAAGATAAAAATTAATTTTAAAATACATAATTCATCTATACAAACTTGACTAGCTAATATTTGAACTTTCCAGACAAAACTGAGATGACAGATTTGTTTAATTTGGCCCTAAAAGGAAGTGAAGACAGTTTCACAAATGCTGTGCCCGCTGCTAGATTCGGCCCTGAGATGGGCAGGGGTCAATGGAACCAGCGGCAGTTTCATTTTACCTGTACATGGGTCCCAGAGGAAGAATATGGGGTTCCTAGAAACCACCTTCTGAGGAATTTATTAAAGGAGGAGCCGCGTGCTGGGGCCATTCCCATAACTAAGACTCCTGAATCTCAAAGCACAGGAAATAGAATCATGGTGTCCACAGGCTTCAGCAGTGGAAGGCAGTGAGCCGTGAGAAAGTCCCTCCTTTCTCACTCCCGCATGGTCCCTCAGCAAGAATCTGACATGGATATGGTGGGGGAGTGGCAGCTACATTGTCAAAAACTAAAACTTGGGAGAAGTAACTGAAAGTAGACAGCAGGTCAGCACCTGCCGACACATCTACTCACTGCAAATCATTGCGAGTCAACGCCAAGAGAGGCAGCACTAGAGATCACCTGCTTAGAACTGGGTATGCTAGGCATGCCACTGATAATGCAGGCAACGAGGAGGCAGGCAAGCTCAGAAGCTCAAATTCTGGAGGCTTGGAAGAAATTCCTAGAAAGGCCCCCTTTCTGCATCTGAACCAGGGGCACATGACAGGGTCTGGTCTTCCTAGACATGCCCACCTGCCAGTGTGCGTCCTCAGGCAGGAGAGACAGGATGCAAGAGCCATAGCTATACTGCTCCATTAAACTTTTCAGGACCTTCTGGAGGGCATTAGGGCCTCTCCACCCATGCCATCCAGGCCTGGTGCTCAATTTCATCACCAGGGAAAGAAAGGGTACTACCGAATTATCCAGGCAGGTCTGTCTTGTCCACTAGGTTATGAATTCACAGAGGACACAGGTTATTTTCTGAGTCTGTACTGAGGTTCAGGCACAAGAGCATTGGGTGAGAGAATGAATCAGATAAGAAAGCCAGAAGTCTCTGGTGTGGGTCCTGCGTTTACCCACTTCTGGCGTGATACCCTCAGCCTTCCCTTGAGGAACGTCCTATTTATGTGCAGTTCCTCATCAGTAGCAGCAGTTCTGGGTACGCACCATTTGGGAGTGTGCAGGAGGAGCATATTCTGAGAGTAGATCCCACTCTCCTAAACCCATGGAACTTCTAAAAGCGATGGGAAGAAAGACACTGAACAAATAATGGTGTAAACTTGTCTATGGTGAATGCCAAAAGGGGTCAGGAGAAGGAACATGGGGGCTTGCCTGGGCTGTAAAGCAAGGTTTCTCTAAGGAGGTGACAATTTGAAGCTGAGGCCCAAGGCAGGAGAAGGAGCCAGGAAACGCTGCATCGGAGGAGGTGTGGTGCATTCTGCAAATGAAAGAAGGAGAAGACAGCTGAAAGAGAGGCGAGCTGGAGAAGGCACAGCCCACGGACGGCCTTGCAAAGGCATTTTGATTTTAGTCTAGCAGGTTGTGCATCTTAAGCGTAACACACGGTCCAGTCTGCTTTTGCAAGATCTTTCCTAAGTGGAGGAGTGAGGGAAGGAAGCAAGTGTGGAGGTTCATGGTATATTCTGGAATGACCTGGACTTGGAGACTGACTGAATGCTCTGGGGAAAGGGGAATCACTGGCTGTGGGTGCAGGAGGTGGCATCTATGTGCCCGATCCCAAATCCAGCTCTGCCATTTGCACACTGTGTGCTCGGGGCTAGCCACTTCATTTCTCCCAGGCTCAGTCTTCGCACCAGAAAGAAAGGAGGTATAGATCTTATTACCAGGACTTAACAGAACGGAACATGTCCAGCACCTTGGAAACTGCTTGCTCCAGACAGGAAGCCCTGAATAAATGCTGTCGTCCGTCACCATCTCTATCATCATCAATGTATTTAGTCATGCGTTACCATTCATGCAAAGCCAAATCTGGGCATGGCTGGGAAAATACAGACCTAAGAGAAGGCGTTTGATGAACTGGATTTCTGTTCTGTCTTGTAAAGAAAGGACCATAGGAATAAGCACAAGAAAACACAATCTTATTAGTATGCTTTTCTGAAAGCATTTCATGTCCCCTGGTGGAGGGCTATATGGCACCAGTATTCTAATAGAGGATAGTAGTTACTGATGGGAGGGAAGAAGCTTATCTTTAAGGGATGGCTTCCTAAGACAGAAGAAGTGAATGTGTCAATAGTTCTGGAAAATGATCATTTGGAGGTAGAAATTTCTTCAAATGTTT
The DNA here is from genome assembly GCF_009761245.1 of Sapajus apella. Classification (NCBI taxonomy): domain Eukaryota; kingdom Metazoa; phylum Chordata; class Mammalia; order Primates; family Cebidae; genus Sapajus; species Sapajus apella. The sequence goes on from NW_022436951.1 coordinate 34,917,354, forward strand.
GGTCTGCAATGATCCCGCTCGGCACACACCCAGTGCAGATGCCTTGCCTGGGGCAGCTGTGGTGGCTCTGACAGCACAATCTCCCGGCCTCCAGTTACCACGGCTGAACTGCTCATAGGGCAGGGATGACCTGGGAAATGCAACGGCAGGAAAGAAGGAAGGAGCAAAAGGGCTGTTTATCAGCCGGCGTGGGACCCGCCGAACACATGCTGAGGGACTGCCATGTCACTATCAGAATGACCTTCAGAAAGAACTAACTGTCCTTCTAAAGGACAGGCCAGCTTTTCCAAGCACAAAATCAGGGACACTTTAAAAATAAACACTGTAGAAATAAACCCCTTTTCTAAGCTGTGACTTTAGGGCGGGGGCAGGACGGGTCTGGACAAAGTGTTCATTCATTGGAAATTTCTACACGTCGAGAGCAGAATGGGTGCCTGTTCCTTGCCCACACGGGCACAGAGACGCCCCAAAAACAGCTCTTTCATGAACAGGAAGGTGAAACTCCCCCAGGTTTTTAAGTACCCAGGACACTCAAGCACTCACCAGTAGGAAACAGGTTCTCCAATAAACTATTTTTCTTTTCCCTGTAGGAAGTAGAGAGACCAAAGGTACCACATTAGTGGATGCTGATCCTGGTAAATCCAATATGGTTCCCAGAAGCACTGTAGAGAGGGATATGTGAAGGCACCACGTTGGGGGACGAGCATCTGCGCAGCCAGCTTCCTGGATGTGACCAAGATCCAATCCTTCTGTTATCTGTGTCCTGATGTTATCCCATCCCCTTAAGGGTGAGACCCAGCAAACTCCTTCTTATAACCAGAATAGGCAAATGTGATGGCTCAGATGTCACTGGCAAGATTACGCTGTACAGACTACGGCTCCTGTCTTGCTCTTACATTCGCTCTCTCACTGGTCTCTGCAGTCCTCTTCCTTGCTTGTCTTGAGAAAGCCAACTTCTTGGTTGTGTGCCAACCTACAATGATGGCCAACTGGCAAGAAACCAGGTGGGCCCCTGGCCAATAGCTCCCAAGAAACTAAGACCCTCATATCAATGGCCCATAAAGAGCTGAAACCTGCCAATGCCATGTGAGTAGGCTTAGAAGCGGGTCATCCCAGGGGGAGCTTTAAGATACCTGGAGCCCCAGCCAACACTTCAGCTGCAGCCTGGAGAGAGACACAGAGGAATAGGGCCCAGCTAAGCCATGCCTGGACACCTGACTCACAGAAATGGGGATATCATACATGTTGTTTTGAGCCCCTACGTTTTGGGAAATTTGTTCTGTATCGATTGATAACTGATACACACCATGTTCATTGGTTCCCCAGCAATGGAAGAACTAGGGGAAGGCAAAGTTAGAGGAACAGGAATAAGGCAGCCTGGAGATAGAAACAGAGGAAGCCCACCATCGCTGCCCCTGCCCTGAGGCTGGAGGGGCAGGGAAGGAGGCAATGTTAGCAGAGCCCGAGGTTCCTGAGTTTCCCAGAGCTGGGCCTGTTCACTGGCATCTGGCACAATGGAGGAGAAGCAGCTCTTGATGGCGCTCTTCCTTCCCTCACTCCTCCACTTAGGAGGAGTGAGAAGCATTGCTTTGTTTCCTATGCCTCCCATCACTTGCCAAGGCTGGGGTGGCCTGAGCCCAGCAGACCCAGAGTCTTGTGACCCTTCCTGCTGGGTTAGTCCCTGTGACGCAGTGCAGGCAGGAGGCAGCCAGGGATGGACTCAGGGCAGGCAGGTCCAGGCCTGGCCGCAGTACACACCCATCAAATACATGGGGTTCCTTGTGCTTTCTCTGTGGGAGTCAGGCAGGTGGGGACTGCCAGGTTTCACCTGGATTTCATTTCTTTTTTATTTCCACATGATTTCCCATTCTCAGGTCTGTCTCCACGAGGAGTGACTTCCCTGAAAACTCTCTCCAACTCTTTTTCTTCATTTTACTCCCCTCCCCACCCAGGAGGGTGTGGGCCTGAGGGTGAGCAGAACAATCTCCCCACACGATGTCCATGTTCTGATCCCCATGTGGTGGGCTAAGCCATGGCCCCTCCAAAGTCATCCACATCCTAATCCCTGGAACCTGTGGATGCTGCCTTCCATGGCAAAAGGGACTCTGTGGATGTGATGAGCCTGTGGATGTGAGGAGCTTGAGATGTGGAGGGCATCCTGGGTGATGCAGGTGGGTCCAGTTAATTGCAGGGGTTCTCGTAAGATGGAGGCAGGAGTATCAAAGAGGAAATCGGAGATGAGAGGATAGAAGAAAGGGGTGGAATGATTCAGGAACGCAGCAGCCTTTGGAGGCTGGAAAAGGCAAGGATAGAGATTCTCTCATAAAGTCCCCAGAAGGAACCAGCCCTGCCGACGCCTTGACTTCACTCCAGTGAAACTGGCTTTGTACTTCTGGCCTCCCACACTGTGTTGTTTCAGGCCTCCAAGCTTGTGGTAATTTGTTATAGCAGCTTTGGAAAGCAGTGCTGCCTGCTGGCCTCAGCTGGTCCTCAATAGCTCTGCGGGATCTGCCTTTCTCTTTTCCACTGGGAGCTAATGTTCTAATGAGTGGGCTCTTTGTCATGGGGAAAGGGTCCAACCAAGGGGGGGGCGGGGAAAGGATGGGGGTTGAGTGCTAGAAAGCTGGCTTGCTCTCAGGCCTAATGGGGCCATTTTTATCTCTGTCTCTGCTATTCACGAGGGCATCTCTCCCTTGGTTTTGTAAGAGAGATCTAATATGATATGCACCTCTATTAAGTTGGTGCAAAAGTAATTGTGGTTTTTGCAATTACTCTTGCACCTATCTAATAAAACCTTCATCAGTTTCACATGTGTGAAGAGAGTCAATAACTGTTGGGGAACCTCAGACTAGCAGTTGAACTCACTTTGGGTTTAAAGCAATTTGGAGCCAAAATAAAATTTAGCATTTACATACTACTAATTGATCTAAAAGGCACAACTCAAAGACAAGAAGGTTTATTTTTTCAAAGAAACAAAGTGCATCAAAATATTAAATTAAGATACTAATACAATTAATTAAAATATTAATCAAGATAATTAGATTAACATATTAAGTAGATTAAGATGCTATATTATAACAGTATTATGATGAATATATTTATTTTAATGATGCCTTTGAATGTGCTGTACACCAACCAGCGTCATATAAATTTGGTTGATACCTTATAAGAAGATTGTACTCCACATACATATTGTGTATGTGTATATATCTCCATACACACATATATGCATTTACATATATATAATATTTTTATTTCCTCTTTTATCATCTTATATAACATAGGATGTAATAATGGCAGCTAACCTGGCATCACAGTATTTAAGTTACAGGATATAAAAAAGTGCACAGCACCCTGAGGACTTTGTACACTCCGCTGAGGATGTCAGTGTATTTTCAGTAGCATGCAGGGCAGTTGTTTCATGCTATGAAGAAACATGGCTGTGTTACTCTTTTTGTCTAGAGATTAAATATGGTTTAAGGAGTGTCCAGTTGGCAAGGGATGGACTCTGATAGTTTTATGTGTCAACTTGGCGAGTTATGCTACCTAATTATTTCAAACAATTATCTTGGTGTTGCTGTGGAGGTATTGTGCAGACGTGATTAACATTTACACTCAGTTGACTTTAAGTAAAGATGGTTACCCTTGACAATGAAGGTGGGCCTCACCAAATCAGTTGAAGGCCTTAAGAGCAACACTGAGGTTTCTTAGCACTGTTGTGTGATGCATGCCAGGGATACTGCTACCAGACACCTTTTGCTTCTCAGTGGACCATGAGTATCTTCCCTCTTCCTTTTTCACATAGTTTTTTACATAAATGCACTACACTTTGTTCAGCAAATCATGCAAGGACAGAATTGGAACAGATCTCAGGATCATTTTCTCCAAACTCCTCATTTTAAATATTAGGGCATTTGCTCAGGGCTTCACACATATAATTGAATGAGGGACACTGGCAACAGTTCCATGGCCTTGAAGAGACGCATTTTTTTTCTGTAATATTTTACCTTTCTTGTAAAGCATAACCCAGTTATCCCTGTGACAAAAATAAAACTCATCCCTAGTCTGCGATGAAATCTATAGAAATCGAGAAACATTTTACTTTCAACATGAGTCCTGAGAAAGCTGAGTTTCCTATTTGGACCATTTAAAACATCAGGAGAGTGGATTGGTGGGTGACTCTGCATCAAACTCCCTGGGTTCAGATCCTACGTCTTCCACTTACAAGCCGAGCAACTGAGTCATCTTGGCCCCTCCCTCTGAAGTAGAAGGAATGACGTGTCCTGCTGTGTAGAGTGTGGATGATCACATGAGTCAGGATATATAAAGTGCTTGGACAAGCAAATGCTAGTTAACATAAGTCAGCTCACTGCTAAGGAGTAAATGTTAATCCACTCATTATTATCCATCCATTTCATGGAAATAGTTGCATTTCATAGTAAGAACATTAAGATAGAGGCTCTTGAGTTTATATTATTTCTCTTACATGTACTTTTATTATTTTTGTTCCAATCTTCAACAATTTGTCACATGTTCTAACTGGATGAAATCCTGTGGACTCTGTACTCTATTTCCATCAGATTCAGCATCTCCTCCAGACTTGTGATATCACTAGCTGCTCTAGGGCTGCTCTCAGCATCTCCTCTGTCACCTGACAAGCCTTTGATCTAAAATGCAGGACAGTTAGAGCCAAGGGTGATCCCTGAAAGGTGCACCTGAAAATTCCCCTTCACATGGATATGGGTCACCTGACCACTGTGGTCCACCTGGTTCATTGGGGCCAGGTCCCCAGGTGACACAACCTTCCCAGCTACACTAATGTCTTGTCCTTGAGGGCCTACTGTGTGAACTCATCAAGAATTTGCTCAGAGACAGACACCCTCTGCCTCTGACATCCCCCGATAAAACAACCCACTGTGTGTCTACCAGGAACATGTGTTCCCATCAGACCTTTAATAAATGGGAAAGGATGTGCATTCTGGTGAATATATTTTCATTTCACAAGTCTTGCATTTCACACCATCTGCTGATTTGGGCACTTCTCATGCTGCCAGTCAGCTTAAATTTTATTTTTAGACACCAGCTTTGGGCAGACCATGAAAACCCTGCAGGCTACATTTTCAGACATTCTGTACAAAATCTCTCAAGGGTCTTTTAAGACCCCATGAAAGTGGATTGTGATTCAGGAGCCTAAGTCACATAGAATCACTTGCTTATTTCACGGAGAGAAATGGAAGCAGATGCAAATGTAAATGGCTCCAGTAACCGATACTCTGTGCCGAGATCGTGCACACTGGTGAGAAGGGTTGACTCTAGGTGAGCCATTGCATGGGAAGTACAGCATTAGGGGAACGTTCTCAGCCGAGATAGTGAAACCTGAGAGCTGAACAAGCAGACTGCTGTGATGATTCCAAAGCACAGGATGGAAGTCCTGGAGTACCTTTTCATCTTAAGAAGGCTCTGAACTTCCCTTGCTCCCCCCCGAATCCAGACCAAATTAAAAAGAGAGAATGGGAGGTGGGGATGCAGGAGAAGCATTATGAGTCAGCAATCCTTTAGTAAAATAAAGGGCAGTCTTATTTCACTGACAGGAGCCTGTCTTCTTCCAACGGAGACCCCAGCCGGGACATGAACTGGGAGAAACACTCACCAGTGTGTCCTGGAATATTAGGAATATTCATTCTGCTCTTTGGAGACTCTTTGGGGAAATATTTAACAGTGCCCTGCAAGCTGAAAAATTATGGCATGTGTGCCTAAATTGCCCAGACACTTCCACAGTGTGGAAAAATGTAAATGTGCTTCATGAAATCTGAAGCATCTGCTTAAAATCCAGCAGGGGATGTTCAGACACATTCGGGGTATTGCGGAAATCAGAGATGGAAAAAGGATAAAAATCTTACAGCCAGAGTGGAATGCTGAGACCAATTAGATAAAAACTAACCTCACATCCACTAGGGATTGAACACAAGTGAGCTTATTCTGAGATTCAAAGAATAAACCAATGGGGGTATATTTTCTTTCTTTCTTTCTTTTTTGTTACATAGGTCACCACGTGTCACAGGGGTTTGTTGTGCAGATTATTTCATCACCCAGCCTAGCACCCACTGGTTCTTTTTCCTGATCCTCTCCTGGCTCTCACCCTCCACCCTCTGAGAGGCCCCAGTGTGTGCTGTTTCCCTCTGTGTGTCCATGTGTTCTCATCATTTAGCTCCCACTGATAAGTGAGAACATGTGACATTCAGTTTTCTGTTCCTGCGTTAGCTTGCTAAGGATCATGGTCTCTAGCTCCATCTGTGTTGTCGGGGGGGGGGGTATATTTTCAAGAGTAAGAGTTGTTTTGGAAGTTGCATATTATAAGTTTTTGAAACAATAACTGTGTTTAGTAACATAATTTTAAATGCAGGCAGTTAAGAACTTTGTGGGGTGATAAATTATTCTACTGAAAGTCGAAATACAATTGCTGTTTATTATTGTAGAGCAGGCCCATGGGCCAACCCTGGACACTGCCTACGTCTGTACATAAAGTTTTGCTGGCTGACATCCACACCGTTTGTTGACGTGCAGTCCATAGCTGTTCCTAGAGTAAAGCTGAGTAGTAGCCACCCACACTAGATGGCCCACAGACTGAAAATGTCTACTCTCTGACCTTTCCCAGAAAACAACTGTCAATCCCTGTTCTGGAACATGCACAATCTTCCATTGCTGCTCATAATCTCACTCGAAATATCTACTGACAACTTCATAGTTGAATGATTGGAAAGACTCCATATTACTTTAAGGCACCCTCTTGGTTCTAAATGCAGAATCTGGTACAGTATGCATGACCTGACTATGGCTAATTATTTAGTAAAAAAAATATATTATAAAGGAAGTAGTTACTGTCTGGAAACTGTAATGAATCCACATTTCTGGAGGTTATGGACATAGGTTTCCTAGCAGATGCTAAGGTGCTTGAGGTTTTATTTGTTTTTTGATCCCATGCATTTTGGGATTTAAAAACTACTTTAAAAAGTCCTTTAAAAAGTACTGGAATATAGCAGTTGCTTAAAATATGTCTGCTGGATAGATTGATGAACTTGCAATTGACATCAATTTAACAGATTATCTTAATTAAAAGGAGACAGATTTATCAAAACTGTAATCTGATTTGTAAAAGCACAATATAGCTAAAATTTATATTCAAGAGGCTGGGCATGGTAATCCCAGGACTTTGGGAGGCCAAGGTGGGTGGATAACCTGAGGTCAGGAGTTTGAGACAAGCCTGGCCAACATGGTGAAACTCTGTCTGTACTAAAAATTAAAAAAAAAAAATTAGCCTGGTGTGGTGGTGCATGCCTGTAGTCCAAGATAC
>NW_022436951.1:34924804-34963651 GCF_009761245.1 Sapajus apella
TGTGTGTGTGTGTATATATATGTGTGTGTGTGTATATATATGTGTGTGTATACACATGTGTGTACATATATATTTTTTTCAAGAAATTTGTTTTGAAAACCAGTGAAACTACTTTTTCTGCCCACCTTTCATGCTCCATAATGGTTTCTGTAGTTTTGGACATTTAACTGTTGATCTAATTAACACGTTACATTTTTTTTTTCCCATTAAGGTTTACATGATTCGTCAATTAGCTGTTCTAGAAAACCACTGTGGGATACCTTGCTTGATGTTTAAATGTTTTAACATTTAAAAATTTAAAACTTAAATGTTTTCTCTCGTTTAAATATCTCAAGCAGAAGTTCTTTCTTAACCTTAAAACTTGATGATGTGTATGTTACTGAAAAATAAACAAAAAATAAGCCAGAAAGAAAGAAAGCCACAACCTCATAAATGGCCACCGTTTACTGGACACTTAACATGAGCCAAGCATTCAACTGGGAATTACATACTCCCAATCCCTAATCCTCAGTCATATTCTATTATTGGTCCTCTTTTACAGATAAGCAAACAGATGGCCAGAGAAGCTAAATCACTTACTAAAATTCATACAACGAATCCATGAAGAACTGGTATTGGAGCTCAAGACTTCCTGACTCCAGAATTAAAACTGTGTCTATTATGCATCATGCTATCTTTGAAAAAGGTAAACATGTATTTTAGTTCTGGGAGAGTCAACAAAGAATATTTTGTAATCTGTATGACCAATAAGCAGTATCTGCTGTGCACTCAAGACCAAAGACAAAGTTTCTTCTCTTAAGGAGCTCCCACCTTAGGTGAGTCAGGAAAGAGAATCCAGTGTTATTCAGGTGAGAGGAGAATTATAACTGCTGAGTTTTGGGATGGGCTCATGGGTTATCAAGGACTTTCTGTTGGGGGACATCTAGGAACTAGCCAGGTGACAGTACTGGGATGCCCCAGATGGAGATAGAACCAACTTAAAAACAGCGAGGAGAGGAATGTCCAAGTCTGTGAGGATCTCAGTATCTGCAGAGCTCAGAATCCATGCGAGGGAAGGGAGGGGCCCAGCTGTGGAGTCCATAGGGCATGTCCTACAGGACCTTGCATGCTGCACCAAGACATGTGGACTACTTAGTTTTGCAGGTACTAAGAAGCTATTGAAGAATGATAAAGGCAGACTCAATTTTTAGAATGAGCATCTGGAAGGCAAAGGATGAGGCTGGGGGTTCCTGCAGCTCCCCAGGCAGTAAGTGATGTATTCTGATCCAGGGGAGGGGCAGAGGATGAAAAACAGGAAAGTTACATGGGAGGAGAGCAAAGAATGTGCACTTAACAGAATCTAGTGTCTAACAGGATGGAAGGGTAAGTGGGATGGAGGAGGCGACAGTGGGTCTCAATTGAAAGGCTGGAAAGTACAGAGGATGGTGGCACCATCTACAGAGACGGAGGACACATGAGCAGGAAAATACTGAGTTGAGTTTGGGAAATGTTTAATTTGAAAGTTTATGGGGCATTGAAGTGGAGACAGTGAGTTGACTAACAAGACAACACGTATTGAAACCTGGAGCCAGGAATAATAAAAATAAACTTTAAATTACATATAAATCAAAAGTCCTGCAATAAAATGGAAATGCTTTTTCTTTGCAGATATTATGTTAGATTTTAAAACATAGTAAATAAGAAATGAGAATCTTAAACTGGTCCACAATGGAAGTTCAAAACTGTTTGTAAGATTTCCTATAAGAATCTAAAACCAGGGTAAAATTTCTACACACTCAGAATTTTAATCAAAACCCACAAAATTATTTCATTTCCATAGGACATAGAATTAAGGAAAGTAAATAACTGTGATTTATACATTACTTTAACTCAAATTTTGTTTAGAAATGACAGTTTTTACTCTAAATATGTTATAGCAATCGGAAGCCTTATTTATAAGAAAAAAACTATTCCTGACCAAAACTTCACAAAATTACAAAACACTGCTAGATGGGTAGATAAAGGCAAACTCCAGATGAGAGAAAAATCTAGAATGGGTTTTGATATACAGAAGATCAAGTAACAAAAAGAACTAAAAATGTTGGGAAAATAATTTGCAATGCTATATTGAGGTATTGCATGGATAAGATCCAAGTTCCTAAAGTCATCTGAGACAGTTTTTTAAGGGAGCCATCAATCAAGGTGAGAATCAACTCACCCCACTGTTCCTGAACCAACTCTGTGGGATTTGTTGGCAGATGACAGTGATGAGTGGTGCACTCCACCTGCACAGGTGAGGGCTTGCAAGTTGCCTCTTGTTCTTGTCTGGGATCCATCCACCCCTGTCTAAACAACTATCATCTCCAGTACTATAACTGCCATATCTGCCCTCACGACTGGTCTGAGGGTGAAAATGTGTTCCACTGGGGCACCCCCATGTTTGCAATGTAGGACTTCACCCCATAAGGATCTGGATGATCTTCAGCAGGGAAAGTATGGAGAATTGGCCAGAAGAAAGTTCAGTTTTGCCTCAGAGAGGCTCCTTTGTACTAAATCAAGAAACACAGTCTTCAACCTGTTAAAAAGCGTTAAATCAGAGTTTTATAAGCCACAGCTTGAAGCAGTTAAGTACTGTACTGACAAAACTTCCTGAGCTAGGTGTGAGATGGTTTGCTTCCAATTAATGCCCTCAGCATCTCCCATAATATTTTATAAAATGCCCTTAACTCTATATTAATAGGAAATCAAAATGGTGACCTTCTCTGACAGGTTAAATAGCTAAAGTTAGGTGATCTCTATTGTTTCAGAGACAAACATTGTGGGGGCTGCTTGGAATCATGCACCAGCCATGATTCTTTCTATGGGTCATGTTAATATGATTAGCAACAGTTCAAACTTAGCTCATTTTTCTTCGAGTGATGAGAAATCCCAGATCTTTGAACTTCTCTTTGTATATCAGATTTCTTATTGCTTTAATTACCTTCATATCATTTCTAATCCCTCTATAATACTACAAATGTAAAGAGCTCAGAAATATAGGTAAATCCATGTATGGATCTAACTCGTCTTGAAGAAAACAAGTGAATAACATCAAAGTTTAAAGATGCTGCAGGTGTGGTCACTCTTCATGATTACCTTTAAAGGGTGCCACTAACTCAGCTACTCTACATTTAGCTGCCATGCTTGGATATAGTGAGTGCAACAAGAAAGAACTGCCCGTTATTCACCTGGTTTGGTGATTCTGAAGACATCTGGAGGCTTGTTATTTGTCTACATTTGATCATACATTAGAGTGCTCATTCATTCAAACACTCTGGATTTAGTCAAGCATGCATCCATTTAATACTGTGTGCACTCAGTGCAAATAAAACTGTTATAAAGCTTTGGTCACTTTGGGAGGCTTAGGTGGGTGGATCACCTGAGGTCAGGAGTTCGAGATCAGTCTGGCCAACATGGTAAAACTCTGTCTCTACTAATAATACAAAAAGAATTAGCCAGGTGTGGTGGCAGCTGCCTGTAATCTCAGCTACTCGGGATGCCGAAGCAGGAGAATCACTTGAACCTGAGAGGCCGAGGTTGCAGTGAGCCAAGATCACACCATTGCACTCCATCCTGGGCAACAGGAGTGAAACTCCATCTCCAAAAGAAAAAAAAAGCTTTTCTTTTATTTCTGCCAAAGATCTCAGAAGCTCATCTCAAGTCCCAGCATCTGTGCATGAGAAGAAGAGGTGGGAAAGACATAGAAATAAGCAGAGAGAAATATGATATGACTATGATACAAGTGGCTCTGTAGAAACTAATAACCAAGAGCAGATTACAGCAGGAACAGAACAGGGGGAGATCCACACCATGTCAACCTTTATTTTCTCATCAGTGATTCACTACTGGCCACTTAAGTCCAGCCTTAACTCAGCTTCTCATCTGCCCAGAAACAAGTCTGTCTTCTAGCAGATGCAATTCAAAAGAGGAAAAGAAAGCAGGAATACCCAGGGGTTAGAACATCAGGCTTAATTGCATGAGTCCTTTAAACAGCACTGAGACTCAAACCTGCTAAACTTCTACTAAACCAGATAAATCAGCCAATGGCTAGAAATCTTAGAAGAGTATCTTAAATTATGATAAAACTCTGCTGACTCTCTTTATCTCTGCTTTTCTTCATCCCATTCTCATCTTAGGTTTAATATCTCAGTCTAGAGTTTGAGGTTCAGTCATGGCATAAAAAGTGAATTTTTAAGAAACTAAAGAAAAGGCTAAAAACATTTCCAGTTAGACACATAAAGACAACATTTCCTCTATTCAAAACACTAAAGAGAATGAGAAATACACATGCAATTTGTCTTTCCAACAATATTACATAATTGACAGTGCCCTCAGCTACCAACATGGGTGTGAGGGCTACCAAAAACCAGCAGTACCCAGGAGTTGAAGCCAAGGAAGGACATTAAAAGAGAACACAAATTGGAGGGTATGGGGATTCAGTCAGGGTGGTGGCAAAAATATTAAGGAAAAAATATTAGAGAAGTTATAGAATATAGTCTCAAACTCTTTTGGAAGGCCTAAGGGATTTTTCTATAGTTTTTGGCTGAAGGCAGCCAAGAGTCTCTTTGCAAGAGCCAGAGAGATTAGTGCACAAATGCAAAGAAATGTGAGTTTACCCAGCTAGCTTGTTTACTCATGTGTTCTTAAAACTAACCTTTGAGCTTGATGACTCTCTCTGGCAAAGGTCGACCAGGGATATCATCCTCTAATGGTGTTTGCTTTGGGCATCAGAACCTGTCCTTTGATCTTTAACTTCTAGTGGTGCTGACTCAAGCCTTTGTCAATTAAACTTTACTGAATAAATGCAAGTCTCACTGGCTGGGGGGCGCTGGAAGTCGCAACTGTTTACAGCACTCTCCAGGGTTCTTGTAAGCTGCCAGGACACACTCAGTCGAACTAGCAAAGCATATCTGTGTGTCAGTGTACTTTATTCATGCATCATTGAGTCAGGGTCTTCAGGACAGACCCTGGCAAGTGGTTACCCTGACAGTGGCGCCCAATGTGGGGTGACCCCAACAGGAAGGCAGGTGTCAGAAGGAAGAAGAGATGTGCTTGTCCAAAGTGAGGGGCCTGTCCAGAGGTGTGAAACCCAAGTCAACGAGTTGACAATTGTATGAATGTTGGCAGGAATCCCTGCTGGATTCAGCAGACTCAGGAGGCTGGACTCCAGAGAAAATGACATTATCAAAGAATATTTGTAGGAGGCAGTCTATCTCAGTACCACAAATATTCCACAGTCTGCACCTCCACTGGCTATGGGAACCACTGCGGCTGATGAGCACCATACGGTATAGGGATTTACCCACAGTGACTGTTCAGTAAGTTCTGGCACTAATGGTGAAAATAAGCACATGGTAGTAGCGACATGTTGCTCATAGTATAAGAACACATTTACAAAAAGAAAGGACATAGACAATTTCTAATCTTACTGCTGTAAAATTAAAATTAATAATAAAAACAGAAATCTATTGCCTGAAAGTCAAATACTGGTTTCTTTCTGCCAAAAGTAAATTCCAACCAATTACAAAATATATAGAAAATAATGATAGTGAGCACATCAGACACATAGAAGGAGAACCATTTTTGAAGGAAAGTGTATAGCCTCAATGCTTACATAAATAAATGGGAGAGGCAAAAACTGTGTGTTAAGCATTTAACCTAAGATGTTAGAAATACAGAACAAAAGAGAACCAAACTGAAAAAAGTAAAAATTGAAATAAAAATAGTAAAACAATAAAAATAATAAATATATCCAAAATTCATTTCTTAGAGAAATAAAGTAAAAAAATCATCAGCCAGATGAATCATGAATCAATGAAGAAAGAGCAAATCCCAAAAATAAGAAACTAAACAGGCAAAAGCAAGCCCAAATTCAGAGGGAATTAACATTGTAAAGAGACTACTCAACTTTATAAAACACAGTTTAAACCTTGAATGAGACTGCATTTATAAGAAAATGTCTTTGAGAAAAACAACATCCTGAAAAGAAAGTAAATCTAAACAGAAATATTTTCACAGGAAAAGTAAAAAACAATAATATAGTATGTATATATATACACACATATATACACACATATCTGTGTATATATGTAAACATTTCAGATTACAGAAGCTCATGAATAAAGCACTCAGAATCATCTCTGACCCACGGCCAGTCCTGCATAAGTGTCTTTTATAATTCTTGAGATATATGCCAAATCCTTAATGAGTTATTTGTGAAAAGAATCAAACCACAAATTAAAGGAAAATACAGCATGACCTACTGAAGATATTTCTAAAAATCCAAGAATTGGATTACATTACAAAAGGAGAGAAATCATACAGTCTTGTCCATGAATGATTTTTTTAAAAAAGTCTTTTAATATAGTTCTAGATTTACAGTTTAAAACAGAAACAAAAACAAGAGTCTCTAAGTAAGAACCAAGGGCTACTTCCTTAACACTATAAAATTTATTTAACTTAACCCAAAAGCCAGCAGATGGCTTAACAAGAAAACATTAGTCCTACTAAATAAAAAATTAGAGAAATGTGTCTATTATGACTGCCTTAGTAATTCTTTTCTTCCTGGAGGAACCAGGCAAAGCAATTGTAAAGAGAAGGACGTCTTAAAACTTGTAAAGTGGCGATCTACTTGAAAATGATGTGACTACATATCTGGAAAACGTAAGGGGATGAAATGAAAAACTTCTACAAATAATGAGAGAACTCACAAGTAGCTAGAGGAAAAGTGTATGCACTGAAAATCCTATGAAACTCTCTCTCTCTTTCTCTTTAATGTGGACCTACCACTTGTTTATAAAATAGGCAAAGATTATCAATAATAGATGTTCAGTTGCCTTACCTATCTGCAACCAACCAGCAAGAAAGCTTTCTCTGTTTGCTCTATGGATGATAGTTTTGTTTCAAAAGGGTGAAATTCCCATATGTTTCTTTACTCTGAATTTTTGTAGTTTTTCTTTATTTTCCTATGTTACCATAAATACTTACAAAGAAGCTATCTTCATATGTTGTGCACTACAGAGCTTAGTAATGTGTAAACAGGCAAGAGAAGGGAGAAGGGAAATTTCAAGGCCCAGACTCTCTGATCTTAAAGAATACATGGAACTGTCTGCAGTAACCCATGGAGGGAAAGAAGTACAAGAGTAGCCCAACTGTGGGTGTTGGTATCTGTGTTGGCTTGAAACGTAGATTCACTCAATAGTTAGCTCCACTGGAAACCTCAAAATATGACTTTGTTTGGAATAAGGTCTTTGCAGAAGTAATTAAGTTAAGAATGATGCAATGAGATCATCTTGGATTTAGCATGGTGTCCTTACAATGAATGCTGTCCTTACAAGAGACAGAAAAAAAAATCTACAATGAATGCTGTCCTTACAAGAGACAGAAAAAGGGAAAATACAGGGACAAAGAGAATAAGGACATGTGAAGACAGGGGCATAGACTAGACCTATGGAGCCTCAGGTGAAGGCATGCTGAGGACTGCTGACTGCCACCGGACGCTGGGAGAGAGGCATAAATGCAGTCTCCCTCACAACCTCCAGATGAAGCTACCCCTGCCAACACCTTGGTTTTGATTTCTTTGAGATAATAAATGTCCAAATTTATAAACCTCTGTTGTATCAATCTCTTCTACCACCCACAAGATGAGAAACTGTATTGGTTCAAAGACATGGAGCTGTAGGAGTGCATGTCTTCAAGACCACAAAACGTAGATGTAGCATGGTCATCCATATTATCAAGGTACCATGAAGCTGCTTAGAGTTAGAGGAAAACAGCAGCTCTCCAGGTTGTCTGGGTAACAGAAGTGAGACACTCAAAGAAAGAAAACACTCTAGACAAAGAGTGGCATGATAATCTAAGATACCCAGCTCTCTATATGCCTACTCTTGTATTTTTTCCCCTCTTATTTATGCCAAGGAGTAATTTGGGGAACTGTGTCTCAAGGGTTTTCAAAGTCAGCTATTCCATTAACCTTCAAGAGCTCAGACCCTCAGGCATTAGCAGAACTTTCGAACTGCACTCATCAGTGTCATGCAGGCTTCTCATACCTTACTAGGATGAAGTACAGTGCCTTGAGTTTTGGTAGGGCTCACCACAGGGCAGTCAATCAGAACCAGACTTGGGCCCTGAGGGTCTTACACATGTATGATCCAACTCTTGCCTTACTCAATTCATAGGTCATTTGGGTTTTGATTATGAAAAAAATTCTCAAAGCATTTTTACACCCAGTTTCTTAAAGCTTCTCTAAAGTTATGTAAATTTAGCAAAATACATTACTGCTGCCTACTATTCATTGATGGCTAAGCACCAGCCTAGCTTGATTCCAGGTTCTTCTTACAGGTCATCACATCTAATCAGCACTAAGGCCAGCAACCAAGCAGGGAGGTTGCTGCTGCCATTTTACGGATTAGAAAACTGAGCAAGCTAAAGAATTAGGCTAAGCTCATGCCCTGCTGTAGCCTGGCTTCTCCAGGAAGCACATTCTGAAATGGTGTTTAGCGTTTATTAGAGAGTGTCCTCAGGATCAGTGCCCATGGGGAAAGACAGAAGTTGTGCTGGGCCCAGGGAGAAGCTAAGCTGCTCTGCAAGCCCCAAAACTGGCAAACTCACACACGTCCTGTAGCCAAAACGACTATCAGCGTTGCCTGCATTCGACCAAAATGGAAGGAGTTTATACCCCCAACTCTATCAGTCATGGATGTGGGCCACCCTCACAAGGGCACAAACTCGGGCTGGCAGGTGTTTTCAAGCATTCCCCAAAAAAGCTGATGGCTGAAAGCCAGCTGCAGACCACACTCCCAACAGCTGGGTAGCCAATGTTTTCTTGAGGGGCACCTGGGACATCTACCTTCATGTTTACTGCACACAGCTATGATGTAGGAGAAGCAGAAGTCAAGCCAGATTCTGCCCGAGGCCAAAATGCTTGCTCTTCTCACCCTCCCACACTCACTGCCATGTCCAGACATTCAGGAGATGCTGAGAGGGGTCTCAAAAATAACTAGCCCAGAGTTTGGCCAATGGGATCTCTCATCTCCTAGGAGAGGTAAAAATTGATGCACATTATTCTCAAAGAAAGCATGCTACGGTTATTGCTGCAAAAACAGAAAGCACATCCCCTCCCTCTGCTCCCAGCCTGCCCAGCTTGTTGCACTCTGAAAACACAACGACGTTGTGGTCTGCCATCAAGTAGTTATTGTTATTAATACCTGATGCTTCTGAACACTAAGTATGCATCTGGCCCACTTATGTCCCTTTCATTTATCACCTCATTTCCTCATCCCTGCTGCCCTAGGAAGAGGCCATGATCATCATTTCTATTTTACAGATAACTAGGATCAGCCCAGCTCTGCCTCTCCCTGGACTGTCTCCAAGTGATGAGTACCTCCTCCTTCCACTGCACCAACTCACCGGGTTTCTCCTTACTCTTTAAAGAGAATCTCTTAGAGCCAGAGCAATGCTCTCGTTAAAGTCAAGCTGCAGATATATGATTCTCTTCAGTTCATATAACTTAGCAGATTCATCATTCTGTGCTGCAAGAACATAGGAGGAGTCGGTCCTGTGTGACTTGCCATTAGGAATGCTGATTTTCTCACTGTCTTACAGAGGTCTCAAAGAGTGATTGCTGGTGGTTAAACAGATGCTTAGAATTAGTAGCTTTCACAAATTACCCCCTCTCTAAAAAATAAACATTCGGAATGAGCAGAGCCTTGTTTTCTTTGTAAGTAATGGACTAAAGATGCAAGGATTGGTGAAATTAAAAGGAAAATCACTGCCAAGATGCTGATTGAAACACTAGTGAGTGGTGCCTCTAGCCAACATTTAATCAATTCATAGTATATTCAACATAAATCCATTGCTTAGAATAACCAGAGAATACAGGGTACAGATGACAGAATCAAGAGGATAGAGACGGTTAATGGATGACTGTCATTTTTTTTTAAAGAAATTCTTTTTTAATACTCCTTTGATTAAGTCTCCAAGATAAATTCATGTTATTATCGGGGTTCTTTACACCTCTCTTCCCTCAATGCCCTCCACAAAACAGCTCCAAAATGCCTGAAAGTGAACCTAGGTCTCATCCTACCATTACAGTCAAATTGTTAGTTACCAACCTGAAAGTTCTGTGCCTGTAACATTCTTGTATTTCTGTTCTAGAAATTGCTAGTGCATTTTAAAAGTCTGATGTCCTGCATTAAATGTCAATGCTGGTGTTTTGTTCACCGGTCCTACCAAAAACCTCCCTAGGTATAGGTGTCAGGCCTGAGGAGGGACCAGGCAGGAGAAAGGAAGGAGGGATGGGAAAGGTGTTTAGAGTTGCTTTAGCATTTTGTTACATTAGGCACTTTCCTATTTTAGCTCCTCCCTATCCTTACTCCCATTCCTTCCAATGATAATGCCTTTGAAACAAGTAAGCAATGTCTTGCTAAACCTAAGAGATGGATTCTACTCAATCAATAGCTTCATGTCATACAAAATGGGCAATTATACAGTCTCCTTTTTTTTTTTTTTCCTGCAGAAAAAAGCAATACCCTATGTTTCCCTGAAGACCAAATAGTCAGAACAGAGATCCAAATTCCTAACAATTAGTCTCTCCCACAGCCAGAAACCGGGCAGCTGGTAACCTGCTGTTTGTCCTTTGAGCTTCTCAGATTAGACCCTAAATGCAATTTAATTCCAGACTCCAATATAGACTTCCTGAATTATACTTAAAAAGGCTCATTTATGTAACAAATCCACAGTGCTATTGATGACACACTTGGCATAGATGATTTACTGTATTAGGTGCAATCTAAAATTTTTCAAATTGTATCATGACTTAAATATATTAGAGCATCCACAGTGTAAAAGACTCCTATAAAACTTCTCTAACATATAAGTAATCCTGTTGTAAAATCAATAAGCACTCCTTAGCTTTGCTTCTTTAATAAATATGGATTCTCACATAACTGGCTTGCTTAAGTAAATCTATATTCAAATTGCCCTCTCTCAAGGTAAAATAAAAGATATATGAAATGAATATTCAGAATGCGCTATGAATACCAAGGAAATCAAAATGTAAGAAAAGTGAGTTTCAAATACAAAGTGCAATCATGATGTATAAATAGGAATATACAGAAATTCCTTGGGGTTGGCTCATGATTATGCCAACAGTGATACTAACCTACAAAAGCACAGCAAAGGAAGAACAGGCACAATGCATCTTTATGATGAAATAAGCACTAAACAAGCACATGCTTCAGGCTGAACCATGGCTCCTGACCTCTGGACCCAAGAGCCTGGCTAGAAGGCATGATCCCAGCCTCGGGATCTCCTCTGAGAGCTGAGGCAGGAGGCAGCCGCCACAGCATGAGGTGGGTGGAGGGGAGTGTTTCTCATCTTATTTTCCTAGTCTCGATTTCCCTTTGCCTTGATATGACGATAAGCAAAAAAGACTCCTTGCTGCTCTCATGGAACTTTCAGTCAAATGCATGTTATCCTACAATATAAGTAAAATTATTATTTTCTAGTTAAACACGAATTGCTAAGGGCTTTTGGTGTTTACACTAAATTTATCACATAGAAATGATACATTCTTCTTAGATAATATAAAACTGCTTCTCTTTAAGTTTTCTGATATTTAAATATTTTCTTCCCTTCATCATTAAGGGGTTCCAGTATGTCTTCATAATCCCAGATTCCAGAAAACTGTTTCTTTGAAATTCAGTTAGGATAACAAAGAGAAAACACTGATTTAAAAAACTTGCAGAGAACAGTATGAAATAAATCTGAGAGTGACTGAAAAATATCTCTTCCTCTTTCGCTAATAAGCTATATTCAGAAATGTATTAGTCCTGTTTCTTGTCCCACCTTTTCTCCCGTTCTTTTTTTTTTCTTTATTGATATATAATAGTTGTACATATTTTGGGGGTACATATGCTATTTTGATACTTGTTTACAAGGTGTAATAATCAAATCAGGGTACTTCAGGGAGTCCTCACCTCAGAGATTTCTCCTTCCTTTGTGTTAGAAGCATTACAATTCTCCTATTTTGAAATATATAATTCATTGTTGTAAACTATAATTTCCCTACCATACTATCAAATACTAGAACTCATCCTTCTCTCTACCTGCTTTTTTATACTTGTGATCTAACGTCACCACCCGATTCCCTTCCCAGCCTTCCCTTTTCTTCTCATCCTTCTCCTTGCTTCCTGCATGATTCAGCCCTGAAGCCGTCAGACAAGGTCCCGTAAGGAAGTATCTGCACCAGTAGTGGACGGGGAAGGCCAAATTCATCCAAAGGTGACAAAGCTGAGTGTGAGACGTGTCCAGAATGGGAAAGCCAACTGCAGGGGGACAGAGCCTGAGCGCTGGAGGGACACGTAGGCACAGGGCAGCCCCACAGGCTTGGGTGTCAGGGCCTGGCCAGAGGAGGGGACATCTAGGCATGGGGTAGCCCTGCAGATATGGGTATCAGGACTCAGGCAGAAGAGGGGACATCTAAGTGCAGGGCACCCCATAGGTGTGGGTGTCAGAGCCGGGACAGCGGAGGGGACCCTAAGTGAGGGTTAGCCACACATGCATGGAGTGTCAAAGCCTGGACAGGGGAGGGTACATGCTTGCAGGGGACAAACTGGGTGCAAAGATCAGAGCAGGAACCAAGGAAGGAGGCATCTGCACGTGAGGAGGGGATGGCAGTAGAAATAGGAGGCTGGTTACAGACATGAATTGGTCCAATAAAGGAAATCTATCATAAATCATGGGAGCTAGATAGTTTTCACTGTTGGTCAAGGGAGTTACAATTGAAAAAGTGAAAACTGCAGTGAAACCTATGGTGGCTTGAAAATGAAAATGTCCTTGTGAAGTCACGACTATTAGTATATACAACACACACACACCTGCGCACACATGCACACACAGGCACGCACACATACACACATATATAATGTAGATGTAAATGTGTGTAGGCCTCACCCTGGTGCAGTGACGCCCAACACCTAATGCCTAGATCGTGCCTCTAAATGCTGTTTACAAAAAAAAAAAAAAAAAAAAATCAGGGTTCCTGATTCTCTTACCAAAGAGGGCTGCTTTTAGGTTTAGGGATGGAGTGGGGAGGAATAAGATCAACCAGAAAGATCTTGTTCCACCAGAAAGCAAGAAAGGGCTCCAAGGATGGTGGGAATGTATCAAGAGGACACACAGACCAGCTTGAAGAGGTACCCACTGGACAAATCCGAGACAATGTGAGCATCAAAATAAATAGCGGTGGTGGCCAGGTGCAGTGGCTCACACCTGTAATCCTGGCACTTTGGGAGGTCGAGGCAGGCAGATTGCCCGAGCTCAGGAGTTCAAGGCGAGCCTGGGCAACACAGTGAAACCCCATTTCTACTAAAATACTTAAAAAAAATTAGCCAGGAGTGGTGGCATGTGCCTGTGGTCCCAGCTACTTGGGAGGCTGAGGCAGGAGAATTGCTTGAACCTGGGAGGAGGAGGTTGCAGTGAGCCGAGATTGTGCCACTGCACTCCAGCCTGGGTGACAGAGCAAGACTCTGTCTTAAAAAAAAAATAGCAATGGTAATGGTGTATAATCTATTGAATAAAATGGCAAAATACAAGGCTGTATAGATATAAATAAATAAATAAATAAATACATTGAAACAACATATATGCCTAATTTCAAAGTGCCTTTCTACAAACTGTCTTAATTATAAAGAGGAAAAGAGTAATTTCTAGGTGAAAGAGTTGTATGGACATAGCTATAATAGAAGTGAACACTGTAGGTATAAAGACAGAGAAGCAATGGAGCCTGGATTGCACTCCAGGAGGACGCACCCACCATCACTCTGATTCTTGCCAAAGATGCAGAGCCTGAATCTATTCATGAGGAAGCATCAACTCAACTCAAGTTGAAAGACATGTTACTAAATAATGGTCCTTCCATCTTTAAAAGTATTACGACCATAGGGCCAAAGAACCAAAAGTGGATTGTTCCATCCTGTAGAAGACCAAAGAGATGGGGGAACACATTGCCATGTGTCATTCCATGCTTCTGAGCTGGGTCCTTTTGTGATGAAAGACATTATTGGGAAAGCTAGAGGAACTTGAAGGGGGTCCAGGCATCATATGGCAGTCCCAGTGCAATGTGGACTTCCCGGTGTTGGCAGGTGTCCTGTGGTTACATAGGAGAAGAGTACCATTGGAAATACACACTAAAGCATTGGGGTGATGCGGTATCAGATTGGCAACTTATCTTTAAATGGTTTAGAAAAAAATAATTCCCTGTACTCTATTTGCAACTTATTGGTAAGTCTGTTATTGTTTCAAAATAAAAGTTACAAAGTATATTAGTGATTACACCTCAGGTTGAAAATTAAGGAATACTATCCATAATTTTCAGTTATTAACTAAATTTCTTTAATTAGGTGATATATCATAGCCTGAGAATGCCTCCTACTTCAAGGGAAATGCTGGAAAAATGAATTTCCTGAAGACAACGAACTCTCTGACGCAGTAGGGAAGGAGTTTATGGATTTGTCTTAAGTGGATATTTTGATTAACAGATAGGTTCTATGTGCTATCCATAGATTGCCAATGTTCAAAGGAATAAAATGAAACAATAACTTCTTAATATGGATTTGTACTGAACAAAATGCACCCTCCTTTAATGGCTTTGAAGGAAGGGTGATGCTGACTATCATCTATGGGCAACCTCTTTCTTCATATCAGGCCAGTATCCTTTATTTTACATAGTGTTGCATTAAACAATTACACTACAGCAATACAACCACCAAATTTGTAAAATTCTAATTTATATACAGCATGTGTAAAAAGAATTCAATAAAGTGTTTTTCTAGAACCTCAAACCAGTGCTATTTTTAGATTATATTTCCAACAGTGGCCAGGGGTACTGAAAGCTCCTTTCTTCATTACTGTGACGTTTACCTACAAATCTCCCATTTTAAATCTCTTCACATGTTCCACCTTTCCCAGCTCTTGGAGTTACTACGAAACTGTCTCTGAAAAAAATGGGAAATGGACTTCATCTTATTCTGTTCTCTTGGGCCTTATTCCTTTATAAAATATTATGGAGTGAAGCGTTTTTATTATTTGCGCAATTCTAGAATTATCCCATTTCTGGCTGTTTGCTGATAAGGAATATTTTTCTTTGTCAGTTTTTGAAATTGAGTAAATAAAAATTTAAGATTCCATCTTTCCCTTTTTTTTTTTTTACCAAGGCAGGAAAATAAAAAATGCTTTAAGAAAACAACTCAATAAAGAATATAGTAGTCAATGACCTACAATACACAGAGTTCTTCATGCAGACCTTCGTTTTCCTTTTTTTTTTTTTAAGCCCTATTTAATTCTTATAGACAGGTGCTAAAACCTCTCCTTCTGAAATATTGTGTGTCCTATTACACCTGTACCAGCAGACACTTCACTTATTCATGAAAGGGCAGAAAAGATAAGTGCAAAGCGTTCAAGGGATGTGTCTCAGGGTACCCTAAACAGCAAAGGTGCTGGTGAGCCATGACATGTTTGAGTGTCTTACTGCTCATGTGAAAGGGGAGTTTACACAGTTATTTTCAGAATGTAAAGTGGCTGAGCAAATTGTTTTCTCATTCTCCTGCAAAAAATAAGCTCACCACCCTAACCCATATGTGAATACCTAATGTTGAGCTTAACAGCTCAAATAAATAAGATGGAAGAGTGGAATTTACAGACGAAAGGAGAAATGCCCCACATATATCCTCAGGAGAGGCTCTGAAGTGCAGAAACAGGAAGTGAGGGCTAGGGTAGAGATTGTATACACAGGAGTGTGTCTTGTACTTCTTTCCAGGCATGACTGGATTGTTCTTTTGAGTAGAAGGATGGTTTCCAGGGGCTAGGGGTTGGGGGGAATGGGGAAAAGTTGGTCAAAGGGTGCATACTTTCTGTGATAGGATGAACAAGTCCTGGGGATGTAATGTACAGTGTGGGTGGCAATGGATGTGTTTATTAATTGGAATGTGACAACCATTACACAATGTATACATATAGCAAATCATAATGCTGCATACCTTGAATACATACCAACTTTATTCATCATTTACATTTTTTAAAATAAACATATAATACCCACCTTCATTCTCTCATTTGATTAGTTACTGGCTGGCCTCTGTGTCTCAGGTGGTGCAGGTTACTAGCATGTGTCAAAGGCAATAGAGAGGAACCATATGGCCTTCCTTCTCTTCCTGGGAGTGGGCACTTTTTAGTAACAGCCAAATGAGCCAGGGTGAAACTCTAGCCTGCTGTGTAAAATTAGAGGCCAGTGCCTTTACACTCAGTATGGACAAATAATGCTTAATGAATGCAGGCTTTCCTGGCTACTTTTAATGAATGTGATGTTACAAGCAGTAGGAGATGACTATTGAGAAATGGGATCCCCAGGAAGCTTTCCAACTAACAGAGACTATTACAGACCCAAGAGTAAGCCTCCACTTCCACCTCAAGTTTCCAAATGAAATAGCACATCAAGTGAACAAAAAACTGGTTTCTCAGACCCAGCAGGGCTGAGGTGACCCATGTCGAAAGTCCCTTTAGAATGGCACAGCGCTGTCATGATTGCAATTTTCTCAGCTTGACTGCATTTTATGCCACAGCTACGTTTGCTGCAGTTGATCCCCACAGAGCAAATTAAACATGTTTTTAATAGGCAAAACAGAGAATGTTAGGAATTGCTCCAGATCACTGAACCTTGTGTTTATATGTGTACATGGCTAGAAATCAGATAGCTTTTAAAAAGCTTGTTAACTAATTAAACAGAATGACTTCTTTGAAATGTCATTTATTAGTAAGCCATAATTTGCTGTTGCAGCATTTGAAATAATTATTTTATTTTTGAATGCTCATAGACCTGCTAGAACATTTTAAAATGAAGAAAAGTTTTATCTTTGTAAAGAGAAGGTTTTGAATATCAAGGTAGAGAGAGGTGGGAACAAACTATGGAATTAATCATAAAAGTTATTTCACTATAAAAATGAGTGCTGAATTATAACGTATAACAAGAACACCTTTTGTTCATCAAAATCACACCACCATTCAGCAATTGGCAAAACAGAATTGTCACATCCAACTTTCCTGCTAACATTACTTTTACGGTTGCTAATTGTTAAGCGACTGTGGATCCCACCGATGGCAGTGGGCTGTCTCCTCAGTGTTATTGGGGGTCAGCCTCAAAGGGCAGAAAGGGAGCAGCTGCCAGTACCACACTACAGACACACCCTGAATGGGCCAACAGCACCTGCCTCACCCCCTGGCAGGATATGGACAGTCGTTCTCCACGGATGTGGAGGTTCACCCACCTGCCAGACCAGGTGCTCCTTGGCCCCCGGCGTCGCAGACAGGCAGACGCTAAGCACGATGGTGTGGGAGGAGGAGGTGAGGACACTGGCAATGATGGCATCTCGCATGTTGAAGGGCAGCATAGTGTACACCACGAAGATGATGAAGAGGAAGAACGATACCTAAGGGAAGGGGAGAAGAACGTTGAGAGTCACCAAATATTCTGGCTTCTAGGAGCCTCCAGTTTCCATCCCATTAAAGGCTGCATAGAACAGCATGAGAAATGCTCATTTAAGAAATAATCTGTGAACAAAATAGGGTAGTCTATGCAAGTAAGTTCACTGGATTACAATATCAAACTAATCATTGTGATGGAGAAAAGCTTCTTTTCAAAATTTTGGGACTCGACTTTGGTATCCAAACCATTGCATGAGTATGGATGCAAAGCTGATCCTAAACTATCAGGGTTTTGTATCTGTGCTTTAGAACATGTGTAGAGGGTTCTTGAGGTGGTCTTCCAAGCTGCAAAAGGGGACCCATGGAGGAGGGACAGGTGTCATCAGGGGAAAGCAGATGCTGAGAGCACGGGTATGTAACAAACAAAATAAACCAGGCTGCGGATGGCTTAGCTGCTGTGGAACTCAGTGTGGCAATTCCTCAAGCACTTAAACATACACAGCAGTTTTACTCTTGTGTATATCCCCAAAAGAATTGAAACCAGGCACTCAAACAGACACATGTACGCCCATTTCATAACAGCATTTTCCAAGTAACCCAAGGTGGAAACAGAAATCATCACAGGGTGAATAAACATCAGGACATTATTCAGCCTTAACAGGGAATACTTTCCTACCATGCAGAGGAACCTCAAAAACGCTAAGTGAACAAAATCTGGGCAAAACACCTCCCAGTATATGATTCCATTTATGTGAAATAGCCAGAATAAGCAAACCCATAGAGGTGGAAAGTACATCGGATGCTGCCAGGCTCTGGGGGGCAGGGACTGGGCGGGGAATGGAGAGTAGCTGCTGACTAGGTGCAGATCATGAAAAATTCTCTGAAACTAGATGAGGTGTTGGCTGCAGGACATTGAGAATGTCACCTTAAATTGGGTAATTTATGTTGTGTGAATTCCAGCTCCATCAAAACAATCCACATGAAACCTCTCAGAGAAACGCTTGGCATGAAAAAGTAAATGATTTAGTAGGTAATAAAGTAGATCATTCTTATTACAAACAAGCAGAGACAGAAGAACATCAAAAAAGGATGAAGGGTGAACCATCCAGTTGGAAGGGACTGAGGTCAGCAAAATGGGGGGAGAGGGGCATGTGGCCAGCTTCCCAGGCAGCTCTTGACTCCAAGTCGAAGGGAAGCTAAGGGAAGTGTGCCCCACTTTCACAGTGTGACCTGTCACCTGAAGGGGATGCTCAAGCGCTGCACAGCTGGAGGGACATCGTGCAGTCATGCCAGCACTTCAGGTACGGAGTCTGGATGTGAGCTCATGAGAAGCATGTGGGCAATGGGCTGTGCTCCCAACGGATTAAAGAGAGGGAAGCCTGGGAGAACACCAGGCTTCTTCCCTCCTGGGAACCTGCACCATGTATTACAACCTGAAAAGAACCATCTGTCACCACTTCACTATTCCAGGGTGGTGCCTGATCAGCTGTATTTGTGTAATTGTCATACACAAAAGAGCACAGGAGAGATTAAGGAGACATAGCCTAAAAATAAATACGGTCCTGAAAAGGCACTCTTTGATTTGGCACTCCAAGCTTTTTGAAGCAAGCTTGCTGAGTAAATGCTAGTTCAGGTAATCTGACCTGAACATTCATTCTTCAAGCCTGGGTGAAGCTCCTGCAGATGCAGACAGGTTCTAGAGGTGGAGGGTGCAGGACAGAGCCCAGGCTCTCACGGGCCAGCAGAAGAGATGGTCATGCATGCCATTGTCATCTCACAGTCTGCGTCTGGAGAGAATGGCACCAGGCCTCACTGTGAGGAGATGACGGAGTGGACTCTGAACCACCTTCTCTAATTCTTGTGAGTCCAGCCATCTTGGGATGACGGCCAAGGAGAAACCCACTATGAGTGGGAAAAATGACCCGGAATCCTCATCAGGAAGCCCAGATTGGGCATGGACCATCTGCTTCATGCCCCCATCTCCTCCCATTCAATCTATATTTAAAAGGGCCCCCAGGCCAAAAACTGTGGGGGAACACATTGCCATAGCAATATTCTTTTTTCTGGTAAATATTTTTTCTTTCACCTCTTTAAAAATAAAGACTCTGAAGGTTTTTTCAGCAAAGCATTATTATTTAGAATCATATGCATTCTACTTGTTCCATTCCATATTTGGGATATAAAACCAAGGCAAAAACTATTGTCTTAGATCATTTGTGTATAAAAATGCAAAGACATCAGGGATGCCTTTAGAGGGACATGTAGTAAGCAGTGCTCTATCTACACAGGCAGGCTGGGGCACCTCCCTCACTTCAGCTTCCCAAGAAAGGAACATTGCAGAAGGAGTTATAGCCCCAAAGTCATCTTCCAAAACCACAAATAGCTAGCACCAGCACTCACTGGGTGCTTGCTGTACAGATCCCTTCCCAGGTCTCCAGAGAATCTGGCTGAGAACCACTGAGAAAGGTTTCTTTAGGCAGGGTAAAATCAATTGTTGTGCACTTATTGCTTATTGGGCAAATGAAATTTACTTTGGAATCTCTGTATTGCCCTCTCAATACACAGAAAGTCTGTTTAATGAAGATACTGCTTTTTCTACACATAACATTTATGTAAAATTGTATATCCCATACCAGATATTAAATGAATAACTTCAGGTACCAGAATTGACAACTACAAGAGATCCTCTCTTTTATGATTACATATTTGCTTCTAATGCAAAGACCTTTAACATTGCTTTAAAATTATCATAACTTTTGTGTAGCTTAATTTCGGATAACTTTAAAATTCTAATGCCATCTCCACTAAATTAAAGTATACTTCTGCAAACATTTTGAGCCTTAAAATGGAAGTCTGTGGAAGGCTTATCCACAATAACCAAATGGAAAATAGATCTCCAATTTTCTGAATACAGAAGCCCCTGTTTGGTATTCATTATGAGATGGCAAAATTAATTTTCAAGGGTCAACTGTGCAAATTGCATTAAATCAAAGCAGAGGTTTCCGTGGTAGCATTTCAGGAGTTGTGCTAGTGGTGCTTGGGGAGCGTTCAGCAGGCGGGACAGGGAGGAAGAAAGTCAACTGCAATTTCAAGTCCCATGGGTAGGATGTTCTTTACTCCCTATTAACACCAAAGAGTTCTCATTTTTTTAAGCCTGCTTTCCAATGCAACTTCAAATAGGGCCATATGTAAAACTAAAATGGATTTGGCACATGTAAAGAATGTGTGGGTAAAAATCTCCAGAAAGTTGAATGCTATCTCTTGGGTTGCCATGTTACCATGGGGACATTTCCATGGCTGAGAGTCCCCTTAGATGTGCCTCTGTCCAGAGGCTAAAGAGGAAGGAGCCGTGGCTCTGATTCCCATGATCCTGCCCAGAAACCCCAAGTTTGCACAATAGCTGAAGCATCAGCACTCATTCCAATAAAACAGCTTCAAGTCTGTCTCTTAACTCCAGCTCTGCAGTTGCCTTTTGCAAGACATGCCTATCTTCCTACACATCTTCTACTTGCATCTCAAGCTCCACAAGTTTCAAATCAACCAAGAGCTTATGTTCTTAAACCTGTTTCTCTTGTAGGATAACTCAAGTCTGCCCACGACGTCTCTGTCTCCAATAACCCAGGTGCAAGTCCTTGAAAGTCACCTTTGAAAATTCTCTCCTCACACCCACATTCAAAAACAGGGTCTTCTCATTTTAAGATTCCAGACCATAGGTTGTCTCAGTCTGTCTGCTTCTCTACGTCCTGCTCTCACTGGGCTGGTTCCTGGCATTTCTGTTTGTTAGGAAATACGATTCTATACTCTTTCCCTCTTTGTCCTGCTGCCAAACAAGGGAAACAGAGTGTGTACCCTTCCTCCTTCATGTCCACTTCATGCCTTTTTCCGAACCTTGGGTAACCATCAGGACTCTTTACTAACTGTTGCTTTCTTCCTTCTGGGCATGTAGTATAATTGCATTTCACCATTGTCATTTCAGTTGGGTGAGGGGCTAGTGGAAACTTTAAAAGCTCATGTACAACTGGCCATGTCCTCTTCCATCCCTGGCAACCATGGAAACATGGAGCTGAAGCTTCTCCCAGTCTGGGTCCCCACATGAGCAGTACAGTTTCTCAGCTGACCCACACACACCTACGTTCATGTGAGTGGTTGACAAACCTTTGTGACATTAAGCCCTGAAATCCTAAGCACAGTTCAGCTGGTCCTCACTGATACCAAGGTTATAGAAACACGCATACACACGCACTCATGGGAGGTCTTATTGATGTCATATTTATAAAATTTGTGTGCCTTTATATATAATACTCTGCAATTTGCATTTTTTTCAGTTGACTGTATATCATGGGCATCTTTCCTGGTCTATAATCACAAACATATTATTTACTTTTTGCTAACTGCAAAACATTCCATGGCAGTGGGTGCACCATCATTGACTCTATTTCCCCACCGACGCTCTCACTCCTGGCAGGATGGGCACCCTTGTCTAACTGCTGCAGTAACGCTCCTTCAGTTCTTCCTTGTTCCAACATCACCCTTTCTTTAATTCAGCTAGCATTATACTGCCAGATTCATGATTCTGAATACACAAGTCTAATGTGTTTCTTTCTTGGATGAAAACCCCCTGTAGCTAACCCCAGACCACCTGCACTTAATGGAAAATCCTCCCCAGCCTCCACCTGCACCGTCTAGTCCTTTTCATTGGCTTTACTTATTCAGAGCATTTATAGTCCCCATTTATTTGTTAATTTTCTCCCCTGACATGGTAAGCACAAAACCAGGAACTTGATTCACTCATAGCCAAGACCCCAATGCCCAGGACAGTACCTCACATATGGTAGATGCTTCACGAATATTTGCTGTCTGCAGGAAAAACTATTATACATCCTAACATGACCCAAGCCATAACTGCCTCATTAGCATCTATTCACCAAATGCATCTCTAAAAACATTCCAACATCCTTCTTGGTCCAACTGGACTTGCCATTAGCTATAGACATGTTAATTTTCAAATGATCATTCCTCTATTTAGTAGATCAATTACACTGAAACACTTAACTGAACAGACATTTGTCAGATGCCTGTGGCAGGCAACAGCAGATCGTGAGTCAAATCAGGAGCAGCCTCAGTTCAGGCAGACCCTGTTCTCAGCCCAGAGAAGCTGGACCCTTACAAATCTCCCACTCCAGTCTCTTGACTCAGCACATCTGTTCCTGCCTTCCCTAAACTATAAGCTCTTCCAAAGAAGGCCACTTTTAAAAAGTTTGATACAATGAAAACTCACTAGGCAAGAACATGAACACTGTCACCACTTTTTCATGAAGAAAGCTCTTTGCAGAGCCAAGCTCAAGCTCATCTTCTTTCCGGAGGGCAGATATAACCCCCTGGGTGAGGGTGCAGTAAGAGCTGCTTGTGTTAATGAGATTCAGAGCTGAATTTTTTTAAATACAGTGTCAGAATTGTGCAGTCGAACAGCGGTGGAATGGAAGGGACATTTAATCCATGTCTTCAAAGGAAGGCTACAGAAAGCATAGGTCTTGGAAGATGAGCTGCTCCAAAGATTTCATGGCTTTTTCTGATCATGTGTCAAGAGCATTGCCTCTTGAGGCTGCTGTAACAAATTACCACAAAGCAGGTAGCTTTAAACAACAAAAACTTTTTCTCTCACAGTTGGGAGGCTAAAAATTTAAAATCAAGGTATCAGTAGGGTTGGTTTGTAATGGAGGTTCTGAGGAAGAACGTACTGCAGATTCTGGTAGCGCCTAGCAATCCTGAGCAACCTCTGGCTTGTAGATGGATCACTCCAATCTCCACTGCCATCTTACATGGCCTTGCTCCCAAGTGTCTGTGCCTTCACATGGCTTTCTCTTCTCCGTGTATCTCTTTCCAAATTTCCCTCAGTCATCGGATTTGGGACTGAGTCTAAATCCAGTATGACCTCATCTTAACTTGATGACATCTGCAAAGACCCGATTTTCAAAGAAGATCCCATTCACAAGCACTTCAGGTTAGCACTTCAATATATCTTTCTTGGAGAACATAATTCAACCCATAACATCAGGTTTATGCTATAATCAAACTGGGGTTTAGATTTCAAATATTTTCTGCCCACTTCACATTCCATGTTCCATTCCTGAGTCAGAGATTTAAGGGACGTGTCTAAAATATCAAGGTTACTTATAATTTATAAATCCAAATTAATTTGATAGGAATATTATTTTTCTACTTTTTGGATATAAAGTTACTATGAAAATGGAGAAGAGTTGAGGTACAGCTTAAGCAAAGGTAGAAGAGGCTCATGGATCGGTCCTAACTTGATTATACACACATCAGACCTGTCAGGGTACCACTCTGTTTCTGCTTCAAGGACAATGATCTTTCACAGTGTGGTTCAGTATTTCAGAGTGCACTAACAAGCAAAAATGTTCTCAAACATGCCAATCATAGCTTGAAAGATGAAGCTTCCGGTTCGCTCTTTCAAATGACTCTCAACTCTATTATATGAATGGAGTATTGCCATTTGTTGCATTCTCCTCTGGAATGCTTAAGCAAGCAGAATCAGCAAGCTAATCAGGATTAGCTATGAAAGCACAGTGGTTCTGTGGAGAACACACCATCAGAGAAATATTTCCTATTTTTGTTATCCTAGTAACATCAAAGGAAATAACATCTCAGTGAGCATAATGTATTTTATAACAAAAGGCAGAGCAACTCAAATCATTTTTCTCTCCAAAAAATCTAAGAAACTAGAAATACCATAGTGTTTACAGTATTAACTTAATTTTCAAAGACACAGATTTTACCAAAAATCGTAGGAATTATACCTTCCAACAATAGTGCCAGGGTATAATTCTTACACATTATAGCTCATTGTTGTTGCAGAATACAACTAGAAATGCCAAAATTTAGTAAAAATTGTCCAAGGAAAGATAGAAATCTGGAACATATTAATCTAATTGAGCATTCTTATTGGTAAGTTCTAAATTAAAGTTTTGTCATTGGACGTCATCTATCTCTCAAAGAATTAATGACTTTGAGAATATTGATGACTTTGATACCTTTTACTAATTAGGAACATTTTCTAAACTTTCTGAAAACATTGCTATAAAGCTGTATGGTAGAAATGTACATTAACATTTGCAATAACAAAATCTGCAAAATAACAAATATGTTTTTACCTAGATAATTATTTTACCGTCTCGTTCCTTGATCATACTTCACATACGGATTACTCTGAGTCAAGAATACAATTGTATAAAAATATCACAAACTATGTAAAGGTGTCTTCTATTTAATTGGGGGAACCTAATCCATGTCAATGTCTCATGGTAAACTGTCAGTGTTAGAGATTCTTTGAGTATCTCTTTATAATTATCCTACTTCTCAAGTTTAACTTCTTTTCCCTTCTCCTCTCTCCCCAGATCCAAGTGTGTGTGTGTGTGTGTGTGTGTGTGTGTGTGTGTACATGTATTTTCCATATATTCTTCCCCCTGAAATTCCAGCCCATCCCAGCTCTGGTTCAGTTGAGAAACCACCTCTTCCCATGTCAAAGACCCAGGCTGACTCACAAGTATACAACCAAGACAAAAGGTCTCTCGTGTCTCCAGTCTGATATCTTCTCACCTCCTCTACAGAGGTCTGGATCTCTGGCCCAGGATTCAGCAATAGTTTAGGTCTTGATGCTTCCAGATGCTTCTACAGGTCTCTTAGATTCCATTCTCTTTACAATCACTCTGGCCTCCCCAGGCTTCACGAAACTTCACATGGGGCTGCAGGCTGAGCTCCACTGGCTCAGCTCTAAGATCTTACTCCTATTCTCATGTTCATATATCACAGTGGATTACACAGACCTTATAGCCAAATTGTTCTTAATATTATTTACAGAAACACATGACACAGAGACTCTGTTTCACCACATTGTCCACGTTAGTCTTTAACTCCTGGTGTCAAGTGATCCACCCACCTCAGCCTCCCAAAGTGCTGGGATTACAGGCATGAGCCACCATGTCTGGCCCCTCCAATGATTTTCTGTAACACTTAGGATAAATCCAAAGTCCTCATAATGCCAATAAGGGTCTCTGATGATCTGGTCCTAGTGTTATCTCCAGTCTCGTATCCTACCAACTCCCATCACCACAACATTCATGCTCCCTCCACACCGGCCCTCCTGTTGCCCTCTGAGCAACCTCAACACCTTTGCACTGGGTGTTTTTCTGCCCCAAAGTTTTTCCCCATATCTTTCCTTGGCTGGCTGTTTCTTGTCATTCAAGCCTTGCCACTCAGTTGTTACCTCCCCAGAGAGAATTCCCCTGATCTCCCTAGTTCAAATATCCCCCATTTTCTTTCTCAGTAACCACACTACATTCTTTATATCATTATTGCAAATAGAATGTTTATTTTTACATTTAAAAATTTTTAAATATTTTTGAAACTTTTTATCTCCTGTCTTTCCCCATACATATGTAGGCTCTATGTGGCAAGGACACTGCCAGGATGGGTCCCTGCATTTGTGAATTCTACCCAGCACCTAAAAAAACTCAACAAAAATTTGCTGAAAGAAGGAAGGAAACACTTCAGGTGTAATAACACTTGAAAGTTATGATCAAGGAAGCCTCAAGGAGGCTGATTGACCAGAGGCATGTTCTCAGCAGTGTGGAAGTCCAGGGCATGTGTCGGGTGCTGCGCACATGCATTAATTCCGTAGTGCCTCGGGCAGCGCCTCAATGGCAGTCATTTTATCCCTGCTCATCTTAACCTCTCTAGTAACAAAGCAGAGTATCATAACTCTTCATATCATATTCTTCATTAGAAGACCCACGTGCGCTATAAGTAAAACCACCTTAGAATAAGTAGTGAAAATTAAATCAACTCCTTTGTGTCCACTGTATGTTCTCTAATTTGTAAACCTGGGTCCCATGACTTTTAACTGGAGAGATGCACCATCTGCACTTTTCTCCCCTGTTCAATGAGAGAGTGGGAGGTACCAGCATCCTCAGCACTTCCAATGATTTCCTGGAATAACAATGACCCTGCATCCTATTTGATTTTGTGGAGCTCAAGAACTTTGCAACGCCAAGTATGGTGCTTGGTCCTGTGCCTAGCCGTACCTGGGAGCTTGTTAGGAATATACTCTCTTGGACTCCACCCTAAATTGACTGAATCAGACTTTGTGCTAACCCTGCTTCCCAGGTGCTGTGCCCGTGACCCACACTGCTCCAAAGGGTTGCGAGTCCTGTGATCAGAGTCACTCTTGCTATAGTGACAATCACTGCAGGGGAGTTGCCAATATTCCAACCAGATAAATAGGACAAGGGTAATGCATTCAGCTCTGCCTTGCAATTCTATTCAAAGTCTTGGGCTAAATAAACGTTGACTAAATCAATGAATCAGTGTACTAGGAAAAATAATTATGCATCTTTTGACGTGGTTACTAGTTTCTATTTCTTGACACCTCCAAGTTGATTTAAAAATAAAAACCATTGAAACAATATATATTTCCTTTAAATTTCATTTCGACTTAATAAGAAAAAGGACCACACCAACAATTACAGAGGACATGAGACTCTGGCCTTTTTCAGACCTTCTCTGTGTCATCATTACCCTATTCTGCTGCTTCCATTTTACTGATGGAGGACTCTTGTTTCAGAAGAGGTAACCAAACTGTCCAACTGTGTCACCAAATAACATCTCTTATTCAACACCTGACCATTTTCAGCAGAATGCCATCTTTCTTACTGTGAAAACCATACTTGGAAATTCTTGGAAATTAACTTTATCCTATTAAATAAAAACTTTTATGATCATAATTCAAGATAAAAGCTCAGGAACATGTTGATGACTAGATTATATAATAGATTTTATCTTTCCCATAGTTACCTTGGGCTTAGAATATCAACTCTATAGAATGTGAAAATATTTCTTTAAATGTTATATTATTAAGCAAAAGAATGCATATCATGTTCTTTGATGGAAAGCCAGGGCTTCAAAAGAGTAGTGATGAAATCATGAATCACTGGGTAGCTTTCATTCTTCTGAAAATGTTATTCAGAGTTAGAGGGATTGATGATAGAATCAGAAGTAAAACAATAACTTTCACTGTGCCTTTTTAAATTTAAAATAGGTAGGAGGTATGTCATACATTTTAAAAAGCTTGAGAAGAAGAATAGTAGGATGTAATTTTTTTTTTTTAATGGATGAGGGAATGCAGACAGCTGGCTGTCTTCTCCAGCTCTTCACCTGTTCTGAACCCTCAGCCTCTACACTGGGCAGAGGGACAGTGGCTGTGGATTCTGGCTACATTTCTCCTCTTCTCCTCCTAATCTTGATTCCTTCTTTTGCTTTGAATATCCATATACCTATATGTGTCGTCTTCCCTCTCCATTTGCCATTCATGTATTTACCAGTACTGATTTTAACTCTGCAATATACAGGCATTTTCCTAGCTGTTGTCAATAACACAAGGTCCCTGCTCTTATGATCTCTGAAGTCTGCCAGAGTGAAGCCCTATTTTCAAACCTGTCCATTTATTTCCCACAACTGCTTTTTTTCCTTGATACAAACATAACTTCAGAATCTCTCTGAAAGTCTAATTTATTTAGTTAAAGTCTGCAAACTTTCTACTAATAATTAGGAAGGCTGAATGTGGGCTATCATCTCCATTTTCATGGAGAAAGCAAACTGTTCCTTGGGCCTGGAATAATAGCGCACCCTTCCCACATAGTACTCCTGTGTCCCTCAGTACCTATTCAGATTGTGAAAGACTTCTTTTGGAGGGGGTTCTCTTGGCCAACATGAGGATGAAAACTCGATGGCTCCTTCCTTGCATTTCCTTCGGTTTCCTAATGTGGAATGTGTGGTGGAACACCTGATTGCCCACAATTCTTTCTCCTTCCTCACCTGGCCATGGAATCTGGCAGGTGGCATGTGCTCCCCACCCACCTGAGCATGGACCTGGCTGTGTGACTCACATTGAGTGATAGAATACGGGCGGCAGTGACACCTTGCCGGTTCAGAACTAAGGCTTTTGATGCCTCAATCCATATTTTTGCAGGCCATCTTGGAGCTCTGACTCCACATTGAGACAGTTATGGTCCAGAAAGTCGCATCTCTTCAACTGAGTGCTGGATTAAAGACGCAGGGAGCATAGTTAGACCCAAATCAAATTCTGGAGTTCATCCTTCCCCCTGAGTTTGTGGAGAAGGAGAACAGAGACCAGACAAGCTCAGCCAACCTGAAGACTAGTGAGTGTGAAATATGAAATAAATGATATTGCTATAGCCACTGAGATCTGGGGCTTGTTATTCGGCATTATTTATCAGAGCAGAAACCTAACTAATACAACAACTTTTGTCAGAAGTAAGGTGCTACTGTAACACAAACCTGAAAATTAGTAATTATACTGTTGACTGGCAAAGAAGGACTCAGGCAAAATGTAAACCCACTGGAAAAATAATTGGTAAACAAAGCTTCTTAGATAGCCATTTACCAGTAAGTGCAGGCTTCCCAAGCTCTTTGAATTGTATGTTAAAGTCTTTAGAAATGCCAGAAGAACTGAAAAAAAGTGAAATATTAGACAAATATCTCTCAATATATAGAAAGAACATTGTCCAGCTTAAAATTAATCTTTTATCCACCTGAAAATATTTTAGAACCAGGCTTTTTTGGCAAGTTTTTTTTTTTTTTTAATTTTACAATTGGGAAAACAAGGTACTGAGGGGTTAAGTAGTCACCCAAAGTCACAAGGCAATGTAAAAAGAAGTCATGATCTTCTGCTGAAGGGGAATATTATTCCTACATAATCCCTGCAGGTTAATGGGACACCATGAGGTAAGCTCACTCAGTACACAGGGTATTCATGTTGTTCAAAACACAAATAACATCGAGAATCTATCTGCCCTAGCAAAAACACCTCGTTCCAACAGCAGGACGCCCTTTTCCTTAAAAATTGCCTTTCTCACCAAGTGCAAAGAAAGAAAGTTCACTTGGAAGCAACCAGGTAAAGTAATG
Source organism: Sapajus apella (assembly GCF_009761245.1). NCBI lineage: Eukaryota > Metazoa > Chordata > Mammalia > Primates > Cebidae > Sapajus > Sapajus apella. The sequence continues at coordinate 34,954,301 of NW_022436951.1, forward strand.
TTTATCAGAAAGTGTGTCCTTCTTATTTTTTCTAGTTACATAATTAGGAGAAAATAATGTACCTTTTAATAATTTTTTAATCATCTATTTCAGAAGGCAGTAAATAACTTTCTAGCTTACGGTTTTACAAAAGTGGCTCTGTTACCATTTTCATCTCTCCCTGGCTCCCTTTTGATGTGCACCAGAAGTACACAAGCCCTCCCTCAGGTGAAGAAATCCTCCTCCCACTAACTTGGCATGTAGACATCAGTCAAGGACAACACATCACATATTTACCCCTTTCTATTGCAATTATTCTAACTTCACTTTCATCAGTATTCAGATTCAAATTACACAATACACTGCCATTAAATCAAGGATTTATTTTGAGCCCACATGTTCAAAGAAAAAGTTAGACAGCACTTAGGTAGCTAGTGTTATAAAACAATACACTTGGACTTAGGAATTACTTAAATAGGAATACACTGATAATTCGATCAAAACAATTAATTGATTAAATATCACAGTGCCTTGGCTCTTCTTAAACCATTTTTTTCTTGGGCAATGGTAACCATGGCCTTCATTTTTATTTATCTTTCTTTTTCTGTTCAAATGCCAGCTGTTTCACCCTACCACTAAGGACTGGGGATAAAATACTTTTTGCTGCTTGTCTGTCTGGTATACAATAACATAAGCGTTGTATGTATGAGGGTTTTTAACTTTTAAATCATGGGCCTATATGTAAAAACATCTAAAAATCGTCTGCATATTTTGTATGTAAAAACTAGCTATTCATATTTGAAGGTACATGATCTTTTTTCAGCTTCACTTTTTGGCATTCTTCCAACTGTTTACACACTTTGTTGAGTGTTTGGCATCATGCTGGGCTGAATCCATGGCTAACAGGCTGTGCCATAGGCAGATACCTTATTTCTATTTATGTAAAGGAAAATATTGATGCGTGAAATAATTTGGGAAAGAAGTGATCACACCCTTAGTAACAGGTAAGCTTTGTAGAAGAAACAGTGCCCTGGAAAATTGCTTTGAATTATACCATCTCAGAAGTGAAAAAAAAAGGTAAGGTCTTCATAAAAAAAAAAAATAAAATGTTATATAAAAGGGCTTTTATTTATATTCACTGTTTTGGTCCTTATGAATATTCATGTCCATATTCTTTTGAAACATTAAATTTATTTAATCTGAAAGGCCAGTGCTACAGATGAGAAAAGCTCATGCGGAGAAAATGAGTGAATTATTCAGCTAAAAACAAATATTGTTTTGGGACTCCGTTTTATACTTGTGTATTCAACAACGACATAAATCAGCATCTAGTGGAGCAGTGCATTTTACAACGGGCTCCCACCACAAAAAGACCCTCCAAGTTCTAAACGCCTTTGTTTGCTTTTCTCCTTACTGAAAGAGGACAATCTCAATAGGAAGGACGCATATCCGTGAGCTATGAACACGAATTATTTTAGCATCTGCGTTGGCTCAGTGGGGCTTTCTTGAATTACATAACACCTTCCTGCACAGTCCTCAGCTCCAACTCATCAGGGGGATGGTCGCCTGAATCCTTGTGCTCTCCCCCGTATGTTGGTGCAAACGGAGCCTCTCCTGAGCAAGTCTACTCCCCGACCATCATTAAAACACCACTGCCTACGGCACCAGCAATTCCCTCACATTTAATATGGGACTCCATGGTTTGCACAGGACGTGGTCTTTCTAAGCCTTATTTACACCCAGGATTAAGTTTCAGGTTTTATCACCCTTATGGCATGTACCATGCTATTTAAAACAATGAGAGTCAATCACTGCTATCATGAAAACCAATAAAATCTACATACGTTAACAGGCTTTGCATTACTTTAAAACCACTTCAGGTCAGGCATGGTGGCTTACACCTATAATCCTAGCACTTTGGGAGGCCAAGGCAGAAGGACTGCTTGAGTCCAGGAGTTTGAGACCAGCCTGGGTAACATGGTGAAACCTTACCTCTACAAAGAATACGAAAAATTAGCCACAGAAAGGTGTGGTGGTATGCGCCTGTGGTTTTTGGCCAGGCATGGTGGCTCACACCTGTAGTCCTAGCATGTTGGGAAGTCCAAACAGGTGGATCTTTTGATCCCAGCCTAGGCCACCCAGTTAAACCCTGTCTCTGCAATGAACCCAGAGAGCACCACTGCACTCTAACCCAGGGAACACAGCAAGACCCTGTCTCAAAAAAAAGAAAAAATCATTTCAAAGAAAGCATGGATGGTGCTTCTTGCTGAACAGTGTTTATTTTTAAACTGATAACAACCTTACGATCACCTAAATATTAACAGGCGTATATAAATTCCTGCCTTCATAGGCATTATGATCCTGAGTCCAATGCTAACTGGAAAAATGGGGAAATTTCACATTCTGCCTAGTTTCATTATTCTATCCCTTCAAAAAGGCAGATGTTGAAATAGATTCGGCTTTATTAAAAGAAATATTGTAGTCTAGACTCTGTAACATTTGATATTTGGGTTTGGGTTTGGATCCATTTCATGTTCTGGTTTTTTTCTGGATTTTGGCTTGTCATTTCACAAACAGGTTCATCATTCAAGAGGTCGACATGGGCACGCATACACCCCACACTCGGAACAACACGAAGCTTCAGGAGTCAGAATGCCTTCGGCTGATATTGTTTCTGGAAGCCCACCAGGTGTTTTTCTCAATCCCAGAAGTCAGGGCAGCTGAAATAGCTCTTCACATAAGAGTGCACCTACATCAAGAGCAGAGCCAAAACCTCAGTGAAACGTGCCTTTCACTGATTGCTTTCTGCGGCTGTAAACTCCCGCAAAGGACAGACGCAGGACAGTGAGCGGTGTGTCTGCTGCTCTCGATAAAGCCTGTGCTTTTGCATTCTGTTCTCTCTCCTAGAAATGCCACCCCTGCCTTCTTTAAAAAAGTGGTTAAATTATGTTAAAGGCTTGTCTTTATTTGACTGTGGGTTGAGCCAGGTGTCCATGCAATGTGCTCCTGTGGCATGAGTGCCCACATGCACACTGGCGCTGATCCCTACTAATGAAACACATCTCAATTTCACCACAGCTGAGCGGGCCATGATTTTTTCCTCTCTATGTGAATAGTCATCGACACAGCTAACTGTGTGATAGTTCTATGAGTTATTTAATGGATAAGGAAACATAATCCAAAGGTGAACCCCCTCATCCAGGTACCCACAACACAGGCAGCAGCATGTGGGTCAAAACCCTGGGAGGCTGGGAGCTTTCTTGCCTCTAAGCTCGGCCTAAAACTCACATGCAGTTATTAAACTGATACGACGTAAGGGTGAAGCCTCTCTTACTTAAAAAGTTCAAATATGTTAATAATCACCTGAAAGAGTACGCAGAGGTAGGGTGCGAGTGATGGATTTCTCACTGTCACCTCTACTTATAAACATTTATCTCTGCATCTGTTGTGATGCACTTGAATGGTCAAATATCTTATTACCTAATTCACTGCATACTTCTCAGGCACTTCTCAAATCTTGAGAGAAGAGTGTTAAGAACAATTAAATCCACTTATGAGCCTGACATGAATTCAGGGGAAATCAAGGAACAAATACTCTGAGTAAAGATGGAGTCCAATGAGACCATACGTCATTTCATTTCTTCATTCATTAAACCACATTTATCAAACACCTTCTGTGTGCCCAGCTCTGTGCTCCACACTGGATATGGGGTGGGTAAAGAAAAACAAGGCTCCATCTCATGGAGCTGGGGATGCAGTAGGTACCTGACAAACAGCTCTGCCAAGGGCACAGGTGTTGCAAATTATCTGCAGGGAGTGCCACAGGAACCCAGAAGGGCAACAGCTTTACCATATTATATCAATACTGTATCAATACAACTGCCTCAGGAAGAACTTTCTAGGGAGAGGGACGATGTCTGCAAAGCCTGGTGCTGGAGATTCTTCGCATGGAACGATTTTGCTCTACTGATGTTCAAGGACGCTGGGTGGTTTTACTTGTGTCAAGCACAGTATTAGAAAAACCTAGATTAGAACCAGGGTCATTCACACTTTTCCTGAAAAGCTTCAAAGGAGCTTCTAGAAAAGTGTATGGGCAAATTATGCTGGAAGAGAAGTGTAAAACCATGAATTCATAGAACACGAGCATTCGATTAACTAGTCTCTAATGAACATATATTTGAATGACCCCTGTACTTAGTTTCCTTTGTTGTTAAGCCCATCTCTTTCTCTTGGTACCATTGGTCATCAGGGCCAAGAGATTAGCATGGAGAGGGCCTTTGTGATGCTGAGGAAACTGGCAGCCTGAAGCCTGCCCGTCTGTCCTGGGCCACGGTGGGAGTGGGAGGTGGTTTCAAGGTGAGGAAGGCAGTGTGGGATGACGGATGCATTCTCCACTCTCTGTACTGGAGGGGTTCAGTCATCACTGGCTAACAAAAGTGCCCACAGTAGGGGCTGCTCCCTGGCCTCATGTGTGGAGCTCAGGTGGGAAACAGCCGCTAATGCTGCCCTCCCTGCCTTAATTTTGGGACTGCCACCAAGTAAATAGGATAGTGTGCTCAGGTAGAGTGAGGGCACAGTCCCACGCGTATTTGGTGTGTGTGGTTTTTCATCAGGGATCACATCCCTTTTTCTGATCATTGTTGCTGTTTTTGAAGAAGTATGGATGTAAACTCTGCTCTGTAATCACAAAGCACACATCAGGACCAGAGAGCAGCTTTCAATTCCTCCACCAGCTTCGTTCCTTCTCCAGGGTACAGCGTGATTGTGTCTGGTTTCCTTCCCAGCTGTATTAGCCATGTTGAAAGTCTCCCATTGATTGTGAATAGTATTTCCCCAGCTCAGGATAGGAACTTTCTGGGTCTGGGTGAAGGAATCATTTAGTGTGATGCCCAGGTGTTGAAATGATGAGGGTGTGGGCCCTCCTGTGAGTGGACCCAGCCTGAGGACAGGAGGACGAAGCAAAGAAGCCACTCAACCTGCAGGCTGTCTGCCTGGTGGATGCCCCTTGGACGTCCAGGGCAACCACAGCTGAAGGTGGACTCAAGGCCAAGTTAGTCCCCTCTCTCCAAAATCTCCAACCATCTTCCCCTGCAACATTCCTTTTCCTTTGGAACATAACTTGAAGTTAGTAGGGGAAAAAAATCTCATTCTTTTTTGATGGGATGTGAGTAAATATCTACTCTCATGTCACTGTCACTCCTCATGGTCTCTCACCCGCCGAGTTTCCTAAAAATTATTTCTGAATTTTATTCTATATCAAAACAAAACTTCTTCTCAAACCAGATCACCCCATTTAAAAATGTAACTAAAATATGCCAAAAACAAGTTGACATTGAAAAAGATCCATGATTCTGATTGAAAAGCATCAATATCTTAATTATTTCTTTTGTTGAATAACTTAACACCTTATGCCTCAAGGTTGTTAATCTTTAGAAATCCTCCTGCATGTGTAAGGGTTACCATCGAGTTCATGCTCTGCATGTGTGCTTCGGACCTCTAAGGGAAGCATCTAGGTTTGACTTTGGCTTCTGAATTTCTTTTGCTTCACATGGAAGCATAGAATAGAACAAGCACTAAACAAAACATCTTGTCAACAGCCTCAGCAGGAAGTCCAATGAAGGAAGATAATGTAGATTTTTCTCAAAAAAAAAAAAAAAAAAGCTTTTATTTAAACTGTAGCTGTTACTTGTGAACAAAAAAAAGATGTTGAAAGTCATCCTTAAAAAACCACATAAAGACATTTTCAGAAATCCTGCACCATCATTCCAACTGTTAAATCACTTGACGAACTTAGAATTCTTCCCCACTTCAGAGACACAGTTCTCCCTGTTGACGAAGCTTGTGTTGATCATTTTCAAAGAATGGTTTTTCATCTAAGAACTAAATCAAGAACTTCTGCAAGGATCTTATTTTATTTAAGGGGAAGAATGTTTAGGAAGCAGGAACTAGGCATGTGGAGTGGCCTTACCCCAGGGTGCCATGTTTTCCCAATCATTTTCTGTGGCCACAGCTAAGAAACACATATGTAAATATTTACTGGAAATAACTACATTACATTTAGTCCTCATGTTTCCGGATGGTCCTCCTGGTCCTGACAATTTCTCAGACTTTCCACATTTTTGATGGCTTTTACAGTGGTGAGGAACACTAAGAAGGTATTTTGTAGAATATTCCTCTACTGAAATTTGTCTGGTGTTTTTCTCCTGATTTTGCTGGGATTTTGTGTCTGAGAGAGAAAGACAACTTGGGTAAAGTACCATTGTCATCACATCGTAGCATGCGGACATACTGTCAACATGACTTTTTGCTGTTGATGTTGACCTTGGTTAGCAGGCTGACATAATGCTTGTCAGATTTCTCCACTGTCAACTACCCTTTTTCCCCCCTCACTTTCCACTCTACTCTTTGGTAGTAAGTTACCCAGTGAAGTCCATACTTAAGGGGTGAGCAATTTTGTTCTCCTTCCTTAAAAACAGCACATCTGCATGAATTATTTGGAATTCTTCTGCAGGGGAGACTTGACTATTTTCTCTATTTATCTATTTAATCACTTGTTTATGTCAGTGTGGACTCGTGATTATAATCCAATACTATCATATGTATTTTGGTGTCCAAATACTTCCAGCTTTGATTCTCCTTAGAGGAATGGCTAATTCTAGGACTGGGGCAGGAAACATACAAGATCAGCTGTGGGCCTCTTGTAGTGCAAGTAAGTGCATTAAAACAAACACAAATAATCCCATGTTAATGAGGCATGTCAAAGGAACAAAACATAGGAGGCAACTGAGAGTTCCCCTTTGTTAGCCTTCTTGGATCACTTTGAGTCTCCTGTAAAAAATCACAGAGTTAAGTTTTATTTTGTAGTATGTTTTTTTCCCTCTCTCTCTTATAAGTGAGTTCAGCCCATTTATATTTACTAATATTACTGAAAGTTTCCAACTTGGCCAAGCAGTTTATCTTAATTTTACTGTGTATATTATATAGTGTTTACTGTGTTTTTTCTCTATATGGGCAGTTTTCTTGCTTATTATATTTATTTGTAGTTAGAATATATATTTTATATTTTTTAGTGGTAACATTATATATAATGTATACTACATATACATATACTCACCCACATATATGTACTTCTTTGGTGCTCTGTTCCTAAATAGGTATGTATTATTTGCTTTGTTAGCTTTAAATTATATCCTTTGACTCTCATTTATTACTTAAGCAATAATGAAAGAACACATTTTTCTTCTCTCTTTTCCTCTTAGTTGTGAACCTTTTATTAAAGTGTGGCATCAGTATAAAAGTACAAGATTTCCAGCTGCACTGGATGACACATTTTACAAAGTGAACACAGTTGTATAATCGGGACCTAGAAACAAATTATCTCAAGCATTCCAGAAACCTGTCTTTGTGCCCCTCCCCCTCCAGCAACTACCCTACAAAAGTAATCACTCTCTGATTTCAAACACTGTGGATTAATTTTGGCTGTTTTAAAATTTATATGAATGGACTCGTACCACATGTATTCTTTTTATGCTTGGCTTTTTCTGATCAACATTGTATTTGTGAGATTCATCCATGTCGTTGAATATAATCATTATGGTTCCTTCATTCTCATCGCTGTCTAGCATCCCATTGTGTAAATATAGTGCACTTTATTTAATTGTTCTTCTGCTAATGGACATGCAGGTAGTTTTCTAATTTAAACTACTACCACAGTGCTGCTGTGAACATTCTTGTACAAGTCTTTGATGACTATATTTTCACATTTATGTTGAATATAAAGATGAATATATTTTAATATTTATGTTGACTATAAACTGAGGAATGAAATTGCTGTGCAGTAGGCTTTCACATGCTGAACTATAATACATGCAAATTTACAATTTTTCAAGTAGTTGAACCAATTTACATTATCAAAAGCATTGTATAAGAGTTTTATTTGCTCTATATCCTTTTCAATATTACTTCCATTTTTGTTTGATTATCTCTATATTTTCAGAAATTATAACATTTACATATATTATTCTCCCACACTTGTCTCTACTTTTACGTTACTCTTAAATCTACAAAGTATCCATAAAGTTTAAAAAGAGATAATATTGTATTTACTATTATTGCTGTGGTTTTTGTTTTACAAAATGAAGGTGTCCTAGAAAACACTGTAAATTTTCACGTGTGGTTCCAGTCTTAATGAATACACTGCAGAGCTCACTATATTCTGTTATTCATTGCACATCCTAAGTCCTCTTTTCCAGATTTTTCAAGTCGTTTCTTCTTAGATAAATCTAATCCTTCAGTCTGATATTACTCAAAGTGTCATCTATAGACTGTCAACTGGTTAAATGAATATAATAGAAACTTGTGCCAAATTAAATAAATTATTTCACCAAGAACATTGTTTAGTTGAGTCAACTTTTTTCTTCTGTGCAATTTCTTCCTAATTCCACTTGGTCATGGTTTCCAGATCTGGCTCTGCTGGTAGCTTATACATGAAAGTTTATTTCCCAACATTCAAATTACGTAGATCCTTGCTAATTTCTTTTTCCTCATTATGGATGAATTAGAAATGACTTTTGGATGCTTTCATTTGCTTTCCTTATTGATGCCATTGTTTTTAGAGGCTTGTGTGAAAAAATTTAGATTATGAGGCTGCCTGATCTATATATTACTGACACTAGAATACCAACACTGGAAACTCTAACTTCCAGTTTTTATTCCCAAATGGTTAGCTAACACTTTTTGGAGGCTCAAATTAATTTCCCACTGTTTCAAAATGACACATATATACTTGAAACTATTTCTGTTCTAGCTGTCCATTTTTATTCTTTTAATTATAACCTTTACACATTTTAATATCGCAAAAATTCAGAAAACTCTCTACAGATCTGCTTTATATATCTGACCTGGTTATTCTTGTTTGTGTATCTTCCATATTAATGTTACTGATATGTGATAAATCTTTCCATACTTACATGTGTATTTTGGTTGAGACTGCCTTCATTTGAGTGAATAAAGATGGGAAATTTGGTATTTTTTGAAGAACACTGCATCTTCATATGTGGGAATGTGCTTTATCTTGGGATGCATTAATAGCTTCTCTTATGGCGTTTCTTAAAGTTTTATAGTTTTCTTCAAGAAATTCAACAGCCCTTTATGCTAAAAACCCTCAATAAGCTAGGTATTGATGGAACGTTTCTCAAAATAATAAAAGCTATTTATGACAAACCAACAGCCAATATCATACTGAATGGGCAAAAACTGGAAGCATTCCCCTTGAAATGTGGCACGAGACAAGGATGCCCTCTCTCACCACTGCTATTCAATATAGTATTAGAAGTTCTAGCCAGAGCAATCAGGCAAGAAAAAGAAATAAAG
>NW_022436951.1:34968651-35113217 GCF_009761245.1 Sapajus apella
CCTATGCAACAATTTTGCATGTTCTTCACATGTACCCCAAAACCTAAAATGCAATAAAATAAATAAATGGGGGAAAAAAAAGAAATATACATTGGATTAAAAAAAAAAAGAAATTCTGAATAATACAAGTGTATTTGGGAACTTAACAAGGACCTGAGTCTATATATGTAAGGGTCAATTAAGTACCTGAGAAAGTTGACGTAAAATGATTAATGCCAGTGAAGATTCTGAACATTGCTTAGTTTATACCTATATATGTTATTGCTGATATATTCATATATTATATTCCTAGATATATTATTGTTAATATAAATAAAATTATTGCCCCATTATATTTGCTAACTTTTTGTTCCTTATATATCAGAAAGCATTTAAGTTTCACACAGGAACTCCTAACATAATTAACCTCTCCAATAATGCTAGCGTTTTCAATTGAGTCTCTGGTTTATCAGGAGCTAATACTAAAAATGACTAACATTTATGGAGGGCATACTATCAGCCACCTATTGTAAAATAGTAATCTTATATGCATTATCCAATTTATTTTAACAACAAATTTGTGAAGTACATGGTATTAATATCTTCAATTGAAAAATTAAATATTAAGGCTTAGAGAGGTTAAATAACCTGGCCAAAATCATTCAGCTATTATATATCAAGTTCAATGCGTTTATAGCCACAATTAGTAAGAATTCTTTCTTATCCTTTCTGCATACTTTCATTTTTCTCCTTGTTCAACCATCTTGGTTAAGTACAGCGTTACCTGACAGAGTTAAGGGCACACGCCCTTCTTTGGTCTTCATCTTATGAGAATTACTACAACGTTACATTTCTAAGAATTTGGAGTTAGCGATTTTTACTGAAATGTTGCATTTTTTTCCCATTTATTTATTTTATTGCATTTTAGGTTTTGGGGTACATGTGAAGAACATGCAAAATTGTTGCACAGGAACACACGTGGCAGTGTGATTTGCTGCCTTCCTCCCCATCACCTACATCTGGCATTTCTCCCCTTGCTATCTCTCCCCAGCAAATGTTGCATTTTTATAAACATTTTCTAAAGTGTTATGAAAATCTCATTTTGATTTTTTATTTTACTAAGAGGTTCTCCCTTATAAATTAGAGTGGATTTACCTGAACTATTTTTCAGCACATATCAAATTGGCCTGGTAATTTTATCCTTTAATAAATAAAGATATTAAACAATATTATTCAACTTTCTGATGCTGAACTTTCCTTACATTCTCAGAAAAAAACAATTCCTACATAGTTGTGCATGATATCTGTGACTTGGGGCAGATTTCTTAATCTGTATAGGCCTGTTATACCCTTTCATGTAAAATGGGAATATTAATAGTATCAATCTCATAGTGCTGCTATGAAAAGTATTCCACACATTTATTCAGTTTCTGTTTGTGCCACGCACTGTTCCAGGCAATTTCCTGGTTAAACCAATGAGCAAAACTGAAAGAGATTTCGCGAGCATACATTTTAGTTAATAAGATAACATGAGAGCTTAGCAGAATAGTAGCCATAACACAGGAACATCTGTGTAAGTGTTAGCCACTATTATGATTATATTTTCAATATACGAGTAGGCTAAATTTGCCAATATTTTTCATAAGATTTTGGCACCTACAGCCATGAGATTTTTCCTGACTACTATTTTGGGTTAGAATATTAGGATGATGCCAGGGTCATTAAAATCTATCAGTAAGTTTTTCTTTTCCTATTCTGTAATATATTAAACATTACAGAAATTATCCAGACCTAGAATAACTTTTCTGATACTTGAGCCTTTTTAAAGATAAGTTGTTTTTAATTATCCCAAATGGTTATTTGACTATTTCTGTTTCTTAAATTATTTTAAGGCAATATATATTTTATTAAAAATCCATCCATCTCAATCATATTTTAGTCTGTATCAGCATAGGTTTGTGCATAATAATGATTTGCAATTCCCTACTATTTGTGTATTGTTGTGGCAGTGAAAGAGGGTGATATTTAAAGGGGCCATGGAGAGGGCAACTAAAGAATAAAAGAGTTTTTCTATTCTCCCCCCATCACTTTCAATGAGAATTTTGACACTGAGGAAATACAGATGAATTGTCAGAAATATGCATCTATTACTTTAATAATTTTAAATAGACTATCATAAGTTAAAGTCAAATTATACCACTGAAACACAACTATCAAAAAAAAAAAAACAATAAAGCAAAACATATGGCTTCATGGTTACTCCTTGGTCATCTAACCTATATTTGACAATCTGGGGTGGGAATTATATTTGTGTGCTGTCTGCTGTGTTTTAATATCAATTCACTGAACTGAGACTCATGTATCTATCCATTTATCCACATCTATTGATCACCAATCTATTTACCTACCTACCTATCTATCACCTGTCTATCCCTTCATCTGTCCCATCCACCTACTTCCTCTAACTATATATTGGTTTTTGAGTGCCTCATTGTATGAATGAACTGAACAAAATGACTTTGAAGTCATCATCTATACCATAGTGGTTTTATTTTTTCTCTTTTAAAGCAAGCTCTTTTGCATGGTGTATTTTTGGCCCTCAAAATCAAATATTTAATGAAAAATCATAAAAGTCTTAGACAACCTCTGACAGTTCTAATCCTTGGTTCTTACATTTTAAACAGGCTATGCACCCTTTAATCTTGGACTATGCAGCAGCAACAACCATCCTTCAGTGCCCTCCTAGAACTGCACTTACAATGGGTTACTTTGCAGAGAAAGAACACAAATGTATTGGTAGGCGTGAAAGAAAATTATTTTTATAAATTCAGTCATCGTCTACGTGATTACTCCTTTTTCTGAAATGACTGAAAACTTTCCACTGAATGGCTAAATAATTCATTGAAAATGCCTCCAAATCTATTTTTAAATTTAAGAAATGAAAACTATTTCACCAACTATTTTTAGATAAGGATGTCAAAATGTTCAGATTTAGCATACTTGCATAGCGTTCCAGAGGGAAAAAAAGGTACAGTATGATTGTTCCAGGTTTGCTTGTAATGAGACCAACTGCATTGGAAATAAGACACTATTTAAGAAGAAACTTTTATTACCAACAGAGGAAATAACTTATTCTCCTCAGGATTAAAAGCAATTCATAAATACATTCATCTGAGGTCATTTCGTGTAAAAATAACTATCCTCCTTTACAAATAGATTTAGATTCACTTTCTGAGAACAAAACATTTCTGATAGTAAGGGCTGTTATTGCTCTGCAATGATATTCCCGTTTATGCTTATATCATTAATTTCCAAAACCAATTAATTCATCCTTTCTTAAGAGTTCATGGTAGCAGACTAGAATCTTCCAGACAAAAGAGCTTGCTGATATAATGAGGCTCGAGATTCCTGACACAGAGATACAGGAGTTTCCTGGCACACAATGAACAAGGACACAAGTTCTCACGGAGCAGATTCAACTTCTTTGATTTAGAGCATATTCATGAGTGAAGTCAGATGCAGAACATGTAGGTGAGGTACAGGGGTGATTAGGGCTAACATATACATATAGGCACCTAAACATGGCTTACAGACTAGATCGCACTCAAGATAGTCACCACGATATTAAACATGGGTTTGCCTGAGTTTTATCTTTGAGGAAGGGAAGATTTGAGCAAGAAATGGTAAAAGCAAAGTGACAGCAGAGATGAGGAATAGCTGGACAATTCCTCAGAGGCCAGGCCTTAGGGCACCCACCGGCACCTTCACAACATGGCGGCTGGTCCAGTGTTCGCTCAGAAAAGCCTGGCTTCGAAGGCTGGAGACAACCATTATGACACCTTTTCCACTGTCTACAGTGTAGTCAAAGCTAAAAGAACAACTAATCAAAATGAAGTCTGTTTCTTTATTTTTCTTGTTCTTGACACCCTGTTGAAGTCTGTTACTTGACACCTTGGTAGATCTCCAGGCAATTCACACTTTGTTGGAAACCTAGAAGAGCATTACCGAGCCCTTATGGTGACATTAAAATGGAGCTGAGAGTCTCTGCCTCTGAAATCACTCACACTAATTGAAGAGTTCACCCCCATTAGACCTGAGCCCCCACCATCGGCCCGGCCTGGAGGAGCCCTTGGAAACAGGATATAGACCTTGATCACTAGGATGGGTTAAGGATGGTGAAATTTGAGCACATGTAAGAGGTACCCAGCTCAGTTCTGAATAACAGGGAAAATACTATAAAAATACTATAATAATACTATTGAAGTCCAATGTCCCATGCAAAGAGTTCAAGGTAGAGTGCGGCATGTGTGGAGGGAGGGAAAGCTAGAGTTAAGGGCAGAGTGAGAAGGAGAGGCCAAAGCGCCTGCAGGTTCATACACTTCAGCAAGAAGTTTAGAACTGATCAGAGCATGAGGGGCTATACAAGGGTTCCAAGCAGGGGGTGACTGGATCACACTGGAGTTTTAGTAAGATTACCTGCCTTGGTGAGACTGGGTTGCAGGAGCTTGAGCTGGAGGCAGGGCAACAGCTGGAAGTAGGTGATTCCCATGGGTGGACCAACTGGAAAACAAAGCACCTGGGGGCTGACAGCAAAGCAGGTTTCATTTCAGCACCCGAGCTCAGCACCGGCTTGTGCCTCTCCTCACTGGGGGTCCCTGTCTCCACATATTTGACTGCTGAGGCACAACCAACCCTACATTGCACAGAGCAGGAGGGACCTGGGGATCTTTCATCTCTGTGGCTTGGCTTTTCCCGAGGAGCCTCCTCTGGTTTCCACCTGGACAAGGGGAGTGTTATGGAGCTGGCTGCACATTTTATGGACCTGGGCCAGGGTACAGACTTGCACTTATTTGACTCAGTTTCCTTTCTGCCACAATCTTCCTTTTCCTAGGCCAGGGATGCTAGAGATGGAAGACTTTCTCTTTTGATTAGGATGAATCAGCAACAATGTGTGTATCTCAGGGCAGTTGTTGCAACCCGTGATTGAACTCCTGAAGCTCCTAGCTCCACCATCCCTCCATTTCTTTCTATGTGTGGTCCTATCTCTATCCACTAAGAAAACAGAAAGCAGTAAGAACCAGTCCCCACAAATTCACACTCCTCCCATCCAGAAGCTGCATGCCTACTGTCTTCACATCTTCTGGGGCTGTTCAGAAGGGAAGGGATCCCCACTAACCCCATGTTGTAGACACCATCATTTTCAGCATTAAAGAACTGAGTTCCATCAATTATTTATCCCTTGTCCATTCGTGTTGGTGTCCATTTTCAGATCCTTACAGTTTAAAAACAGGCTCATGTTTCTTCCTTTCTATATAAAAGCACCTGATGCCCCCTCTCTTCTCTCCTTCACTCCTCTGTCCTCTCTCTGAAGGAGGTACTCACTTCCTCTTACTCTTACTCATCTTCCTGCCATTCCATGCACAGAAGAGCTGCTGCCCTCAAAGCCCTGCTGAGAACCTCCTGGAAGGCTGCCCAAGCCCTCACTGACTGCTCCTGGAGAGAAGGACTCAGGCTTTCCCTTCACTCTCTTTCTTCCCGCCCTTGCAGATCAGTGCTGACTCCTGGCTTTCCTCCCATATCTCTTACTTTACTTTTGCTTTCTTTTTCTTCACTTTTTAACTCTTTTACCATCTCTTACATCAATGCTTTGCAATCTCTTTGCCATTAGCCACCACCCTGAGACACTGAGGAAGGCAGCCTGTCTCACCACAACCACACTCTTCCCAGGACCTAGCTCAGAAACACAGCTGAGCACAAAAACAATGGCCATGAAGTGGGGATGCAGCCTGGGCCCTTGCAGCTCCTCACCATGTCCTTGTTCCTTAGCAGGAGTTTCATCACAGCCACGGCATCATACTGCACACTGAACACAGGGGGAAGATCACCTGATCTACAGCTGCACTTTGCCCTCCTTTGACATCCAGACCTACAGTGTTGCCTACTTACCCAGTTACTTCACCTGGACTCTGTAAGCCACACCATTACCCTCGGTCCTCTGGCCTTTTCTCCTCTCAGATGCAAATCTCTGTTAAAGGCACCACCCTCCTCCCCAGTGCTTATCATAGGAATCTCAGAGTTGATCCCACATCTAAGTGGTCTACAAGATCTGGCAGCTCAATGATTCAATTCTCCAATATCTATTGCTTTGGCTTCCTTTATTGACTCCTGCAGTCTTCCTCTAATATGTGTTCATCTTCTGATGGTTTATTACAGTTGTGGCCTAACTGAGCTCCCAGGTGCTGGTCTTAACGTCCTGCAATCTAACTTCACCACAGCAAAACTGCTGAAACAGGGATATGATCACATTTCGCCCCACCCCAAAGATTGGATGATTAACCAATGATTATGCAAAAAATTCCATCCTGTGGTGTGATGTTACAGGTCTTCACAATCGCACTTCCACCTACCATTCTGTTCTCTCTTCCAAACATGTCACTGACCTACATACGCCCTGTCCCGTGGCCACAGCATGACACAGTGATTTGTGACTTCCTCACTTCCATCCTTGTGATGGATTTTTTCTAGGTTCTCCGCTGCCCTTTCAACCTGATCAAGAACTTGCTACTCAAAGCCCAAGTCCAGGGCGGGAGGGTGATCCTGCTGCTGAGGAGCAGACATCAATAGCACCTGGCACCCTGGCCCCATGCACCCTCCACCCCGTGACGCCTGTTCTCTTTCAGGGCAGAGCCCCTGTCTTACTCAATGCTATGGAACAGACAGCCTGGCACACACAGGAAGTTCAGTTAGTTCTTTTTAAAATTTAATAAATGACCACAATGTGGAACATGGAAACAGAATGTAGTAATAGATAGATGAATAAAACAAAACAACTTGTTTGGTTGTTTTGTGCTTATAAAAAAACACATTCTAAATTAGAAATCATTAAAGAAAGATAAACATTAGTAATATAAAAAGTTAGTTTGATATTATAATATGACATCAACAACCCAGTTAGGGGCTATAACTTATTTGTTACATAAAGTAGTGATTTTAACATCTATTTTAGACCTAAATATATCAATGGCCTATGTTTTAAATTATCTACCAAACTGATATAAACTCTTTTTCTATATAAGCACAAAAGGAAAAGAGCAGAAAATGATAATTCAAAGTAAAAACAATAATGGGCTAATTTGCTCCCTTATGAGATTCCCCAAGGATCAATTTTATATAATTAGCATTTTTATTAGTTTCTAAGTCCTCTTACAATGATAAATGGAAGAAAGCAGGTAATGTGATTTAAAAAAATATCATTTCGATAAAAAATATATCATTTTGATATTCAAGGGAGAATTGCTTGAACCCAGGAAGCAGAGGTTGCAGTGAGGTGAGATCATGCCATTCCACTCCAGCCTGGACAACCAGGGCAAGACGCCATCTCTATCTATCTATCTATCTATCTTGATAATTTTCAATTAGATTATTTTAAAGCCAAGCACAGATATGTGAGAATACATCCTGAGTATTATAGAATTCAAGGTACTAAAGAGATAACATTAGAATTTGTTGATAAACCAAGTAAAACTCTCAGCTACCATTTATCAATTATAGTAAGGCATTTCCCTTATTTAATTTTGTATCTCTTGGATGCCAACTTGACATAGTTCATCTCACTTTATGCACTTTGTGATTTTCTTACTAGTCTTTTAATTGTAAGGAGCATATTATTTTTAAATGCAATAGCATCATCCTTTCCCTCAAGGTGACTGTGATTTATAACATTTTTAAGGGGTCTTCCTTAAATTTCCACTGAAGTGACATGTCTGTTCAGGTGGCCTTCAGGAAGGTTGCTTGGTATACCTTAGACCAAGTAGATTTAAGACACTTAACCATCTGTCAGCCAATACCAACCCCCAAATGATGGTATGCCTGTGTGCGTGTGTGTGTGTGTGCTCCTGTTTACTGGCTAGAGCCTTTGAAACGTATGTGCTGATTACCTATAAGGTACATTTTTATTCCTTACATTCATTTTTCAGATTGTGACAATAAAATCAGACTAGAAGTATTTCCATATCTCTGTATGTGGCCACATTACTCCTAAAGCCTAGTGCTAAAGTCACCTCATCAAGGCTGTTCTAATTCTGAGTGACAGGTGTAGCTCCGTTCATGCACTGCTTGCTTTTCATCCTACAGGTCTAAAGTGGTGAGGCACACGGTAATCAGTTTGCACCAAACTTCAGTTAAATACTCGCCTTTGAAAATAGTTCCATTTAATATCACAGAAAGTAACTTCTTAAAGATATAAACCATGGTATTGATGGAATAAAAGGACAACTTTTACAGAAGCTATTCATATTAAACAACTCCTACTAGTTGTAAAAGGGAAAAGAACTCATGTCAATTATGTATATTTTAATCTATGAAAACTCTTTCTTACTGTCATAGTAATAATGAACCTCCAATCACAAAGCACATTGCCTCTTTTCAGAAATAGTACCCCAGCCCACCAAGAATGATAATTTTTACCACTCCATTCCTTAGAGTCTTTATTTCAGCATTAAATGAAATGTTAAGTCTGTCTTCAAAGTTCAACTAAAAAGCACAGAAATCAGGAATAAGAGAATAGCATTCTAAGGCTGGAGCTATACGCAGCTCAAGTCTCCACATCAGTCACTCCATCTTAAGGCATTACAGGATAGCTCAGATCTCCTAACCTCAGTCTTCAAGGGTGAACCTCCCCCAACCCCACCACACATACACAGATACTCACTGGAGCAGAAAGAGCAAAGGTAAGTGTAGAGGGCATTGCATTGAGGATATTCTATGTTTTACATCCGGGATACTCTCAATCCAAATGTCCCTCCTCCAGTTGGGGTTGGAGATGCAAAGCCAGGCACAGGAATGGGACAGAATCATGCCAAGATAACCCAGCAATAGCCCCAAGATTAGCCAAGAGATGAGGAGCAGAAAAATGGCCCCAGTTGAAGAAGCCACCCAAGAAGGGGCTAGTGGCAAGGAGAACCAGGGAAACTGCGACACTCAATACGTAAGTGCATCAAAAGAAAAGGAGATAGTGGAGGGTGCAACAGTCCCTGGGTTGGCGAGTGCCTCCTAGGAGTGCTAGGTGCCAGGCTGTCCTACTTGTCCTTGTATGTTCCTTTTGAGAACTCTACTAACAGGCCTCAGAGACTCAGATGCATAATTTTAGAAAGTTTGCAACCAAGTGGGGGACACCCAAGACGCATGTTTCACAGTAGAAATGGGAATGGGAGAGCCGGGTCTCAGAAGTGTGCTCTGTGATCTGTGGAGTGCGGGGGAGAGGGGGCAGGAAAGTCTATGTTTTGCATATTTTTCTTACAGAAATAGTAAACTGGAGAGGAGGCCCAGCTATTTGAATCAGCTCACATTAGAACAATGTCAACATGTCAGTTGCTAATGAGGGACAAATGACTCATTCTTCAGGGGACGCTCTTTCATGAATTCCCTTTAAGGTTGCACAGGCAGGTCTGGACCACAGGTGAATCTGGGGAGGACGGCAGCAGCTTAAACTCTCCCAAGAATCTTGGTGTTGTGGGCTGAGCACTGACGAGGGGCTTTGGGATTCTAGAAGAAATGGCCAAAGGGATCTAGGGTCAAGGATGCTCAGGACACTAGCCTCGTGGGAAGGGCCTTGGGAGAAATTTCCTTTGGTGGTCAGGCCTTTTCAGACACCTAACTTCCAATTTCAACGTGTCCCCCAGTGTCATATGTTGTACTCTCTCCATTGCCCTAAAAAGATGACGAGAAAAAACAAAAGCCACTATGAAATGCAGCCTTGATAGAGGAAAGTTAAAAGTTTAATGGAGGCAGAAATTCTGAGGGAGAGCTAAGTAAGAGAAGTGCAAGTCCCTTAGGAACATGCTCAAGGGGCAGGGGCACAAGAAATTCCCCACAAGACAGGGGGATGGAGGGAGTCTATGACCCCCAAGCACACACATCTCTTGGAAATCCTGGCAAGATGTATTAGACATACTGAAGACTGGGTAATTTATAAAGGAAAGAGGTTTAATGGACTCACAGTTCCACATGGCTGGGGGAGCCTCACAATCATAGTGAAAGATGAAGGAAGAGCAAAGGGACATCTTACACGGTGGCAGACAAGAAAGCTTGTGCAGGAGAACTCTATAAAACTATCAGATCTCATGAGACTCATTTGCTACCATACTACAGTGTGAGGGAAACTGCCCCCATGATTCAGTCATCTCCACCTGGCCCCACCCTTGACACATGGTGATTATTACAATTCAAGGTGAGATTTGGGTGGGGACACAGCCAAACCATACCACAAAACCACCTGGTTACTTTTAACTTTTATGGTTAATATCACAATGTTTTTCTCTTTCCTTTCATTAGGAACCCAAACATTACGAAGCCCTTTGAATGATGCGTGTTTTGAATACAGAAGTTTTCACCAACACCACTCAGAGCTTTCCAATAAAAGAATTTCCAAATAAACAATCTAAATTGTAACATAAGAATGCATATTTTGCTCCTGAAATGAAAGATAGAAATCAATTTAGAATTTAGATGATGACTCAAAAGTACCACAGTTTAAATGATTTCATGCCGGATGGGTTATTCCCATCAAAAATAGAATAATCTTCATCTTCTCCCAGCACCATGACCTCAGGCAACAGACTTTAAATATCTCATTGGGAAAACGGGGAAGAAAATAGGGACTTCATGGGCAACCAAGTGCCTTGCTGCTGAACAAACCAAATGTGTTATTTGGGGGCTGAGTACATGAAGAGGATCCAACATGGCTCATCAGCGGTCTCCCCACCCACAATGGAAAGCTCTCTCTGTGTCAGACTCTGTCAGGCTCTAGGTGGCAAAGAAGACATTGCTTCTGCCTTCCCAAAGCTTCTGGACAGGAAGAAGAGACTTTCTTTTAACAAATGATAACCAAAGACACATGTCATATGTCCATGATGAGGCTCACAAAAGGAAAACAGTGCACTACGGTAACAAACAGCATTGGGACAGGAATGTGCACCTTCATCTTTGGGTGTGGCAGTGGTGACATTTCAGAGAAGGCTCCTCTGAGAAGATGGAGAGTAGGACCCACAGCATGACAAGCCGGCACTGGGACCGACAGGTTGGGCAGGCACTTGGCTGTGAGGGTCTGGAAGAGAAGGGGTGAATCTGGAATCAAGAGATCTGGCATGGCTGGACAGCTGTCTCATATCAAAAACCATAATGCTTTCCTGAAGGCCTAGGTCAAGCCATCACACATACAGCCTTTGTAAGACATGTTGAAAGACATCTTTCATTCACAGGCATGAACTCGAACTAATGCTTGGAAACCACTGGGAGGAAGCCTGGGTCCATGACACTGCCTCCTTAGCTTGGTGTCTGGTCCCCAGAGGCAAG
Source organism: Sapajus apella (assembly GCF_009761245.1). Lineage (NCBI taxonomy): Eukaryota > Metazoa > Chordata > Mammalia > Primates > Cebidae > Sapajus > Sapajus apella. The sequence goes on from NW_022436951.1 coordinate 34,979,983, forward strand.
TTGTCTCCCATGCATGGAAGACTGAGGCCATTCCCTTCCAGAAACTGACCTTATCAAGGAACCCTGACCTCCAATGCACATGTCACTTTATTCTGACTTGCCTACCTTGGACCTATGCAGTCATTGCTAGGCACCGTCTGTCAATGCTAGCTCACATCTAACGAACTTCTGATCGATCTCGTTTTACCTTCAAGTCTGCTTGCTCCAATGGCAGTATGTGCTCCAAAGTCAATATTTTTTGTAAATTTCTTTTTGTAAAATGTCAGAATTTATGGAGGCAAGAGATGGAAGTTGCTCTGTGAGCAAGGTAAAGCTAAGCATGATACTTCTGGCACCCTACCCCATTTCCCATAAAGCAAGGTCTGTTTCCACAGTGACAATCAGCCTAGAGTTGCCAGAGACATTCACAGTTGCTCACGCAGCTGTCAGCTGCTGCAAAGAGAGGGTGTTGCCCTTCCCTAAATACTGTCTGAAACTCTCAGCTTCTAGCACAAAAGCTTTGTTTTAACTGCCCTTAAAATTCATTTTAAAAATAACTTGAAGTAACTCACACAGAAAGTTTATAAACCCAGTATCAGGGATGTGCCAGGAGACTTAACTAGAAATACCTGTATGTACATATGCATGTGTGTACATGTTAACTTCTGTGTGTATAAACATGGACATATATGTCCATTTGTGTGTACATTCATATATGTGTATGCATGTCTGGGTATAAATGTTGACCATTATGATACTTCATGAAACTCTTAAAAATTTGCAAAAGCGCTATAATGAAGAGATAGAGAAACTCAGGCAGTGCATGCTTTGAATGCCCACCTGCCCATAGAGGCAATGTCTCCATAGGAACTCATTCAATTTCTCTCATCTTATTTGTTCTTCATGAATAATATTACGCATATTTTTACCTTGGATTTAAACTAAAAAGTTTCCCTTATAAGAAAGTTGTGCTTTTTTCTATTTCATCATTTTATCTTCATAATAATAGATATTCATTAAAGTAAATTTAAAAAATTCAAGTGAGGGGGAGTTTCACTGTAAGTATCTCTAACATCCATACCCGTAGATCACTTTTTATTTTATGCATAATTTTGGAAAGTTTGCAACAAAGTGGGAGACACCCAAGACGCATGTTTCACAGTATTTATCCTTCTATCTGTTTTCTAATATGAAGAACAAAAACAAGATTGTACTACATATATTGTTCTGTAATGATGTATCATGCTAATAAAACTTTATTTCATAATTTATGCTAATGTGCATCGTTTTTTTAAAATGCAGTGTTTCTCTACTGCAGGATGCTTCTGTGAAGACTCAGGTATATATTTTGAATATTTATATAGTTATGTTCTTAGGATAGTTCACCAGATGTGGAACTGATGTGTCAAAGAAAAAAAAGATGTAAGAAAAAATTCACCAAAATCCTTTTCATGAATGTGTAGGCAACCTTCACTCCATCAGCAGTGTATGTGCATGTCTCTTCTGCTTTACATTATAATTCTTTCTGTTTTGAAAGCATGTCCTATCCCTGACATGTTAGATTGAATTTATTTATTATTGGTGAAGCTAAACTTAATTGTTTCATGTATTTTTTTGTTCCATGAATTTTACATTCATGTCTTTGTCTATTTTATTTTGATCTTTTTATTAAACACAAAAAGCTCTCTGTATGTTGAGAATGTTAATCTTTTACCTCTCAGATAATTTTCATGTACTTTTTCCAATTGGTAGTTTACCAAAATTCTTTATTGTATATGTCTGTGCTTTCTATTTGGACTTATAAAAGTTTTAACTGTCTGCATAGCCATATCTATTCAAGTTTCAGAGGGAGAAAGGAACCCCCTGTGTACAGCAGGCATAAAGAGGACTGATAATTGATCTACTAAATTTCGTTAGTAACATGTAAGTTACTGGTGACCTTGTCAAGATGACCTAAGTGCAGTTTTGCTGAATAGGCTCATTCTGCGTCCTCTAGTCTCCTCTGGCTCCTCTTACTTCCTTTCTCATGTCATCCATTCCAGGTCAGTGTGGGGTCTAGGGAAGCCTGGGACCAAGGACAAACTCTTTCAAAGAGTTTATCAATGAAAAGAGAGGAATGGGATGGCTGTTTATATGAAATGGGGTCTGAAGTGCTGAATTTTAACATGTAAAGAAATAACATGTAAGTGTGCTGAAGGAAAACATCTAGCAGATAGATTTTTAGGATGTAGAACAGACAGGTTAAAAAAAAAAAAACTGCTGGGTAGCTGAGAATACCTGCAAACTGGTGCCCAAGAGAAGGTAGCCCAAGACTGGAGAGCCACAGGCATGTCATTGTTCATGACAGGAAGAAAGACATAGGACAGAAGTGTAAGTATTTGGATGTGGTGGTGGCAGCTCTTCAGATTGCTTAAAACTTTCCAGTGACATAGGATAAGAAAGAAGGTCACCATCTGGGAGTGAGAATAAAGAAAGAGAGGAAGAAGATATGCAACTATCCTTTGAATGCAGTTACTTTCTGGGCAGTTCCAGGAAGGGTAATGAGCTTGGGTCTCTCTGCAGCAATGCTCCATTCATTCAAGCCTTCTTTTAGGTCAATAGGCACACTTAACCAATTTCATTATTTTCCTTGGGAAGATGATGTACATTTGTTATAAAGTGCATTCCTTAAAAATTTTATAGATCCTGTAAATTGGATTATTTTTCCATAATTCATTTTTTAATTGGGTATCACTAGATTATAAATAAATTCTGAATGCTGTATGTTTGTTGCTTATTTATCTGGTCACTTAGAAAACTTCTCAAAGCACCAACAATCATGTTTTCAACTCAGTAGTATATAAGCAAAATAAAGGCTTGGGACATTATAATTGATTTAACATTGTATTTTTGTCAAGAGGAAGAGTATTTCATCAATTGACAGATGGATTAAAGTGAATATTGATGTCTTATAGGAGAACCATTTAACTTCTTGGAACCTGGGTTTCCCCACCTTTAAAAGATAAAATCTGATCTATCAATATTTTGGTGATGTCAATAAGTTTTGCATAAAAATGTTTGTAAATTTCCAAGTAATATGCAAGCAAATATTACTGGAAATTATTAATATTAGTTAAGAGAGAGAACTGCAAATCAGTAAGGCTTGATAGAGTAAAAGACAACTCTGTGTACTGATCAGGATTTATAGAGGAAAAGATGAAATGGGAGGCCATTCATAGGAGGAAAGAGAAGAGGCACAGGTGTATACCAGTGGGGGTGCATGAGACAGAGGACAGGGCCAGCAAGGCAGCGCCTCTGAAATGTCACTCAATGTCACATTCTAGCACCTTCCACCTGGCACTCCCATCTCATGGATCTCCCTGGGATCCAAATACCTGGAGTCATGTCAGAGCAGTACAGAACTGTCTTCAGGTGAAGAAGCTTTCAAAATGTATTGCTTTAATTTGTTGCTGCTTTGAGAACGTCATATATTTTTGCATGACATTTATGAAATGGAATGTTTTCAGTACTCTGGTTAATAATGAAACAAATGCAACTGGTCTCTCTAAGATGAAATGCATTTTTGTAATGTACTGCAGTTTTCAATCACTGGAAAGCCAGCATGTTCTCCGAAGGAGTACCTAAACTGCCAGTTCTTGAATCACAGACACCCAGTAGATGACTACTCTTAAAATTTTTTGATACATAATAATTGGACATACTAATGGGGTACATGTGATATTTTGATATATGCATATAATATATAACCATCAAATCAGGATAGTTAGGATACCTATTACCTCAAACATTTGCCATTCCTTTTTATTGGAAATATTCTAATTCTTCTCTTCTAGCTATTTAGAAATATTCTAATTCTTCTCTTCTAGCTATTTAGAAGTATATAATACAAATATAATATATAATATATATATTATATATTATATAGTGTTAACTATAGTAACACTACTGTGTTGCTGGGCATTAGAACTTATTCATTCTATCTAACTATATGTTTGTACCCATTAACTGACATCTCTTCATCCCTCTTCCCTCATATCCTTCCTAGCCTCTGCTTACTATCATTCTACTCTCTACTCCATGAGATCAATGTTTCTAGCTCCCACATAAGAGAACACATAGTATTTGCCTTTCTGTGCCTGGCTTATGTCACTGGACCTCCAGTTCCATCCATGTTGCTGCCAATGAGAGAATTTCATTATTTTTATGACTGAGTAGCATTTCATTATATATATGTATGTGTGTGTGTGTATATATATATATGTATGTATCTATATAGATACATATATAAGATACATATATATGTACATACATATCTATATGAATCTCACATTATTTTCCATTCATCAGCTGATAGACACTTAGGTGGATTCTACATCATGGCTATTACAAATACCACCGCATTAAATATCAGGGTGCAGGTATCTCTTTGATATAAGAATTTATTTTTCTTGGATAAATACCCAGTAGTGGGCTTGTTAGATTGCATGATAGTTCTATTTTTAGTTTTTTGAGAAACCAAACTGTTTTGCATGAAGACTATGCTAATTTACACCAACAGTACATAAAAGTTCCCACTAACAGTGTATAAGAATTCCTTCCATGTCTTTAAGAACAGGCAACAAAAGTTAAATAGACTAATAGGACTATTTCAAACCAACAAGATTCTGTATAGCAAAGGAAATGATCAAAAGAGTGAGAAACAACTTGAAGAATGAGAGAAAATATTTGCAAACTATTCATCTGACAAGGGACTAATACCCAGAATACATAAAGAACTCAAAAGACAAAAAATGAAGTAAAAAAATAATATTTCCATAAGAATTGGGTAAAGGGCTGAGTAGACATTTCTCAAAAGGAGACATACAAATGAACAATAGGTATATGGAAAAAACGCTCAACACCGCTGTCAGGTAAATGTGAATCAAAACCACAATGAGATACCATCTAACCCCAGATAAGTAGTTTTTGAAAATTTAAATCTTATACCATTTGAGTCAGAAGGGAAAATACACATATTGACAGACCTAGAGCTATAATAATTCACTGAAAATCATGACTTTTTAGAACTTCATCTCAAACTAATTCCTAGAGTAATTGGACCATCCTAGAAATAAATTTAGAAATGAAATACAGTGTTTCAAACTATAAAACCACTAAAGGAAAACATATGGGAAACACTCCAGAACATTAGACTGGGCAAAGGTTTCTTGAGCAATACCTCACAAGCATAGGCAACCAAAGCAAAAAATGGACAAATGGGATTACATCAAGTTAAAAAGCTTCTGCACAACAAAGAAAACAAACAACATGGTAAAGAGACAATCTACTGAATGGGAGAAAACATATGCAGACTGCCATTCTGATGAGGAATTAATAACCAGAATAACAAACAACTCTATAGGAAAAAAATCTAATAATCCCATTGAAAAATGGGCAAAAGATTTGAATAATTTCTCAAAAGAAGACATACAAATGGCAAACAGGCATATGAAAAGGTGCTCAACATCACTGATTATCAGAGAAGTGCAAATCAAAGCTACAATGAGATATCATCTCACCCCAGTTAAAATAAATGTCTTTTATCCAAAAGACAGGAACTAATTGATGCTGGCAAGGATGTAGAGAAAGAAGAGCCTTTGTAGGTGTTGATGTAAACATAAATTAGTACAGCCACTATGGAGAACAGCATAAAGGGTCCTCGAAAACTAAAAATAGAGTTACCATATGATCCAACAATTCTACTCCTTGGTAGATACCTCCAAAAAAGAAAATTGGTATGTCAAAGATATATCTGCATTCCCATGTTTATTGTAGCACTATCCACAATAGCCAAGATTTGGAAACAACCAAAGAGCCCATCAGCAGATGTACAGATAAAGAAAATGTGGTACATATACACAACGGAGTACTAGTCAGCCATAAAAAAGAATGATATCCCTGTCATTTGCAACAACATGAAAGGAACTCATCATTATTATTTTTAATTCAACTTTTAAGTTCAGGGGTACATGTGCAGGTTTGTTATATAGGCAAACTTTTGTCATGTGGGTTTGTTGTACAGATTATTTTATCACACAGGTATTAAGCCTAGTACCCATTATTCATTTTTCCTGATGTTCTCCTTTCTCCCACCCTTTACCCTCCAAAAGGATCTTAGTGTGTGTTGTCCTCTCTATGTCCATGTGTTCTCATAATTTAGCTCCCACTTATAAGTGAGAATGTATTGTATTTGGTTTTCTGTTCCTGTATTAGTTTTCTAAGGATAATGGCTTCCAAGTCCATCCAAGTCCCTGCAAAGGACATGATCTCATTCTTTTTTATTGCTACATAGTCTTCTGTGGTATATATGTACCACATTTTCTTTATCCAGTCTATCATTGTTGGGCATTTAGGTTGATTCAGTGTCTTTGCTATTGCAGATAGTGCTGCAATGAATATTCCAATACATGTGCCCTTATAATGGAACGATTTATATTTCTTTGGGTATATATCCAGAAATGGGACTGTTGAGTTGCATGGTATTTCTGCCTATGGATCTTTGAGGAATCACCACACTGTCTTCCATGATGGTTGAACTCATTTACACTCCTACTAACAGTGTATAAACACTCTTTTCTCTGCAACCTTGCCAGCATCTGTTATTTTTTGACTTTTTAATAATAGCCATTCTAACTTATGTGAGATGGTATCTCATTGTGGTTTTGATTTGCATTTTTCTAACTATCAGTGATGTTGAGTTTTTTTTCATATGATTGTTGGCCGCATGTATGTCTTCTTTTGAAACGTGTCTGTTCATGTCCTTTTCCAAATTTTTAATGGGGTGGTTTGTTTTTTTCTAGTAAATTTGTTTAAGGAACTGGTCATTATTATGTTACATGAAATAAGCCAAGTGCACAAACACTAATTTTGCATGTTCTCACTCATTTGTGGGAACTAAAAATTAAAACAACTGAACTCATGAAGCTAGGGAGTAAAAGGGTGACTACCAGAGGCTGGGAAGGGTAACTTGGGGATTTAGGGGATAGTCGGTATGGCTATTGAATACAAAAATCAGTTAAAGAATAACTAGGACCTAGTATTTGCTAGCACAACAGGGTGACTATAGTAAAAAAAATAATTTAATTGTACATTTTAAAATAACTATAAGAGTATAATTTGATTTTTGGTAACACAAAAGATAAATGCTTGTGTTACACCATTTACCCTGATGTGGTCATTATGCATTGCACAGCTGTATCAAAAATTCTCACATAACCAATAAATATGTGTGTGTGTGTGTGTATATATATATATATATATATATATATATATATATAAACTAAAAAAATTAAAAATTAAAATACAGTGATTGCTCCATTTTATTATTGATGGGACATATTTACTAAGCTATGAGATTGTAGCTAAAATCAGATAACTCTTGAGACAGTTGTTGTATTTTTCTTCTTACATTTCAGTAAATAACCTTATAATCCCAGCACCCGAATCATAAAAAATGAGCCAGTACAATATTTCTGAGACACCTTGGTTTATTTATAATCTTATTACTCTTATTAAATTTGTCCCTTTTTAAGAAGTTATACTCTTATTCTATATGCCCTCATGCTGGATTTGAACCCCTAAATGCACCACTGCAGCACTATAATTCATGAACCAAGTATATGATAATCCACATTAGATTCCAAGAATATCATCAATAATACACCGTAAACCTATGGTTACTGCCACGTTTTAATCATCCAAACTCTGTCAATAATATGAGCTATAAAATATTATGCCTTCACAAAATGAAAGATATTTAATTTCATAAGAACTTAAATTAATTGTAAATTCAGCCATTTTAGTTGTATAAACAACACACTAAACTATCAAATTAAACTTAAAAGCACGCACATTCATGCTGGATCACAGAGTGTTACTAAATGTCCTGTATGCAGCTGTGGTCATATAAAAGGATTAGTGTTTTACTATGGCTCTAATACATAATGTAAAATCTATCATCCCTTTGGGTAGTTCCAATGCGTCATCAGTGTAAAATAAACATACTTTCGGTATCCATTTTTTTTTCAGACCAGGAACTTTCCCTTTAAAACAACATCACCAGTGTGTGTTGAGTTTAGTAATCCTGTACAAACAGAGGTGCCTTTGTGTGTTTTCAAAGATTAGCCTTACCATGAAACGTTAGCTGACAAAACAATATTACCTTATCAAATATGTGTTTCCCTTTCCATTCAAATGGTTCAACAAACATTTATTGAACAACAAAGATACACCATTCATTCAACAGATATTTGAGTTTCTGGTATGTTAAGTATATTCCATAATTATTAAGAGTTTATATATATACACACTTATGTATACACAAAAATATATGAGTACATATATGAAAAATTAATGGAAAAGGTAGCACTATTTTTATACAAAGTAACATTTCGTCATATGTTACTGCAATTGCATATGCTAGTTAATGGCCACATTAGTTTACATGTTTGTTTAAATCCTTCTATTTTAGCAGAACTCAGATCCTTGTTAACTTTTTTGTTATCAGTCAACTAGACCTAGAGTAAACTCAACTGTTCAGAGAGCGAATCCACAAACAAAGACAAACCTGCTCACCTGGCAGCAGTGGGTCATAACTGCTCACAGAACCCCAGGAGGAGATATTAATAAGTAGCCCCTGAGTCTGTGATATTGATAAAGCAAATGTACAAAGTTACAGAAATACCACATCCTTGTCACTTACATCAGTCAACATTTTATATTCATTTAGTCAGTTAGTCAAGAAATTTTTTCTTTTTTTTTTCTTGTTTATTTATTTTATTGCATTTTAGGTTTGGGGGTACATGTGAAAAACATGCAAAATTGTTGCATAGGTACACACATGGCAGTGTGATTTGCTGACTTCCTCCCCATCACCTACATCTGGCATCACTCCCCTTGCTATCTCTCCCCAGCTCCCCACCCCCCACCGTCCCTCCCCTATTTCCCCCCAACTGACCCCAATGTGTAGTGCTCCCCTCCCTGTGTCCATGTGTTCTCATTGTTCAACACCCGCCTATGAGTGAGAACATGCGGTGTTTGATCTTCTGCTCTTCTGTCAGTTTGCTGAGAATGGTGGTTTCCAGGTTCATCCATGTCCCTACAAAGGACCCAAACTCATCGTTTTTGATGGCTGCATAATATTCCATGGTGTATATGTGCCACAGTTTCCCTATCCAGTCTATCGTCGATGGGCATTTGGGTTGATTCCAGGTATTTGCTATTGTAAACAGTGCTGCAATGAACATTCGTGTGCACGTGTCCTTATAGTAGAACGATTTGTAATCCTTTGGATATATACCCAGTAATCGGATTGCTGGGTCAAATGGAATTTCTATTTCTAGATCCTTGAGGAATCGCCACACTGTCTTCCACAATGGTTGAACTAATTTACACTCCCACCAACAGTGCAGTAGTGTTCCTATTTCTCCACATCCTCTCCAGCATCTTTTGTCTCCAGATTTTTTAATGATTGCCATTTTAACTGGCGTGAGATGGTATCTCAGTGTAGTTTTGATTTGCATTTCTCTGATGACCAGTGATGATGAGCATGTTTTCATATGTTTGTTGGCCTCATGTATGTTTCTTTTGTAAAGTGTCTGTTCATATCCCTTGCCCCCTTTTGAATGGGCTTGTTAGTTTTTTTCTTGTAAATCTGTTTCAGTTCTTTGTAAATTCTGGATGTCAGCCCTTTGTCAGATGGGTAAACTGCAAAAATTTTTTCCCATTCTGTTGGTTGCCGATTCACTCTAATGACTGTTTCTTTTGCTGTGCAGAAGCCGTGGAGTTTGATAGGTCCCATTTGTCTATTTTGGCTTGTGTTACCAACGCTTTTGGTGTTTTGGTCATGAAGTCCTTGCCTACACCTATGTCCTGATCTACGTTTGATAGGTGTACCTGAATGCGGCCAAGAGAATGAATCCAAGCTCAAAAATACTCTTCAGGATATTATCCAGGAAAACTTCCCCAACCTAGCAAGGCAGGCAAACATTCAAGTCCAGGAAATACAGAGAACACCACAAAGATATTCGTCAAGAAGAGCAACCCCAAGGCACATAATCATCAGATTCACCAGGGTTGAAATGAAGGAGAAAATACTAAGGGCAGCCAGAGAGAAAAGTCGGGTTACCCACAAAGGGAAGCCAATCAGACTCACAGCAGATCTCTCAGCAGAAACCCTACAAGCCAGAAGAGACTGGGGGCCAATATTCAACATCCTTAAAGAAAAGAACTTTCAATCCAGAATCTCCTATCCAGCCAAACTAAGCTTCATAAGTGAAGGAAAAATAAAATCCTTTGTGAACATGCAAGTATTCAGAGATTTCATCACCACCAGGCCAGCTTTACAAGAGCTCCTGAAAGAGGCTCTACACATATAAAGGAACAACCAGTACCAGCCACTCCAAAACCATGCCAAATGGTAAAGAGAATCAACACAATGAAGAATCTGCATCAACTAATGGGCAAAACAGCCAGATAGCACCAAAATGGCAGTATCAAATTCACACATAACAATATTAACCCTAAATGTAAATGGACTAAATGCCCCAATCAAAAGGCACAGACTGGCAAATTGGATAAAAAGACAAAACCCATCGGTGTGCTGTATCCAGGAAACCCATCTCACATGCAAGGATACAACAAAGGCTCAAAATAAAGGGATGGAGGAAGATTTACCAAGCAAATGGAGAGCAAAAAAAAAGCAGGAGTTGCAATTCTCATCTCTGATAAATTAGACTTTAAAGCAACAAAGATCAAAAGAGACAAAGAAGGACATTACATAATGGTAAAAGGATCAAAGCAACAAGAAGAGCTAACGATCCTAAATATATATACACCCAATACAGGAGCACCCAGATACATAAGGCAAGTTCTTAATGACTTACAAAGAGACTTAGACTCCCACACAATAATAGTGGGAGACTTTAACACCCCATTGTCAATATTAGATCAACCAGACAGAAAATTAAAAAGGATATCCAGGACTTGAACTCAGACCTGGACCAAGCAAACCTAATAGACATTTACAGAACTCTCCACCCCAAATCCACAGAATATACATTCTTCTCAGCACCACATCACACCTACTCTAAAATTGACCACATAATTGGGAGAAATTCTTTCTTTTAAACCTTCTAGGCACCATGTGGGTTAAAAGATTAAATAAAGTGACCTAAATGCCCTTAAGCTCCCAGCTCTGCTCATTCAGAAAAAGTGATTGTTGCCACCAGAGTAAATGCATATGTCTGATGTAATTAAATATTTTTGTTGCTTTATTTAAAACACTAGATCTTAAGAGTAAGGCAGTAATATGGTGATGATGATGGGTTCAATCCCTGTTCACATCAGTTAATTTCACACAGAACTAATTCTCTAGACTTAGTTCTGATTAGGCCTCAAACAATATTTTACACAAAGGTATTTTATCTAAAAACACAGACATGCATGTAAACTGAAGACTGGATAAAAGCAAATCTTTAAAAGTTATCTAAAGAAAAGCACCAGGGCCTTAATGAAAGGCCTGGGCTGTCTCTGGTGCACAGTTAAGGTGCTGAATAGAAGTATGCAAGGTTAGAGATTTGTTGTCAGGTGCTGTGCTCTGGCACCTGTTATGTGGCTGACAGCAGGTGCTAGATGGTGAACTGGAGAAGTGCACCTCTATTTCTAGGTTACCCTCCAATTCAAGGTTGAAAATTCTGCAAGTAGAATATAAATGGATGCACCACTCCATATATGTATTCCTTTAAAATTGACAGTTCCAGAATATGCAGACACTGCTCTGAAGCACATAGTGAGGACATATGAGAAACTAGGCTAGAATTAAGAATATTAAATAGCTTTTACATTTTCATTAAAGAAATTCAATTATTATCTGCATCTTGATTTAGGCTGTTTATTTTTTTTTTTAATGAGGCTGTCTTTGGAAAACAAAACAGAACAAAAAAACAAACAAACACACAAACAAAAAACTCAAGTCTTTTCTGCAAAAGGATCCTATTTCTTTCATAATCCACTATAATTAGTAGAGTAAACATAGAAGAAAGTGGAAGTAAATATAAGAACAAGAAGAAAGTAATTTACATGTAGAACAAGCTTTACTAGACAAATTGATGCTGGAGAACGTATTTGCAGAGTTAAAATTTTATGGTTTTCAAGAAGTACTCTAAAGTTTCTCGTATGCAAAGTAATACTCTAGGTGTCAAAGAGAAGCAAGACATGATATTTCTTTTTCTGCTCCTCCAAAGTTTGGCTATTCCTCTCTGATATAATGACTGTTACAACAAGTAAAGGTAGTGAACTTCATAAATGTTCTCAAATTAGATGCATTATACATTTGCTTATATATTAGAAAACAAGACACTTATACATAAGAGAATAATGTGAGCAATGGAACTTTCTGAAATGCAGAAATGAAAAGATTTCTGGAGATCGTCCATTTGCTGTTGATCTGGTCCATTCCTTATGTAGACAAGACAGAACCATAAGAACCAGCTCTGAGAAGCAGCTTTTGGGAAATCTCCATCTGTAGGTCACTGGGAACTAAACTTGAGAGCAGACTGGTGGCCTTGCACTGAGATGGTTCCTGATGGCATCCAAAGGGAAGGGGCCTAGAAGAAGCCCCAGCTTTTAGGGCACATACATGTTCCAGGGCTACATTTTGACTTTCTTCCTGAGTCCCTGAGGAGTGTCAGGCTCTGTTGACCACTCTAGCATTGGCAACTCCCCACACTTCCCTCACAGGACTCCATTTTCCTCTTACCTCATTGGCTGTTCCATGTCCTCCCACAACAATGTTCAGGTGTGGGGGATCCACCAGGCTTGGCTGTGGGCTGGGTCTTCTCCACCCCTGCTGGCTTCCTGGGGTGAGGGTTCTCACCCAGCCCCAAGCTCCAACATTCATAAATTTTTTTTACCCCCACCCAGATCTCTTCTGCTAAATGTGGAACAAGCTTTAGCGGATACATGGAATCTGGAGAATGTATTTTCAGTGCTAAAATGGGTTTTCAGAAGTACTTTTAAAGTTCCTGGGCTTACAGTGATACCAGAAGTGTCAGAGCACAGGAAGACACGGTATTTCTTTTCATGCTGTCGCCGTCTGTCTACCCCTTTCTGATATTATTAATACCATTGAGTTGAAAACTATGGTGAACTTCAAAAATGAGTTCTCATTAGATACATTATTCATATATGAGAAGTTTTTTTAATTACAAGAATGTATACATGGGAAGTATGATGTCTCCACTTGGCTGTTCCAAAGTCCACTTGGATTTTAGATCTCCAAAACATCATTCAAGCTTCCTCCCTCTAATTTGGTCTGCCACAGTCTCCCCACCTCAAAGGAGTTCCAAAGCCTGGGAGCTGCTCTTGACTTTGCCTCACTCTTCAAATTTCACTCAACAAGTCCTGCTTTTTCTCCCTTAAAAATACATCTCACTGGATAGGGAAAATGTGGCACATATACACCATGGAATATTATGCAGCCATCAAAAACGATGAGTTTGGGTCCTTTGTAGGGACATGGATGAACCTGGAAACCATCATTCTCAGCAAACTGACAGAAGAGCAGAAGATCAAACACTGCATGTTCTCACTCATAGGTGGGTGTTGAACAATGAGAACACATGGACACAGGGAGGGGAGCACTACACACTGGGGTCAGTTGGGGGGAAATAGGGGAGGGACGGTGGGGGGTGGGAAACTGGGGAGAGATAGCAAGGGGAGAAATGCCAGATGTAGGTGATGGGGAGGAAGGCAGCAAATCACACTGCCACGTGTGTTCCTATGCAACAATTTTGCATGTTCTTCACATGTACCCCAAAACCTAAAATGCAATAAAATAAATAAATGGGAAAAAAATACATCTCAAGTCCCTCCCTGTCCTCCAGCACAGGACCTCTCCCTGCTCCTGACTTCACATCTGCCCTCTCCATTCTCCAGACCACAGATACAGTGACCTCTCAGAGGAGATTCTGGTCCTACTCCCCGCAGTGCTGCCCTCTTGGGATTTTCTCTTTACTTTTGTCTTCTCTGCAGTTCCAGTCTTGGCACTTCCGGTTTTCTCTTCACATCTGCTCTCTGCACTTCACCTGTGCTGGAGAAGCTGCTGTCAGAACTGGCCAATGGGCTCCTTACGTGCTGGCTTTCAGTGGGGTTTCCCACCAAAGACCCAGGCAGGAGGTGGGAGGGCTCCCCCTGCTGGGTTACCCAGCCCAGAGACCCTCCTGCCAAAGCCATGCCTCCCGGGATCTCTCTGGAGGCTTGTCTCCTCTCAGGCTAGAGGACTGGCCTGGTCCGCCTACTGTGGCTGGCCTGGGATCTGCATCATCTGAGTTATTTCCTCTTAAACTGGCCTAGGCCTTGTTAACACTGGCTTCATTAACACTTTCCAGCCACCCCACCAGAACGGTGTTGTCTGTTCCCAGCTAGGATCCTAGTTGATACGTGAGTTCTTGTACAATCCACCAGCCACTTCCCAGTGCATTTACAGTAAAACCCAAGCTTCTTTCTTTCCACCATCTCACAAGCTGCAAAATCTGGCTCTGCCCCTGTCTGGTACTTCTCCTCAGGGGGTCTCTCTTGCCAGGCTCAGTGGCCTTTTATTTATTCCTTTAGCAGTCTCCTCCCCAGGTTTCTTTGATATCTTCTGCCCAGAAAATTGTCTCCAAAATCCCTTCCAAAACTGCCACAACCATAACTCTTAAGCCTGGCTTGTTTTCAGCCTTCAGGTTTCTGCTCCATTTCATCTCCTTAAGAGCGTTGGCTGGTACACCCCCTCTCCTATATCAGATCTTTCTCTCTGACTCTCTATTATAGCATCTTGTTAATCTCCTTCAGAGCATTCCCATTTTTTCCCTTTATTGCATGACTGCTTTATTTTCTTATATGTGTGGTCTGCCTTCTTAGCAGGTGAGCACCATAAAACAGGGCCAAGTCTGTCCTTGTATGCACTATCTTCATGAGAAAGCTCTGTAGCTAGCTTCCTACATGCTCAATCTTGTTTTTTTCAACAAATGAGTTAATGCATAGATTCACAGAATGTAAGGCTAAGTAAATAAGAGCGCTGGCTTCTGGTTAGAATGCAATTACCTATAAAGAACATTGCTCCCAGCCTATTCGCAAGAAGAAAAGCACGATAACCTACACATTCATACCATTCCTTGAACTTTTCAGAGAGCTGAGGTCACAGAGCAATGAATTGGCCTAAGATCTTAAGAAAGGCAGATGCTTCCCAGGGGAGGAAGGTGTGAATAATGACTCATTTGTGGCTGAAGGAATGGAAGACAGGCCCACCATGTAGGTAGGTAAGATGTCAGCTGCAACTTTAATGAATTGCTAAGACCAAGGATGGGCTAGCCTAAGAGGAGAGAATCCTGGGAATTGAAATGCAAGAAGAGCACATTCCTGTTTACAGGCTTTTTTCCACAGGCCTCCACCAAGCATTCATAAGAAAGATTAAGAGCTAGAAGTGGGGGAGGTTGAAATCTCTCTTGATAGTTCAAGACTAGGAGAAGAGAATGCCCACCACTGCAGAAAGGAAACAAGAGGACTGATCTTTCTCATGGAAGATACAAAAGCCGTAAACAGCTAAGAAAAGGCAGGACACTCTGTCATTCCCAGGGTGCAGGTAAAGATCTACTACACCTGGGGGAAAGGTAAAGGTATTTTAAAGGGGCTCTCTGCTATGATTTGGATATTTGTCCCCTCCAAATTTCATGATGACATTTGATTCCCAATGTTGGAGGTAGGGCCTAATAAGATGTGTTTGGATCATGGGGGTGGGTTCCTCAAAAATAGCTTGGGGCAGTCCTTGAGATAATGAGTGAATTATTGTCCTATTAGTTCCCATCACAGCTACTTGTTTTAAAAGAGCCTGGCACCTCCCCCCACTCTCTCCTGCTTCTCTCTCACCATGTGATCTCTGCACATGCTGGATCCCCACCATGTTGAAAGCAGCCGGAGACTTTCACCAGAAGATGTGGGTGCCATGCTTCTTGTACATCCAGCAGAATTGTAAGACAAATAAACTTTTCTTTACAAAATACTCAGCCTCAGATATCCCTTTAGAGTAACATGTATGGACTTGTGACACCTTCTATGCCTGGGGAAGGGGCAAGAAATAATCCTGGGTCCAGATTACAAGAATGTTTCCTATGCTGAGGGAGGTGCAGGACCACTGAGAAACCCAATCCAGGGTTCCAGGAACACAGAGACTGTCTACTACTGAGGCAGGGCCAGTACAACAGAGAATTCCCCTCCTCTGAGTCCCACTATTGGGCTTGCAAGTCTGAGAAACAAGTAGGAGCAGTATATAAGCCAATGCAAGAAGAGCAGGAATAAAAATAGAGACACTCTCTGGGAGAAAGGGTACACAGGAGAAGCCTAAAGCTGAGAGTGAACTAGGAACCAATATAACATTTTAAAAACTCACCTACCAACAAATCAGAACACACCCAAAGGACAAGCTGATGTTAGAGAATGTGGTGCACTGAAGTTGCAAGACAAAACCCAAACCAAGCAGCATTCTTAGCAAGATTGATTCAGTCCTCCATAACAGCCTAGCTAAAGGAGAGGCATACTAATTTCTAGGCATAAATTCAATCTATCTTAGACACTGCTGTCCTATTCATAATGTCTAACATTCAAACAAAAATTATGAGACACATAAAAATGCTAGGGAAAAATGAATTGATAAACTGATACACATATTTGTATATATATGCATGTTTCCCTCACATTATATGTTATATATATATATAAAATCAGAAAAGGAATTTAAAATACGATTAATATATTAAAGACTACTGGAAAAGGTAGGCAAAATTCATAAACATATGGACAATTTCAGCAGCCATAAAAGAAAAATTGAAATGCTAGAAATACAAATTTGAAAACAGAGCTGAAAAATCCTCTGATAGATTCATGAGTGGATTCAATAAAATTTACATAGGAATCAGTGAAATAAAAAATAGACTAATAAAATTATTATGTGAGCACAAGGAAAAGAAAGACAAAGGAAAACAAATGGAATGATGCATTCCAGAGTTGTACAACAATACCAAGAAGCCTAGCACATGTAATCAGAATCCCATAAGAAAAAGACAGAAAGAATGGGACAGAAGGAATAATAGCTGAGATTTCATCCACAAATAATAAAATATACCAAGCCATAAATCCTAGCAAGAAGCTCAGAGAAAACCAAGTTGGCTAAGTGAAAATAAAATGAAATGAAATCTGAACACATCAATTTCAAGCCACTGAAATTCAAAACAAAAAAAGACAACAAAAACAAAAACAAAAGGCCTCCAGGGAAGGTGAAAATACATTACGGAGGGAGGAACAAAGAGAAGAATTACACCTGACTCCTTGTTAGAAATGATACAAGAAAGTAAACAATGGAATAGCATCTTTAAACTATTGAAGGGAAAAAGCTGTCAAATCAGAATCTATACTGAAAACAATCTCTCTCAAATTGATGGAGAAATGACAACTTTTCTTCAGACAAACAAAACATAGAGAACTTATTACCAGCAGAGCTACACTACAGAAACTTGGATCTAAACAAACAAATGAAGATCTCCAGAAATAAAGTAAATGTAAAATACATAATCATAAAACATATTTTTACCTTTTAAAATCATTCCAAAATATAATTTATTTTATCATAGAAAATAGCAATATATTATAGATTTGTATCATATGTAAAAATAAGATATATGAAAACAGCACAAAAATGGGAGAGAGAAATTGGGAGTATATAGTTATAAGTTCCTTAAATGCACATGAAGAGATACAAAATCATTTCAAGGTGGACTATAATTAAAGATATCCACCAAATAAACCAAAATAGGAGATTTTTAAAAATCATTAAAAATAATTGAGAAATAGGCAGAGGAGTTTTAAATGGCAAACAAACATAAAGAACAAATAGAAAACAGCTAGTAAAATTGTAGTCTGTAATCTTTGCAATAATTATGCCACTGTTAAATGGTTAGACACCCCAGTTAAAAGACAGACAGATTGGATGAGAAAGTAATACCTAACAGGATCTATGCTGTCTATAAGAAACACAGTTTAAATATAACAGCATTGATAGGATAAAAGTTAAAAAACAAAAAAAGATAAACCCTGATTGAAAGAAAACGAGAGTGGTTATATTTTATCAGACAAAGTACATTTTAGAATGAGGAATATTATTAATAATAATAAAGGACATTACATACTGATAAAAGAGCAAATTCATGAAGAAGGCATAAGAAACAAACATGCATGCACATAGCAACATAGCTTCAAAATACACAAAGCGAAAGCTATCAAACTTTCTTAAAATAAATAAACTCAAATTGTAGTTAGAAAAGTCAACACCTCTGTCTTAATAATTACGTTATTAAGTAGTAAACAGAAAATCAGTAATGAGGAGAAACCTAACAAAACATCATTAACCAACTTGCCCTAATTCCTTTACAGAACATTTCACCCAATAATGGTAGACCACATATTCTTTCTTCGATTACCAATAGAAGGAATATTAATCAAAATAAAACATGTTCTGGGCCATTAAACTATACATATACACACATACAGTAATTTTTAAAACTATATATATAATCTAATCTATAATCATACAGTCTAATGTATATAATATATACATATATTAATTATATAAAATATTAATTGTATATAACCATATAATTATACATTTAGTTATAATTAAAACTATGTATATATTGTCTAATACATATATTAGACAATACATGCTTTGTACTTTTTTTTTAAATTTATTTCATTTTAGGTTTTGAGGCACATGTAAAGAACATGCAAGATTGTTACATAGGTACACACGTGGCAGTGTGATTTGCTGCCTTCCTCCCCATCATCTATATCTGGCATTTTTCCCCAATCTATCTTGCCCCAAATCCCCACCCCCCACTGTCCCTCCCCTATTTCCCCACCAACAGACCCCAGTGTGTAGTGCTCCCCTCCCTGTGTCCACGTGTTCTCATTGTTCAAAACCCACCTATGAGTGAGAATATGCGGTGTTTGATCTTTTGCTCTTGTGTCAGTTTGCTGAGAATGATGGTTTCCAGGTTCATCCATGTCCCTACAAAGGACACAAACTCATCGTTTTTGATGGCTGCATAATATTCCATGGTGTATATGTGCCACATTTTCCCTGTCCAGTCTATCATCGATGGGCATTTGGGTTGGATCCAGGTCTTTGCTATTGTAAACAGTGCTGCAATGAACATTCATGTGCATGCATCCTTATAGTAGAACGGTTTTTAATCCTTTGGATATGGGATTGCTGGGTCAAATGGAATTTCTATTTCTAGGTCCTTGAGGAATCGCCACACTGTCTTCCACAATGTTTGAACTAATTTACACTCCCACCAACAGTGTAAAAGTGTTCCTATTTCTCCACATCCTCTCCAGCATCAGTTGTCTCTAGGTTTTTTAATGATTGCCATTCTAACTGGCGTGAGATGGTATCTCAATGCAGTTTTGATTTGCATTTCTCTGATGACCAGTGATGATGAGCATTTTTTCATATGTTTGTTGGCCTCATGTATGTCTTCCTTTGTAAAGTATCTGTTCATAACCTTTGCCCCCTTTTGAATGGGCTTGTTTGATTTTTTCTTGTAAATCTGTTTTAATTCTTTGTATATTCTGGATATCAGTCCTTTGTCAGATGGGTAAACTGCAAAAATGTTTTCCCATTCTGTTGGTTGCTGATTCACTCTAATGACTGCTTCTTTTGCCATGCAGAAGCTGTGGAGTTTGATATGGTCCCATTTGTCTATTTAGGCTTTTGTTGTCAATGCTTTTGGTGTTTTGGTCATGAAGCCCTTGCCTATGCCTATGTCCTGAATGGTTTTGCCTAGATTTTCTTCTAGGGTTTTTATGGTGTTAGGTCTTATGTTTAAGTCTTTAATCCATCTGGAGTTAATTTTAGTGTAAGGTGTCAGGAAGGGGTCCAGTTTCTGCTTTCTGCACATGGCTAGCCAGTTTTCCCAACACCATTTATTAAACAGGGAATCCTTTCCTCATTGCTTGTTTTTGTCAGGTTTGTCAAAGATCAGATGGTTATAGATATGTTGTGTTGCCTCCTAGGCCTCTGTTCTGTTCCATTGGTCTATATCTCTGTTTTGGTTCCAGTACCATGCTGTTTTGATTACTGTAGCCTTGTAGTATAGTTTGAAGTCCGGTAGTGTGATGCCTCCCACTTTGTTCTTTTTGCTTAGAATTGACTTGGCTATGTGGGCTCTCTTTTGGTTCCATATGAAGGTTAAGGTGTTTTTTTCCAGTTCTGTGAAGAAGGTCATTGGTAGCTTGATGGGGACAGCATTGAATCTGTAAATTACTTTGGGCAGTATGGCCATTTTCACAACATTGATTCTTCCTAACCATGAACATGGAATGTTTCTCCATCTGTTTGTGTCCTCTCTTATTTCGTTGAGCAGTCACTTGTAGTTCTCCTTGAAGAGGTCCTTTACGTTCCGTTCCTTGTTAGTTGTATTTCTAGGTATTTTATTCTCTTTGTGGCAATTGTGAATGGCAGCTCGTTCTTGATTTGGCTCTCTTTAAGTCTGTTATTGGTGTATAGGAATGCATGTGATTTTTGCAAATTGATTTTGTATCCTGTGACTGCTGAAGTTGCTTATCAGTTTCAGGAGATTTTGCGCTGAGATGATGGGGGCGTCTAGATATACAATCATGTCTTCTGCAAACAGAGACAATTTGACTTCCTCCTTTCCTATTTGAATACTCTTTTATTGCCTGATTGCTCTGGCTATAACTTCCAGTACTATATTGAATAGGAGTGGTGAGAGAGGGCATCCTTGTCTAGTGCCAGATTTCAAAAGGAATGCTTCCAGTTTTGCCCATTCAGTATGATATTGGCTGTTGGTTTGTCATAAATAGCTTTTATTATTTTGAGATATGTTCCGTCAATACCTAGCTTATTCAGGGTTTTTAGCATAAAGGGCTGTTGAATTTTGTCAAAGGCCTTCTCTGCATCAATTGAGATAATCATGTGATTTTTGTCTTTGGTTCTCTTTATGTGGTGAATTACATTTCTAGACTTGTGTATGTTGAACCAGTCTTGCATCCCCAGGATAAAGCCTACTTGATCATGGTGGATAAGCTTTTTGATGTGCTGTTGCAATAGGCTTGCTAGTATTTTATTGAAGATTTTTGTGTCTACGTTCATCATGGATATTGGCCTGAAGTTTTCTTTTCCTGTTGAGTCTCTGCCGGGTTTTGGTATCAGGATGATGTTGGTCTCATAAAATGATTTGGGAAGGATTCCCTCTTTTTGGATTGTTTAGAATAGTTTCAGAAGGAATGGTATCAGCTCCTCTTTGTGTGTCTGGTAGAATTCGGCTATGAACCCATCTGGACCTGGGCTTTTTTGGGGTAGTAGGCTCTTAATTATGGCCTAAACTTCAGACCTTGTTATGGTTCTATTCAGGGTTTCGGCTTCGTCCTGGTTGAGGCTTGGGAGGAGGCCAGTGTCCAGGAATTTATCCATTTCTTCCATGTTTACTAGTTTATGTGCATAGAGCTGTTTGTAATAATCTCTGATGATGGTTTGAATTTCTGTAGAATCTGTGGTGATAGCCCCTTTATCATTTTTTATTGCATCAATTTGGTTATTCTCTCTTTTCTTTTTTATTAATCTGGCTAGTGGTCTTTCTGTTTTGTTGATCTTTTCAAAAAAACAGCTCCTGGATTTATTGATTTTTGAAGGGTTTTTTGTGTCTCTATCTCCTTCAGTTCTGCTCTGATCTTAGCTATTTCTTGTCTTCTGCTAGACTTTGAGTTTTTTTGATCTTGCTCCTCTAACTCTTTCAGTTTTGACGATAGGGTGTCAATTTTTGATCTCTCCTTGCTTCTCATGTGGGCACTTATTGCTATATATTTCCCTCTAGAGACTGCTTTAAATGTGTCCCAGAGATTCTGGTATGTTGTGTCTTCATTCTCATTGGTTTCGAGGAACATCTTTATTTCTTCCTTCATTTCATTGTTTATCCAGTCAACATTCAAGAGCCAGTTGTTCAGTTTCCATGAAGCTGTGTGGCTCTGAGTTAGTTTTTGAATTCTGAGTTCTAACTTGATTGCACCGTGGTCTGAGAGACCACGTGTTTGTTATGATTTCCATTCTTTTGCATTTGCTGAGGAGTGATTTACTCCCAATTATGTGGCCAATTTTAGAGTAGGTGTGACATGGTGCTGAGAAGAATGTATATTTTGTGGATTTGGGGTGGAGAGTTCTGTAAATGTCTATTAAGTTTGCTTGGTCCAGGTCTGAGTTCAAGTCCTGGATATCCTTGTTAATTTTCTGTCTGGTTGATCTGTCTAATAAAAAGCTATCTATGAAAAAAGGAATACAAATAATTCTAAAAAAGCTAGACAAAATTTTAAAAAGAAAGAAGCTGAGATGTATAAAGAAATAAAAAGTGAGCTATGAGAGACAAAAACACTAACAAATCTGTATATTGAATTGCAATCGACAACCACTATCCTAGTCGCATTTGATGAAATTCTAGAGGAATGTTCGTAAAATACATTGACACCACTAGTAGTTGTGCTTTTTATTCTTCTCTAAGGTCTAGGCAAACCAATGAGATGATAAATGTATGAGATAAAACTATTGGAAAGTCAATGAAGACTTATCTTTACAGATTGGCAATCAAAACAAGTGAACAAGTATTCAAATCAATAAAGTTAATTTGGCCAATTATTTAAAATATGCACAAAATTAAAAATATCATTAATGACAGAAAATTTGGTTAAAATTTTATCATGTAAATATTGATAATGAAATGTGTCTGGAGAGTAACAGAATGAAAACCTACA
The DNA here is from genome assembly GCF_009761245.1 of Sapajus apella. Classification (NCBI taxonomy): domain Eukaryota; kingdom Metazoa; phylum Chordata; class Mammalia; order Primates; family Cebidae; genus Sapajus; species Sapajus apella. Next base: position 35,002,855 of record NW_022436951.1, read on the forward strand.
GAAAGTATATGTAGAAAACAATGAAGCCTTACCAAATCAAGGAAAAAGAATGAGTAAATTTAAAAAAAATAAAAAGTTATACTGTGTTCTTATACAGGAAGTGTTATTATTGTGAATTTCTTATTATTTCCAAATTAACTTTTAGATGCTATGCAATGCCAATAAAACTTAAAAAGGAATTTAGAGAAAAATGTTTCTCAAGTGATCCCCAAAAAACAAAATAGGATGAACGGGCCAAAAAACCATGGAATAATAAGAAAAAATTTGAATTGTCAAACATCAAAATAGGATAAATGAAATTAAAGTAAAGCCAAAGCTAAAAAAAATGTGCAAGCTCTTTCTCCTAGAAATAACGCTTACAGGATTTTATTCTATGAAATGATTTTGGATACATATATATATTCTAAACCTGCATATATATATATATACATATATGCCTATATACATATAGGCAGTTTTAGAAAAAGACTGGAAGCCAGTCAGGTGATTCACAATAAAGGACTGTCATGTTGTGACAAATAGGATGGAGCCATGCATGTCAGAAGAATATTATTATCATCTATAATGAATAGAACATTAATCATATATTACAAATAAATTTTGTGATGACAGTTTTAAATATATAAAAATGAATGTACTCATACAGCCACACATAGGTTATTGTATAAAGCAGAGACTACTGGGTCTTAACATCAAAAAATTAATAGTACTTAAGGAATGGCTGGCTGGATAATTGGTCATTTAATTTTTTTAATGTTGGTCTTTTGTTTGGGTTGTAAATTTTCTGCAAAAAGCCTAGGTTACATTTATAATCAAGAAATACATGAATGCTATTTATTAAAATTCCTAGGAAACGCAAATTGTCATAAAAGTAACCACTCACTTAGGGCTATATTACTCCACTAGAGAAAGTAAAGAAGAAGGTGGATTTAACTACTCTTCTGCCTTGGCCTTGTAAGGACAATATGGGTTAATCAACTACTGTGGAGTTATACACCTTTGGCATGAATTTACACAGCTGTTGAAAAATTACATAACCTTTTCTGGACATGAAATACGCAAACATTTTTTGAAGGTGTTATTTATTTAAACAGTAATTTTAGCATTTGCTTTCCAACAACTTGAAAACATGAGTTTAAATGTCTGCCTGAAGTCACAAAGTAATAGAGCTTTTGCAATAAAGTGAATTCACGGCTTCTACGCCCCTGCCTTTTATGCCAACTTCTAGACATGGCAGATAAATAGGAGGGTTTTACTTAAGCAGCAAGATACGAATTCAGAGCAATAATTTTCCCCTCACTATTCCATTAGCTCTTCCTTTTTCAGTTAAAAAACTTTAGTGATTGGTGACATAATATTAACGAAGTTTTAAAGAAAAATAATTATACTGCATAAAACGGAAAAAAAACAATTACAGAATCATACCTTCAATGACAATACAAATGAATATATTTGATCTATCATTTAGCTGTCAAACTGATAAGAAATACGCCCATATTATTTAAGAATATTTTTTCTTCTCTCCTACTGGGCAGCTTTTCTTCAGGAATGTCCTGGCCTAGCCAAGTCCATCATGGTACTTTCCTCAAACAGTGCTCCACAAAGAGTCCTTCATTCATACATTTACACCTCATTTTCTGTAAGTCTCTCATGCCTGTCCCCCATTTTAATTCCAATATCATCTTATCTCATAAAATTTGATCCTCCTCTAGTATGTTCTTCAAAACGCCATTATTTGTTAGCATTTGGCCCTATTTCTGATTAAACTGAGATCATACAAACTTATAAGGAAGGCACTGATATTTTTTATTCTTCTCCTAAAGGACTATAAAAGTCCCTATAATCAATACCACACACAGATCAGTCGTGGATATTTTTATAATATTTAAAGAAAATGGGAAGTTCATTAGACTGTTCTTATGGAATTACAGTTTATAGACCGGTAGTTTTTCTTTTCATTGTATTTGCATCAAGTGCAATATTTTAGTTAATCTACATTCATTCTTACCTGGACTTCTATAAAGCAATTTGCACTATCATTTAACCAACTGAAGTGTCAAGATGAACCTCTAAAAAAAATTTCCCAATATGCATTAGAAAACATCATTAAGGAAATATCCATGCAGCAATGATTTATTCCATCATATGCCCTCTAAGGGATTGTAGAGAATGAAGAATAAGTCAGTCTTCTCAAGGAGACTGTATACAAAAGAATGTAATACAAAATAATGTACAAATAAAACTGTTTCTTTGAAAATTCAACTTAGTTTTGTTAAAAATGATTCTATAAGTTATTTCCTTCTTCTCCACTAGAAAAAAAAGCCATTTATCAGGAAACATTAGCAAAACACAGACTTTTTTCCTAAGGCAGAAATCTGAGGATTCGAAGCTGGATAAAGGCACGAGAACTTTGAAGGCCAGTTAGCATAAGTTGAAGGTGTGCATAAAATGGTCTGCCAGTCCATGGTCATGTGGGGACACTTCTCCATGGTGGTCAATGCTGGAAGTAGTCACCAAAGCCTCTTGGACACTAAGCACTTGTCAGGCATCGTGCATCGTGCAGAGAAGGGGCAATTGCTTGGAAGTGTAGGAAAAGAGGTGGCTTGGATACAAACACAGTTGGATGATGCCTCAAGGGCTATCAGCATCCGTGAGTTCTGCTTCTTTGTAAGTTATGAACCTGTTTGTTGTCATTGCTGTTTTAAGAGGCAAAATAGCTGAACAGTTAAGAACACAAGTTCGAAACCACTACCTGGGTTAGCAGCCTGGATTTGCCACAAACTGGCAGGCATTTGGGCAACTCACTTAAGCTCTCCCTTATCTCCAAACAAAAGCACGTGCTTGTCCACTTACAATGGAGGTTACATCCCGATAAGCCCGTGGTAAACTGAAAATACCGTAATTGAAAAATGTGTGGTTGACCAGGAGCTATGACTTGCTGCCGCTGCCCAGCATCTTCTGTCATGAAGCTGAAAAATCCTAAATCAGGAACTGCCTGTGCCTTATGGGGTGGCTGTGAGGATTGAGCAAGTGGAAGTCCTCCATGGTAATGCTGGCGGCACACAAAAGCACTTTGTGTGTGTTACTTGCTATTATTATCTTTCATTCCTCAAAACAATTGTCCCTGATTCAACTTGAAATGATGTAGACTCTATTATTTACATTTTTACCTTGAAAATACAGTCAAGAGAAACATCAAATTCACCAGCCTCCTTAAATGACAGGCCCTAGCAGCCAGTCTGCAGCTTCCTGGGTGGGATTAAGGTGTTTTCCCTTCTCTTCCAAATGTTCATTGTGAGGTAGGAAAGTACAGTGGTTAGAGATAGAGGCTCTGGAGCTGGCATGGCAGGGCTTAAAAGCAGGCTTTGCCAGGCACTGGCAGGGTATCTTTGGCAAATCACTTAACATCTCATGCCTCAGTTTCACCTGTAAAAAGGGGTGATGATATCATCTTTCTCACTAGAGCTGCTGAATTGAATAAAGAAGTAAATGTGTAAGGGATCTAGGATGGGCTGGGCACATAGAAAATGCCCCACAGAAATTAGTTGCTATGTACAAACAAGTCTGGGACTGTATGAATAAAAATAATATTCCACACTACATGAGGTTATAACAAAAAGAAAACTTGGAGGCACATCTTGAGGATTTTACTAAGAAAAAATATATAACGTAAGGCTGAAATGAACATTCAAAGCAGTCACAGATAAACATTTGCCTTCTATTGCTAATAATTTAGCAAAGCACCAGTACAAAGAAACTTCATCTTAAAATGTTTCACTAGTTACTGGTACATAATAAAGATTCTTGGTTCTGAAAGGAGGAAGAGCTATTATAAAGAGGTAGGACTCATATATTTGGGGTCATCTGGAAGGTAGAAAATAGGTTTTTTTTATTTTCTAAGATTTTCTCCAATGACATACCAGTGAAGAACACCTAGATGTCTAGAATCTTCTTTCCCCGAATGACATAAGCCTTTCAGTAAGCATAGGGCAAAAAACATGCAGATGTAATACCCCCTCTTCAAAGAAACTCCATTACACATATTCCAAGCTAAGAGAAAGGAGGATTCTCTTAAAATAATTTAGAATTGGTATATATTTATACATCTATCTATACATACACATATGTAAAATTTCACTGAGCTGTAAAATTGTCATCCTAACATTCACATACTTTGCAGCATATAAGTAACACTAAGTAAAAATAAAAACATGGTAATTCAAATGATTTGTGTGGCATCTATCGGAAAAACCATAGGTGTCTTCATTCTCCTGGACTTAACCCCAAATACACCTTGTACCTGCTCTGTAGAGCCTCTACCAATAGCTTGTAATGCCTGTGCACATGCTGTGAATCAAAGAAGCATAGAGTTAGAGGCTTGTGGAGGGCTTTAGGGACTGGAGAAAATAAAACTAACAGCTTAGAGAAAGTGACTTACTTTGAACAACAAGGAAGGTGGATTCTGACTCTGCTTTAATGTGGCACTTACTGGACTTAGGGAAGCATCCATGTAGAGTGTGAGAAAAAAAGACTTAGGAGGGAGCACTCTCAGGTGTCTGAGCTAGGCAACTGGAGACCTCCAGCTGACATGTGAGATGAAGAAGACAGTATGAAGGAAGCTCTCTTTAGAAGGAAAGATAATGATATGGTTTGGCTGTGTCCCCACCCAAATATCATCTTGAATTGTAGCTCCCATAATCCCCACATGTTGCGGGAAGAAGCCAGTGGGAGATAATTGAATCATGGGGGTGATTTCCCCCATATTGTCCTCATAGTAGTGAATAAGTCTCATGAGATCTGATGGTTTTATAAGGGGAAATCCCTTTCACTTGGTTCTCATTCTCTCGTCTGCTGCCATGTGAGATGTGCCTTTCACCTTCCACGATGATGGTGAGTGAGGCCTCCCCAGCCATCTGGAACTCTGAGACTGGGTCATTCATTTTAAAAAAGAGATTTAAAAAAAAATCTCTTTTTTAAAATGAATTACCCAGTCTCAGGTATGTCTTTATCAGCAGTATGAAAATGGACCAATAAAGATCATAAATTTAATTTTGTGTATTAGTTAGACATCCAAAGCGATATTAAGATTATAGATCAAATTAACATTATCAATACAGTAACCCATCAACTTCTCACACCCAAGATTTCCTCTTACCACCACCTACTCTTCTCATTTAGATTTGCTCATTTTGACTCTTTTATATCAAATGTTCAATCAGCTACTTTTATGACTGCATGTCCAGTGTGACAGAGAGCCCTGCTCCCCACTCCAGCTCTGGTCCATATCCCAAGCTGAGGTGAACTGATCTTACTGGTTCCCCTGATCTACTGCTGCTTAACAAACTACCCCCAAACTTGGTGGCTTCAAACAGCAATGGTTTATCTTATCTCACAATTTTGCAGGTTAGGAATTGGGCAGGGCCAAGCTGGGAAAACCTATTGTTCCATGTGACATTGCTCTAGGTCAGTAGATGGCACTCTGACCTATAGTTTGGCTGGTCTGGATGGTCCAGGACAGCTTCACTCACATGTTTGGCATCTTATAGGATGGGTGGAAAGAGGTGCTCAGCTGGGACTCTGGATCCCAGCTCCTGCACATGGCCCTTCAGCATGGCATTCTTGGTGTAGTCAGACAACTTACATACCAGTGCAGATCTCTGAGAGAGAGAGAGAGAGCGCAAGCGAGAGTGTGTGTGTGCTGGAGGACAACAGGCAAAGTGCATTCCTGATCTGACCCAGCTTTGGCCCAACATACATACACACAAAATACACAAGATATTTTCAGGAAGTAATTAGTACAATAGAAAAATAAAATGGGAATACAGTTTGTAGAATGAACTTCCTAAAACACTGTTGATTTATGCCATTTCTCTATTCAAAATCTTCAATGGCTTCCTTGGATACCAAATAAAATGCAAACTTACTTCAGTGTTACATAAGACACACCAAAATACAGCAGCCAAAACGGAGAATGTAGGACCCATCCCCTAGGTCAACTCCCATCGCTTTCATCTTTCTTTTTTTAAGATGAAGTATCACTCTGTCACCAGTGTCACCAGGCTGGAGTGCATTGGTGCGATCTTGGCTCACTGCAACCTCTACTTCCCAGGTTCAAGTGATTCTCCTGCCTCAGCCTCCCAAGTAGCTGGGATATTGGCCAGAATAATCTCCATCTCTTGACCTTGCAATCTACCTGCCTCGGCCTCCCAAAGTGCTAGGATTACAGGCGTGAGACACCACACCCAGACGCCCAGTGCTTTCCTTGTAGCTTTGCTGTTGCCCATTTGTCCTTTCGTCCTGTGATCCTATCCCACTTGAAAGTACTGTCTCCAAGAAGCATTTTTAACCCATCAATCAAATTTGATCTCTTCCTCCTTTCAATCACCATCAATTTTTCTGGAGGGTAAGAGTAAATAATTTTATTCTTTCTTTACTATGTTATTATACAGATATTTACATACTTAGCACTTTCCTCTTTAGGACTATCTCATTCTTTTTTTAAATCTATCACCTTGTGCTCTCAGCGTAAGCCCATCCATGTGATGAAGGAGAAACAACAGTATAGCTTCAAGTTGCAAAACCTGAGCTTTGTAATTGAACTGACCTGGGCCTACATCTGGGCCCCATCAACAAAGAGCTTGATTACACCACCTCTTTGGGTAACAGTCCCCTCATGTGCAAAGGAGGGGACTGGTAATAATTACTTCACAAAGGCAAAAAAGAAACACATTCCACATCCGTAGTAAGCACCACCACACTATATACACCATGGAACAATTGTTCTTTATGCCCTCTTCATTACTGTGTAATGGACACTGAATAAATCTTCCCTGAATTGAGGGGCAATGTTAGCAGAGACACAATGACAGCGTGAAAAATTTTAGAGACTTTGGCAGTCCTTTGATGTGGGGGAAACCAAAAAATGGCACGTAATAGGCATACGTACTATACTTGGTTTCAAAAGCCAATTTTATAGGCATGTTTATTCAAATAATTTTTTAATTTACTCCAAGGAAAATATCAGCCAACTCAAAAGGAAAAGTTGGGTTTAAATCTCAAGTTCATAGACAGCCCAAACCCGTTCGGGATCACAAAGCCCTCCGTGTCGCTCCCCATTCTGACGCATCTCTAGAATTCATCTCCTCTCCTTCCAGGCTTGTTGCCTCAGCTGGATAGGCCTCATCTGCTCCACCCTTTCATTCCCTGGACAGTGCAATAGCCTTTCAGCAGGAATCCACCCTGCCAAGGACAAGGGCCACAGGTACCAGTGGATGTATTTAAAGTCTATTTTCTATCCAACCCACACACGTGATCAAATAGGGAAACCTGCATAACAGAGAATTGCTATTTACAACACAAATGAGTACCTGACACTCAAAAAGAACTAAACTAAAGCAAAGCACATGCTAAAAACACACTGAATATAATGTTACCACCCTAACGATTCAAAAGGTAGTTCCAAGCCGGGCGCGGTGGCTCAAGCCTGTAATCCCAGCACTTTGGGAGGCCAAGGCGGGTGGATCACGAGGTAAAGAGATCGAGACCATCCTGGTCAACATGGTGAAACCCTGTCTCTACTAAAAATACAAAAAATTAGCTGGGCATGGTGGTGTGTGCCTGTAATCCCAGCTACTCAGGAGGCTGAGGCAGGAGAATTGCCTGAACCCAGGAGACGGAGATTGCGGTAAGCCGAGATCGCGCCATGGCACTCCAGCCTGGGTAACAAGAGCGAAACTCCGTCCCAAAGAAAAAAAACAAAAATAAAAACAAAAACAAAAACAAAAACAAAAAAAAAAGGTAGTTCCAAAGCTTTAGATATTTTTGGTAATAATTGCTATCAGTTACTACTATTGTCTGAAAAGTTTTCATTAATAAAATGTCAAATAATTTGATTTTTGGTAGCTATGTTTAACACTGCATTTTTTAATAATGAGAGGAAGTATATAAGAGATAGGATGTGTCAACTACATTACTTATTAATTTTAGTCATTGTGAAGAAGATAGCAGTATTGGGAATGCCACTTAATCAAGAAATTAAAACTTGGCAACTAACCTAGTATTATCAATCAGTAGCTGAAAAACACAATTTGGGGACTGACATGTTTATTACTTTCATCTGCCAGTATTTTTTAAACATTTCCATTAATTAGTCTGAGAGATTGATGACTCTCTTCCAAGTGTTATTCAACTGCTGCTTGAAAATATAAGGTTAGACGCACTAAGAGACAATGTTTGGGTTCTTGTGCTGCTGTTAATGAAAACACATTAGGCCTACAGGCCGTATTCTGTAGGCAATTCCACTTGCTCTATTTAAAGGAGAAAGAGTAAACAGCAACAATATGCTATCAAAATGTGCAGACACCATAAACTGACAAACACCAAAAGCATCATTACCAAGAGTGTTCCTCCTCACTTCTCACCAACAGATCCAATCAGAGTCAAGAAAGCAACCTTGTCCTCCACAGCATTCCTTCTCAGGAAGATTGTGACAATGTTCCAAATTCTCAAGAACGATAGGACTTTCCCTTTAATACGTTTTCATTATCATAGATGCTTAAATATGAGATCTGAACAGAAATCCTTTTTGTTACTAGCAATCAAGCAACATTTCAAATGTGAATTCAGAAATAAAACCAAAACGTTTTTGAAGTTGCTTGGACAGTGTACACAGTATTCATCACTCAAATTCACAAGGAAGATTAACTTGAAGATTTACCTAATAAATTTCTACTCCCAAACTGTAAGGAATTGCCTTTTTTAAATCCAAATTTAATTTTTCCATAAAAAGCCCCATACAAAAGAGTGACTCAATGAAAATCCCAGCTCTTTTTAAAAACGTGGTATAATTGGCTGGGAAGCTACTCTGGATTCTAAGTTATGCCAAAGGCACATATGTGGAAACAGAATTATAGCTTCAAGGCCACTTATAAAATAAATAAAAGCTATGAGAAGGCAGAATATTATACCCAATTATTATGCACACTGAATGTACCTAAAATGTTGGGATTTGATGCATATCACAATTGGGCATCTATAATTACACATTCAGAATGTTCTCTAAAGACAAACTGAACAATGTGCATTGCGGCAGAGCCTGCCAGTTGCCGCCAGTATTAATCTTTACATTCTAGTAAAGAAAAAGAAGCTCATTTCTTTGCTAAGCCAGTCAAAGAACTACATTTTCTAGGCCCTTCCTGATAGATGTGATCATATGACTAAATTCAGCCAATGAGAGACAGACAGGTCTCTCTAAGGTGGTAAGGTTTCTTCCTGGAAGCCTCTTTGAAAAGAACAGAGAGTACTCTAGTCCCAGGGTTCATGCCTCAGGCGGCATCACACCAGCTACCCCTGATAATGTAATGGGAATGGGGGCAGTGGACAGCAAGGAGCCAGGCCTCTGCTGGGCCATGAAGGATCTCTACCAACTCAGGATTCCAAACTCTGGACTTGAGTGACGTGAGATAGAGACAAACTTTCCTCCTATATAAACAACTATGGCTGAGATTGCTTTTCTCATAAATGCAGAGGAACCTACTATCAAATAATAAAAGCAAAGCTTAAAGAAAAAAACTTATAATGTCCATCCCCATTCCAAGCCACTCCTATCACCATGTCCAACTGCTTGCAAGGTTGCATCTCCTCCCTGCCCTTCCTCTAAAGGAAGAAAGGCTCAGAATGTTAAAATAGTTTCTACATAATCCCATAAGAAATACATACTTTTGTATACAATTCCATGTCCACAAAAAAATTAAGACATTTAGTGTACAAAAGAAAAAACAACCCCAAGTGAAGGCATCGGGTCCTTCTTGATGCCTTCATTTTGAAGATTTGTTGTAAAAAACACACCAACCATGGCTACTTAATTAATATCATGTTCCTATCACATTAAGCATAAACTTCCAAAGATCATAACTCCAGAGTTTTCAATTTGATAATACTGAACATTTACATTTATAGTTCAGTTGAAAAAATTAAAAAATATTATGGTAAAAGAGCTGAGTGTATGTTGGTAGCATTTCCATACTGTATGTAAAAGATGCCTGCTTATCCATGGTAGCACAGACCTGTAGTCCCACCTACTGGGGAGGCTGGGGTAGAAGGATCACTTGAGCCCAGGAGGTCAAGGTTAGAGTGAGCTATGATTGCTTCACTGCTCTTCAGGCTGGGCAACAGGGTAAGATCCTGTCTCAAATAAGTAACTTAATTAAATGAAAAATTTTGTTTAATCTTTAAATGATCCCTGCTTATCAATTGTGCCAAGTAGAATTTTAGAAGGCACACAACCCAGCAGATGTAGTAGGATTATATATTCACTTTGCCAAAAAAAAAAAAAAAAAAAAAAAAAAAAGACCTCTTAAACTTCCATGGATAGTGCATTTAAGTTATTTGACTTACTAAGGTTATATGTTGCTAATGTTATGTGCCATGTCTAGAGGTTTTTATTTTTAATGTACCTTACCAAATATACACAATAATAACTATAGCCCATTTAATTTTGGAGGTAAGGCAAGAACATACACTGATTCCGACTACTCTGTAAGTTGCCAATACTATTTTTAGAAGAAATTTAGCCATTTCAAGGTTGTCACTACTAAACAAGACCCCCTGCTTGGAGGCAAATTTATTATGAAAAACATATCTCAAAAGTGTCTTCAATACATGAGCTATGGGTTTGATGCTAAACCATCGGAATGAGAAATGACAATAAACCTTATATTCACCTGTGCACATCCGTGAAAATAAACTTCAGCTGCAAGACACCCCTCAACTCTTTCTGTCCTACTTACAATCCTTTGGACTGGGATTAGGCAAGTATTCGCTGTGTTCCAGCTCCCTCAATGGGCAGAGGACACTCCATCACCCTGAGGTCTGGCTGAGCCATGCGACTTGCCGTGGCCAATGTATTGCTAGTGGACTTGATGAAACAGTGGCTTAAATTTGTTTGCAAAATTGACTTGGTCCTTTTTCTGTGGTCATCTCCCAAGGAATTTCTGGACCATGGAGAAAACAGAAGTACATCAGAAGATCTGCACCCACCTACATCCCACAGCGACGTGTTGGGCAGCTGACATTGGCCAAATCCCAGCCAACACACAGACCTGAGTGAGAAAGGAATTCTTCATGATTTAAGCCATCAGTCTTGGGGCGATTGGTTGTACAACATAACTGTGGCAATGGCCACTTGATACACCACTCAAAGTCATTCTGTCCTGGAGCAGCTGTCCTCACGTGTGATCCTTTATCAGCCCTCTGGCATGAAACATCATTACTTCCATCAGAACACTTTTTTTTCAGGCTCCTGCTTGTCAAATAGGCTTGTGTTATTTGTGTACTATTCAGTCTTAGGTAAACAGTCTTTGTCACTTATTTGACGTATTATCTTGACTTCTGTAATTGCTTTACAATTGTGTGATAATGGTGATATCTGTGCTGTATGATATCAAACTCCCTACGGGAAGATACTTTTTCTGGTACTTCTTTTAGAGAGTCACAATGTTAGACAGAAATGCCGTTAACATATGCCAGCTGGAAATGATTAGAACTTGAGAACGAGAGAGCTGAAGTTCAAAGCAGACTGACAATATCACAGAATACATGTTTTATTTTCCTAAATGCATATTGGAGGGAAAAATAGAAGATTGTCTCTAAAAATATAAATTATATCTTAAATATATCTTATCATGATTTGCAAATAACAGCGTTATCTAAATAACTAAATAACTATAAATTATCTAAAAATGCAAGCTAATATTGCTTCCTCACCATACATTGCTCTACAAAATTGTTCATTATTGTCATTAATAATTTAAAGTATAACATGAGCTATTCAAAACTGCTATATGTGTAAATAAGATAAAAGACTATTATTTTTTGACCCAAAGCTAATTAATCAAGAACATATTTTTTTCTACTCTTTTTTTGTTCTTTTACTTACCACACTCTTGTAATGAAAACAGCAGCAGAATCCTGTCAGAGTACTATACATTATTCACGTCTATTCATGACTATTAATTACCACCATTCCCCCAATATCCCCGAGGACATGTAAAACCAAGAAGCCTCTACACAAAGTGTACAGGCCATCATTAAGAATAATACATTTTAGAAATCATACAGGAAATCCAAAAGGGAGGGAACTATGCTTGAAATAAAAGGCACATTTGTACTGGATTCTACTTGGGTATTTTTAGTCAAAATTTGAGGTTTATTTTACTTTTGCAAACGCAGTGACTATCATCTTCACTGATAATGGGATGACATGGTAACTGCGAACACTGTATTCTGTTTTACCAATTGCCTTTTACTTCTCAGCTTCAAAGAAAAAGGAGGAAGCCTTTGTGTCACCATTTTTTATTTGAATGGACTACAGGACAGAGGGTCAGAATTCCTCAGCCAAGAGGTCACTAGTCTTGATCCTGATCCACAGGTGTGGGCACTTGTGTCCAAAAGTGTTATCCCCTCCCTGCACCTCCTCCTTTTAGGGTGTGACTTTGCATGTCTTCTCCTGAAGAGGTGGAGTCCTTCCCACCACCCCTTGATGCTGGGCTGGCTTTGAATCTCAGGGTATTCAACAGAAAAGGACAGAAAGAGCACAGGTGGCTTCTAAGACCTGAATGCTCCTCCCATTCTCTAGGAATCCTGGAAGAGCATGGAGCTGCCTGCTGCAGGAACAAAGGCCATAAAGAGGGAAGACCAGGCTCTGCAGCTGAGGGCATCCTAAGCTCTCCAGCCCCCAGCCAAATAGCAGCCAACCACATGCGCAAGGAAGCCCAGCCAAGACCAGAGGAACCACCTGGGAGGCCCACATCCTTGTTTAAGCCACTAACTTCTGGGGTGGTTTATTATACTACCAAAGTATAACTGATATGGCAGGTTTTCATCCGAAACCTCAATCTATTTCCTAAAAGCCTGAAGCATCAGCACAGATGAGTATAGTAAATTTCAAGTAGGGACGTTCTGTAAAAAAATTCAGCATTCTTGGTTCTCCAACTGTCTTGTGCATCAGAACCACCTGGAGAGTTTATTCAATGCAGATTGTTGGGGCCTCCTCTAGGCTTTCTTAGTCAGTTGTTCTGGGGTGGAGCCTGAGAATTTGCATTTCCAACAAGCTCCCAGCTTTTGCTAATATTATTGGTGTTGCCTCCACATTGACAATGTTTTCTGTGACCAAGTGGAACAGGAATAAAAGATTCCCTCCCTTACAAAATGCTATTCTTATAAAACTAGAAGAATAAATACATCTCTTTTAAAAACCCTGTTAGAGTAGGAAGTCTTTCAGATTTTAATATAAAAGTCTTTTGAGATTTTAATATAAAAAAAAGGAATGAAATTTATTAAGCAGACATGCTGGGCAACATGAACATTAAACTGGAAAACAATAGATTGTTCCTCCTAGAGCCATGAACACTTCATGAATTACCCACAATACAACAGTTTATGATCCTGTTAAAGCTTTTTGTAAAACAGTGTAAAGAATATGAATCACATTAAATCTTATAACAAGAATAAGCAGTATTCCCATATACTATCAATATTTGAATTTTAAAAATCACAGCAAGTGGAGCGTTTATTTCTTGAGCCTCATCACAATAATATTTCAGCTAGTATTCATGCTGTTGATGTCATCCATGGTAATATGGAGTGTACACATTTTCATTTCAAGTATCTTACCTCAGTAACTTAAATATATTTGCAGTCTCTGAAGCTCTGAGTTTTCCTGGCAGTAATTCCTGACTTTTTTGAGGCACAGGAAGTTATTTCTATCCAGTCTCCTTCAATCTGTGCATCCAACAGATCATCACTGAACACTGAATCCCTAAAGACATACAACTCTTCAATGTAAATTCCTTTCGTTTAAATGAATACCATAATTCATAATTTAGAAAACTGACTTTTACTGTTAAAATGAACATTATTTATTGTTTTCATTTCAAACTCATGATTAATAGTCCAGTTTAAGGAAATTTTAAATTTCATTATTTTATAAACTATGAATATAGGTAGTGAATAATTTTAAAGCAACTACTATTTTTATAGAATAGAATTACTCTCCTTCCTACAGACACTATGAAATAGTTATCTCAAGGCCTCATTTCTTAAAGAGGAAATTGGCAGATAAAATTTTTATTTACAATTTAAAAACTTAAAATTTAAATTTTTATTTACAGTTTTATTCCTACTATGCTTTCCTAACAATTTATATAACTTATGTATTATGTTAATGCATTAATATGTTATATTATGCAATTCTATAACAATGTACATTATAATACATTATTATAAATATGTAGTATGCATTATAATTAAATATATCATTATAATAAATAACATATAATTATATATGTGTTATACAATATATACAGCATATATGTACATATTTATTATATAATACTGTATATCATCTATTATAACATAATTATGTTAATTAATATATCATAAAATATACACATTACTGTATATTACATAACAAATATATTCTTACAATATGTACATTTTATGATATATTCATTATTTTTCTACATGTTTCATAATATATAATACGTGATATTTTAAAACAAATTATGTAAGTTAGTGATTATGTTTTTGATTGAATAAGTAACTATATAATTTTGATCCCCTGTAATAATCTGTGATATCACATTTAGTGAGAACTTTTCCCTCAAATGTTTATAGTTTAAGGACACTTCCAACATCTGTGTTGCAAATTTTAGTGGAACAGAATGTGATCACTGACCAGCATCTCAGACACTTTTAAACCTAAACCTAACTTGTGTTTGCACAGAGCAGCGTAGCTCTAGCGTCTCTTTACTAACAAAATATCATCAGTGATAGCAATGTAAGTCTAATTGTAGTAACTCAGCTAATTTTATTCTTCTGTTGTATCCTTCAAACTGACATTCATTACAATATACAGCACACAAAGAGAATCTAGGAAAGAAGGCAGTATGGTAAGTTTATGCAGTAAGAGAAGAAAATGCCCCAATTTCACAAGTGGGGTACAGAATGTGGAAAGTTCTGGCAAAGCTGCTCGAATGTCTACTCCACAGGTGTATAAACTCTCTTTCAAATCAGCAACTTCACTTTTACATTCAATACTAAAAATTGACTTTCAAAAGCATATTAAAATGCTCTATGCATGAGAGGGATTTATCACAGCGTGATTATAATAATGAGAATATTTGGAATAACCTAAGTATCTGACAACCAAAGGAAAGTTAGGTATATTGTACAAAAAATTAACATGAAGAATTTTAAACACGTGAAAAAAGGCAAGCTACTAAATTGAAGATAGAATATGAGCTAAAATACATCATAAATGAAAAGAAAACACCTCATAGGAACTTCCAAAACAAGCACAGCGTCAACTCTTGAGAGTTGGAATTCTCTGAGAGTTTTGTTTCTTTCATTGAATATTAATATACTTACATTATAATTTTTGCAACAAAACATTATTTTACAACACTCCATAAATAAATACTTTTCCCAGATTATATGAAAAAAGAAGTGTTCACCCAATATTTGGAAGAGGCAGCAAGATAGGAATCAAGGAAAAATTTATTCCTTAAATTCTAAAACATCTGAAAACTGTTTTCTCCTTTGAGTATTGCAAAGTAAATACATGCATACATCACAAATATTGCTGGTTGGGCTCCACGCCATTGCAATAAAGAGAATGCCGAATTAAAGTGAGTCACACCAATTTTTTGGTTTCCTAGTGCATATAAAAATTATGTGGAAACTATAGTATAGTCTAAATAGCATTACTTAAAAAATGCATATACTTTAATTTAAAAGCACATTAGTGCTAAAAATGCTGTTACCCGAGCCTTGAGCAAGTCATAATCCTTTCGCTGATGAACAGTTTTGCCTCAATGTTGACAGCTGCTGACTCAGGGTGTTAAAGAAGACAGGTGGTCAGACACGAACTGGGCAGGAGACAGCACCCCACACCCAACCAGAAATATAAGGTGACCACCAGGTGCTGTTGAGGCAGTTGTTAATTGTCTCTCTAAAATAATAATTGGTTGCAACCAGCACCAGGGAAAAGCAGTCTCCATATAAACAGAAAACAGCTGAAATTGGTGATTAGCAGCTTCTTAATAAGACCTCAGGTGTTCAGCGAGTGGGTTCACACAGGTGCATTAAGAGTCAAAATGGCGGCATTTAACTGGTATCTGACCTCCTAGGGACATTCAGCTGGTAAGGGAAGATCACTTTAAGTGAGCATGAGTACAATCCTCGTAAACACACTGTGCACACTCCCCTCCAAGAGGTGGCAGGCCACTGTGCATGCAAATTGCCCATCCTGAGGGAAGAATCAGGAGAGAAGGGACATAAGCCCCCAAAAGTATGCCGATGTATAAAACCCCAAGTCAAAAGGTCAAACTGTGCATTTGTCTTTCAAGTTGCCCATTTTGCCCTCTTCCAAGTATACTTCCCGTCCTTTCATTCCTACTCTAAAGCTTTTGAATCAACTTTCACTCCTGCTCTAAAACTTACCTTGGTTTCTCCTTCTGCCTTATGCCTCCTCAATCGAATTCTTTCTTCTGAGGAGGCAAGAATTGAGGCTGATGCAGACTCATAGGGATTTGCTGCCAGTAACAAGAATTGTGGTTGCTGAAGTCAGGGGTGGCTATGGTAATTTCTTACAATATACACAGATCTTTGACAAAGCACACAACAACATAAATCAGGGAGAGAACACACTATTCAATAAATGATGCTAAAAAACTGGAGAGACACATGTGGAAGAATAAAACTGGATCTCCACCTCTCACTTTATACAAAAATAAACTCAAGATGGATCAAAGACTTAAATCTAAAATCTGAAACCATAAAAATTCTAGAAGATAACCCAGAAAAAAAACTCATCTGGACATTGGCTTAGGCAAAGAATTCATGACTAAGATCCCAAAAGCAAATGCAACAACAACAAAAATAAATAAATGAGACCTAATTAAGCTAAAAAGCCTCTGCACAACAAAGAAATAACCCACAGAATGGGAGAATATATTTGCAAACTCTACATCCACCAAATGACTAGTATCCAGAATCTGCAAGGAACTCAAACAAATCAACAAGGACAAAACAAATAATCCCATTGAAAAGTAGGCAAATGATATGAATAGACATTTCTCAAAAAAGATACACCCATGGCTAACATATGCAAAAATGCTCAACATCATTAATCACCAGGGAACTGCAAATGAAAGCCACAATGAAATACCACATTACCCCAACCAGAATGGTCATTACTAAAAAGTCAAAAAACAATAGATGTTAGCATGGATGTGGTGAAAAGGGAACAGTTATTCACTACTGATGGCAATATAAATCAGCACAACCTCAATATAAAGCAATATGCAGATGTCTCAAAGAATTCAAAGTGGATCTACCATTTGATCCAGCAATCCCACTACTGAGTATCTATGGAAAAGGAAAGCAGTTATATCAAAAAGACACCTGCACACATATGTGTATCATAGCACATTTCACAATTATAAAGATACGACATCAACCTAAGTGCCCACCAACTGATGAGTGCTTAAAAAAATGTGATATATATATATACACCATGGAATACCATTCAGCCATAAAAAAGAAGGCAATAACTTAACCTTTGAAGCAACTTGTATAAAACTGGAGGCTATTATTCTAAGGGAAGTAACTGGGGAATGGAAAACCACGTGCTGTATGTTCTCACTTATAACATACAGTGGAAGCTAAGCTGTGAGTGTGTAATAGCATGCAGAGAGATAGAATGGTCATTGGAAACTCAGAAGTGGGGAGGGAAGGAGGAGGATGAGGAATTTAAAAAACTACATATTGGGGGCTGGGCATGGTGGCTTATGTCTGTAATCCCAGCACTTTGGGAGGCTGATGCGGGCAGATCACCTGAGTTCAGGAGTTCAAGACCAGCCTGGCTAACATGGTGAAACCTTGTCTCTACTAAAAATACAAAAAAAAAGAGCCAAATGTGGTGGTGTTTGCCTGTAGTCCCAGCTACTTGGGAGGCTGAGGCTGGAGAATTGCTTGAACTAGGGAGGCAGAGGTTGCAGTAAGCTGAGATCACACCATTGATTGCACTCCAGCCTGGGCAACAGAAGAAGATTCTGTCTAAAAAAAAAGAAAAAAAAAAAAAACTCCATATTGGGTATAATGTACACTATTTGTGTTATGGGTGCATTAAAATCTCAGACTTCACCACTATACAATTCATCTATCTAACAAAAATACCATTTGTACCCCTAAAGCTATTGAAATTAAACAATCAAAAAAGATAAAGACATAATAAGAAAAAAATTAAGTTTGCCACATCCATGTACTCCTCCTTTCAAAAAACCTTTTCTTTGTAGCATATGATACTATTTTATAGCATTTTAGCCGTAGTAAAACCTTCTTCTAACTTGCACGTAATCCTCTCAAATCCTTATCAACTAAATTTACATAATGTTATAAATCCTGTGTTGTCATTTCAGCAATGTTTATAGCATCTTCATCAAGAGTAGAGTCTATCCCAAGAAACTACTTTGCTCATCCATAAGAAACAACAACTCATTTATTCAAGTTTTGTTGTAAGATTGCAATGATTTGGTCACTTCTTCAGGCTCCACTTCTAATTCTAGTTCTCTTGCTGCTTTCACCACAGCCACAGTTACTTACTCCTTGCCCTGAACAAAGACAAAGTCATCCATGAGGCTTGAACGCAACTTCTTCCAAAATCCTGTTAATGCTGACATTCTGGCCTCCTCCCATGAACGTGAATATTTTTAATGGCATCTGGAATGGCGACTCCTTTCCAGAAGATTTTAAGTTTACTTTGCCTACATCCAACAGAAGAATCTCTGTCTATGGCATCTATAGCCTTATGAAATGTATTTCTGAAGTAATAAGACTTGAAAATTGAAATTACTCCTTGATCCATGGGCCAATGGATGTTGTGTTAGCAGGCATGAAAATGACATTAATTTCCTTGCACACCTGCATCAGAGCTCTTGGGTGATCAGGTTTGTTGTCAAGTGAGCAGTAACATTTTGAAGGGCATCTTTTTGTTTTTCTAAGCAGTAGGCCTCAACAGTGGGCTTAAAATATTCAGTAATATTTTAAGTTCATGAATCTTCCGATAGCATGGTGTAAACAGGTATACTGTCCTCTAGGCCTTAGTGTTCTATTTATAGAGCACAGGCACAATAAAATTAACATAATTTTTAAGAACCCTTGGATTTTTCATAATAGTAAATGAGAATTGGCTTCAACTTAAAGTTACCAGCTGCATTGGTCTGCAATAAGAAATTTAGCCTGTTCTTTGAAGCTTTGAAGCCAGGCATTGATTTCTCTCCAACTATGACAGTCCTGGATGACATCTTCTTATAACAAAAGGTTATTTGTCTACACTGAAAATCTGTCAGTTAGTGTAGCCACTTTCATCAATGATCTTAGCTAGATCATTCAGATAAGTTGCTACAGTTTCCTTATCAGCATTTGCTGCTTCACTTTGCACTTTTATGTTAAGGAAATGATGTCTTTCTCAAACTTCATGAAGCAACCTCTGCTAGATTCCAACTTTTCTTCTGCAGCTTCCTTACCTGAGTCAGCCTTCATAGAATTGAAGAGAGTTAGGGCCTTGCTCTGGATTAGGCTTTGGCTTAAGGGAATGTTGTGACTGATTTGATCTTCTAGCCAGACCACTCAAGCTTTCTCTGTATCAGCAATACGACTCTTGCTTTCTTGCCATTCAGATGTTCACAGGAGTAGCATTTTTAATGACCTTCAAGAACATTTCCTTTGGATTCACAACTGGGCTCTTTACTACAGGAGGGCTAACTTTTGGCCTATCATGACTTATAACATACCTTCCTCACTAATTTTAATCATTTCTAGCTTTTGATTTAAAATGTAAGACATGCAACTCTTCCTTTCATTGAACACTTAGGGGCTACTGCAGGGTTATTACTTGGCCTAATTTAAATATTGTTGTGTCTCTGGGGAAAGAAGGCCTGAGGAGTGGGAGAGAGATGGAGAACAGCTGGTCGGTGGAGCAGTCAAAAGACACACAACATGTATTAATTTCACTGTCAAACATGGCTGCAGTTCATGGTGCCCCAAAACACTTAAAATAACATCAAAGATCACTGGTCACAGGTCACCACAGCAGATACAATAATAATGAAACATTTCAAATACTATGAGAAGGACCAAAATGTGACACAGTGACACAAGTCAGCACAGGCTGTTGGAAAAATGACACCAATAGACTTGGTTGACACAAGGTTGCCAAAAACATTCGATTTGTTAAAAAAAAAAAAAAAAAACCACCTCAGTATCTGAGAAGTACAGTAGAACAAATCACAATCAATGACGTGTACCTGTGCTATATAAAGAGCTGGCGTTGCCAGTGTGGAAAATCCACACCTTTCCAGCTCCTATAGTGAGCTATTATGTTTTTCGGCATGGGAATACAGATTTTCCATTTTATTAATATATATATATTTTTGGCTTTTCATGTTTAGTAGCAAAGCCTGAAAATAAAGCTGGCACCTCTTGGTTGTCCTTCTTTTGTGTTGTTTTTTTAGCACCAGGCTGATAGAGTTCTGCATAGAAAAAGGTAAGAAAGTGGTGCACTTTTGGTCATCCAAGAATCAAAAATAGTACCAATACACTGAAAACACATTTGAAGTACTCATTTTAAGAAGAATGATGGTTTTGTTTTTTAGCCTATTTTGGTGGAAAACATTTCTTTAAAAAATTTTTGGTTGCTCTGGATTGAATGAATTAATGGTTTGCTTCATGAGGATCCGAACTTGAGAATACAGCAATCATTTTAGAAATACAAATAAAAACCACAGTGAGATACAATCTCACACCGGTCAGAATGGCGATTATCAGAAAGTCAAGAATCAACAGATGCTGGCAAGGTTGCAGAGGGGGAAAAAAACACTTTTACACTGTTGGTGGGAGTGTAAATTAGTTCAACCACTGTGGAAGACAGTGTGGCGATTCCTCAAAGATCTAAAAGCAGAAACACCATTTGACCCAGCAATCTCATTGCTGGATATATACCCAAAGGAATATAAATATGTATAAAGATACATACACACATTTGTTCATTACAACACTATTCACAATAGCAAAGACATGAAATCAAACCAAATGCCCATCAATGATAGACTGGATAAAGAAAATGTGGTACATATACACCATGGAATACTATGCAACCATAGAAAAGAACGAGATCATTTCCTTTGTAGGGACATAGATGGGGCTAGAAGCCTTTATCCTCAGCAAACTCAGGAAAAGAAAACCAAACACCACATGGTCTCACTTATAAGTGGGAGCTGAATGATGAGCACACACATAGACACATGTGGGGGAACAACACACACAAGGACCTGTTTGGGTGTGGGGGAGGGAGAGCATCAGGAAGAATAGCTAATGGATGCTGGGCTTAAAACCTAGGTGGTGAGACAATCTGACAATCTGTGCAGCAAACTGCCATAGCACACGCTCACCTTCGTAACAAACCTGCACATCCTGCACATGTATCCCAGAGCTTAAAAGTTGTTGAGAAAAAGTAATGAATGAACATGTTCAACACCAACATACCTAGAGCTGTCACAGGCCTTACATAAAATATGTCAGAGCCATCTGCTAAACAGAGAGAGATTCAAGGGAGAATAATCTTTGCACCAGAATCCCTGAGTACGAGGGATAAGGACAGACAGCACCTGACTTGGGTGTGGCATTCGACATTCTTCAGAGACCCTTCTGCATCTTTAATATATTCTCCTGATAACTCTTTTGAGACAAGTAGGACAGAGCACTTAGCTCTTCATATTGAAAGATCTCCAGAGCTGCAGCTGAGGGAAGCAATGACCAGAAAGACCCTGTGCCTGCCACAGCATCTTGTGGGATTCCAGGTGTCTGCAGACAGCACACAGTATTTGCACACAACAGGGACTGTTCTAAGCAGAATGGCTTTGGAGGGATGCTTGTACCAAGACAGCTGGGAGGCCTCCTCAGGGGACACCATATTGTCTCGTGTCTGCGGAGGTCTTGGCCAAGCTCTACAGCTGTCCTCTCCCTTCTACAGGAAGCCGTAGGTCCTCAGGAAAAGCTTCTGTAGCCCCAGTAGGTCCTGTTCTTTATAAACCCCTCTCAAGTCTTTGCTCCAGCCTCTGGACACTTTCCTTTGGATTTTCCCTCCAGCTTCCCTGGTAAGCCAACTGTGAGTGCAAGGAATTCTGCTGAGATCTGGTACAACGGCACCTTCCACCCTTGGCCCTGGAAGCCCCTCATCTGTAGGCTCCTGCTCCCCACTGTGCCAATCTCTCCCTGCTCTCAGAAAAGCCTCCTCTTGCCTCTCAGCCTATTCACTATGCAGGACCCTCTGGCTTCCCGCTCACTGCCCAGCTGCAGGCTGTGGGAGTGAACGTTTCTGCTAGAAGAAGGACAGACAAACAAAGCTGAAAAACAGAAATCACAAGAGGCGGGAGTAGGTCTGTAGGTTACCTGACCACACCTGGAAGTCACCCTGTAGCAGCACAGAGCTGGACAGGACCTGAGCTCTAGGCCCTCAATTCCCTGAAGCAGATTCTGAAGTGAAGGGATCCCTATGAGAGACTTGCTCTCCCATCGCCAGGATGATGCTGCAAGCCCTGCCAGGGTCACAGGCAATCAGACCTTAGCATGCAGGGCCATCCAGACCAGAGACACCAACAGCCTGAATTAGAGGCGATGCAGACCACAGGAGAGACCCCAGAGTTGCGGAAGAGCTTGGGGGATTTTTTTCTGGAAGGATCCCCAGAACAAGCTTCTGGTAAGGTCAAGTGGTGGGCGCTGAGCCTATTTAACTTTAGACCTCGTACCAGATGATGGACTGAGGGAAAGAGTGATGACAGAAAGCATAGCTGTGGCATGCTCTGAAAGTGAAGAAACACGTGTGTCACTTGCAGCTAACAAAACAAGCTGCATCCTTCAGAATTCAAGGATGAACTTAGCACAGAGGGCAGGGTCTGTGGTTCCTCATTAATTTCGGTAGTGCTTATAAGAGCAGGAAGTCAATAGTCCTATCAGAGAGGTATTGCAGAAGAAGGCTGTACAAGAGAATTAACAGAACGCAAAAAAAATAGAAAAATATAGTTCTTTCTAAGCGCCAAAAGAAACTGTCTCCCCTTTAAAAATAAGTAAATAAAACAAAAGTGAAACAGACCACATGGCAAGACTATGTATCTGTGGTGTGCACACACGTGGGCATGGATCCAACTGTGTGTTTACACACAACAGAACTGAGATCAAGAATGCTGAACGCGTTGATAAATGCAAATGGCCCTCTCGCACCTATTAAAACAAGGCTTTCAGGTTACAAAACCATAACTCTATCCTATATACCAAAGACTCACATTTCTTTATTACGTATGTATGTATGTATGTATGTATGTATTCATTTATTTCAGAGACAAGGTCTTGCTCTGTGGCCCAGGCTAGGCTTGAATTCTTGGCCTCATGCAACAGAGAAAATTAACATATCCCAGAAGGCTTAAAAACAAAGGAATGTAAAAGAAAATACCAGGCAAAGCAATAAAATATAATCTTGGGTTACAATTTGCTATCAGACATCATGAAATTTAGGATAAAAATTATTTACAAGAAGACAAACACAGGTACTCTATAATGCCAGAGACGACAATGAACAATCACATTTCTCAAATGTAAATTGATGATACTAAATGATCTATGAAATTCATTTTCAAAAACGTCAAAAGGCATTTAACAAAATACAACAACAATTCTTTATAAAAAAAAAAAGTCCAGTAAAAGAGGAGTTGATGGATGCTTACTTAACATTGAATGTAATTATGTAAATATAAAAATTCTAGTCCAAATGCCAGCTCTTACTTAACATGGCAACACTGGAGAGATTCCTACTAGAGTGAGAAAAACTGCACAGATGCCAACTGTCACCACTATTATTAAACATGGTAATGGATGTATTAGACAATGCAATGAGACAAGAGAAAGCAATTAGAGGCACCAGAATTGAAGGAGAAAAGACATAAAATAATCTTTATATGCAGATAAAACGATGTGAAGATTCAAAAGTACATTAAAAGACTGTTGAAAACAATATGAGGATTCTTTCAAATAGCAGAACATACATTTAAGAGAGAAAAATCAATAAAGCCAATTTACAACAAAAAATATGAAGAAAACAGAGAAGACAGAGTGTCAGAAAATATCTTATACATAATACAATAATTGAGTGAATGACAAAAAATGCAATGCCTAGGCACATAAGTGAAATACGTGCTAAACCTATACGAGGACCTCAGAACACTCTTGAAAGTACGATTCATGTAGACACGAATAGATGGAAAATGTAATGTGTTTTTGAATGAGATCACAAAGTCATCCCTTCTCTTTAGGTTTAGTTATAATTTTAATGCAATCCCCATAAAAACATTTATGTGTTTTGATTTTTTTTTCCTGAGGCTAGGAAGTCCATTATAAAATGTATAATATTATAAAAGATCTAGAAGATATTAAACATATATAACTTCCTAAAATAAAACAGAGTGGTCCTGGCGCACACAGAGGCTAGCAGGGGAAATTGAAACCAATAAATAGACCTGAGTGCAAGTGGAGATCAAGCATAGGAAAGCAGAGGTGACCTTTCAGTAAACAGCGTTGGGCCAGCTGGGTGGCCGCAAAGATAAAGATGACACTGGATCTGCATGTCACACTTTCCACAGGGACAAATGCCCTATGAACCAGAAATCTACATGTAAAACTGAGCTCAAGAAAGTCCACTCCTTTATAACCCAGCAGTGGGGGGGAGGGAAACAGATTTCCTAAATATGTCTTCAAACACAGTAAAATACTGATTTACTTAACCACATAAAAACTTAAAATAGGACATTTGTATGCAAAACATCATACAAAAATGCAAAAGACAAGGTAAAAATTGGGGAAAATCTTTGCAGCTTAAATCAAAAGCAAATGACAAATATCCCTATGAATAAAGAACTCCTATTAGACAGGCATGGTGGTGCATGTTGGTAATCCCAGTTACTCAGGAGGCTAAGGCAGGAGAATCACTTGAACCCAGGAGGCGGAGGTTGCAGTGAGCCACGATCATGCCATTGCACTCCAGCCTGGGCGACTCTGTCTCAAAAAAATAAAAAAATAAAAAAAACTCCTAAAGCTGGAGAACAACCTAATGCAATAATGGGCAAAACCATGAACAAACAGTGGAGAGGAAAAGAAATTTAAATGTCCTTTGGACACACGGAAAGCTGCTCAAGGTCACTTATAACAAACAAAATGCCAATGTAATCTGCCTTGGGATATCATTTCTCTAACTCTGTGACAACATACTCTCCTGATTGGCAAGCTGCAACCCAGCCATTCTTAGGCACTAGTGGGGAAGCAAAGCGGTCCAAGCCCAGCTGGGGGAAATGGACAATATCTAGCAATATCATGCTCATCCTTTGCCCAAAAATACTATTCCTTAGAGACTATTCCAAAGATACGCTGGCAAAAACGAAAAAAATTATTCACTGTAGCATTGCTAATAAAAGATTGAAAATAACTCAAATGTCAATCAATATTGGAACGACTAATGAATTAAGATAAACAGTAAAATGAAACATGCAGCCAAAAAATGAGCTCTATACCCTGATACAGAGTGTTAATTATAGAATATAACTTAGGAGGGGAAATAAAGAGTAACTAAAAAGATAAAAACCAAAACCAGCAGACTTGGTCACCAAAAGGGGGTTGAAGAGAACAAGACAAAAAGCAGGTAGCTTTACCTGAAATTGCTCTGAGATTACATAAAGAGAGCCATATAGTTATAAGTTTGGAATTACGCATTTTATATATCCAAAAAGTCAAACAATTTTACAGATGAAAACTGCTAAAAAAGAATAAAAACAAACTCAACACAAACTGTATATCAAGGAGAATCACGTGTTTAATAATAGTGGCGACAGTTGGCACCACAGACCCTGCCCTCGGTGCTAAGTTCATCCTTGTGAAGTCAGTTTATGGAACATATTCATTATGAAGACCCAGACCCAAGCTAAAAGCTCAAGGAGGCAGCAAACAGACAAATCCAGAATGTGACGTATTGCACAGCCCAAGATGGAGCTTTTACGATGAGCAATTTAGAGGTATCCAATTGGATACGAACAAAAGAGGAGAGACTAGTCTGGATGAGAAGACACAGAGAAGGCACAACATGCAAATGCAACTCCTGTCCCTAACGTGGACTTTGACTACATCAAATCAAATGCAAACAACAGACGTTTTTGAGACAACTGGGGCAATCAGAATATAGACTAGATTGTCTCATAGCAAGCAGACACTGTTAATTTTGTTAACTGTGATAATGGTGTAACAGCATCCTATCACAGAAATAGAATCTATAGGACATCTACCAGAGAAACAGAGAGAGTGTAAAGAATTCACTTATGTAATTGTGGGGGTTGCCAAGTCTAACATGACGAGGACAGGCTGGCGGACTGGACACAATAAGGCAGGAGCTGAGGCTGCAGACTTGAGGTAGAATGTCTTCTGCTCTGGGAAGCCTCCAGTTTGCTCTTAAGACCTTCTAGCTGATGGGGTGAGGCCCACCCAGAATTTCAAGAACCATCTCCTTAAAGTCAATTGATTATGGCTGTGCCACCATATCTACAAAACTCTTTAGAGCAACACCTACGTGTGTGTTTAATTGAATTACAAGATACTATGGTTAGCCAAGTTGATACATAAAACTAACCATCACAAATATCATGGTGGTTATATAAGAATTTTGGGAGCCAGTGGCAGCTTGAAATGAACCACTGGGGAGTAGTTACGCCTTGGAAAACAGCAACCACTATAAATCAGGGCTTTTTTCTTTACCTTTTTCCTCTGACAGGTGGTTTACTAGCATTCCAGTCATCCCTTGTCAAGTCAAGAAAATGTGTGTATATGTCCACTAACTTGCACATCGACTGATTAACTATAAAAATAACACTAAAAATAATTAAATGTCATCATCAATACTCCATGAAGTATCACTCAACTAAGCATCTTCACTCGAAGGCACTAATTGGTACTTGTTCCACCCCAGCTTAGGGATTTTAGCCGTCAGAAAGAGGTTGTGAAAATGCCTGACGGTATAATTCCATCCCATCTCCCATGCAGCAGTCTTGTCAAATTGCTCTCAGTGGACAGTTGACCAGACATTCCTAGATGCCTCAACTCCAATCCTTGGAAACCCACAGAAGTCAAGAAGTTTGTGTCCCTTAGTCCCTTTTTTTTTCAGGACATTCAAAATTCCTTTCTTCCTGAGAGTGTGTCTCCAAAAACATCCTGCCCTCTACATCCTGCCTGTAGCCTCTGGCTGAGCTCACATCCTCCAAAGGTACAAAGCCATGTTCAATTTCTGCAGCTCCATTCCCCACCTGCTCTGATGCCCTATGACTTGGTTTCCCCACCTATAACGTGGAGGCAGCAGCATCTTCTACCTCAAAGGGCTGTTCTAGCTCCAGTGGGCTCTTTGGCCCAACCTCTCATAACCCTGCATGTTCCTGATGGCTGCTCAACTCCAGGGCCACACTGCTCTTTTTCTGGATTATCTGACATGGTTACATGTCAGCATTTATTGATTTCTTTTGTACCATAAATTCTGTTTTTGATGTTTTGAAAAACATCTCCTGCTCCCTAGGTTTTTTCCTATCTCTAAGAAATTTCTCACATGAAGGATCACTGGCATCTTTAATCCTCATTTGGGGAGCTGTCACTGTGCTTCCTTCTACAGAGCAGCAAAGTGGTGTTTGTGGCACTCTGGAAGGGCACGCTGGATCAGAATGAATAACGCACCGAGAATGCTGTTTCTATGTAGCTTGTGTGTGCAAAGGCCTAGGCCCAAAATGTTCAGGATAAAATAGTTTCTGTTAATCATACATCTGTAAAAATGCAAGTTTCAACTCTGAAACGCAAAATGAAAAGATTTTTTTTAAGTAGCTTAGGGAAAAATATACTTGAAAGGCTTCTGTAATTAAACATTTTAGAGGATAATCATAAAAGCTGAGTGCTCACAGCACATTTCTTCAGTGAATCATCTAGCTCCCTGTGAAAGAAAATCAAGACCATCCTTTGCTAAATAATTTAATGCAATCTCTAACTGAGGGATCATTTTTTAACAAATACAAAAGTAGTGCATGATGCAATCCTCATCTTGACCAGATAGATGTCCCCTCTATTATAACAATTTGAATTTAAGCCAAACCTGAGCAGACCTTGCACTTCTTGAACACTGTCCTTATTCCCATCATTTTAAAATTCTCTTGTCTTTGACATCACAGTCACTACACACAGCTGGAACCTCTCCAGTGACGTGGGTGCTGTCTACCCCTCTTCTCTGTACCTCTCACACATCTTATTCCCCGGCTTTGGAACAATTGCATGTTTACTTTTAAACCAACCTTTCTCTTGAGCTCTGAGCTCTCCTCCAACCCCCGGAATTCTTCACCTGTAGAGTGAGAAACTCCTTCACTCCCTCCCACCTTCGTCTCCTGTTTCTCCTCTCTTCCACATTCAAAACTTGCAGCCACCTTAGCTCTTCCTGCTCTTCCCCATCCTCATCCATGACATGAAATACCCTGGACTCTTCCACAATGTCTCCTACAATCAGATGGACTGTATATAAAATATGGACTCTTGAACTTTCTCATTAATAGTAGTTACTATTATTCCATTTTGTTTGGTATGAACTTAAATTATTAGCCTTCTAATAGAGAATAGTTAATATTTATTAATAAGTTTACAATATCATAATGTATATGTACATACATACCTGTGTGTGTGTGTGTGTGTGCGCACATGTGTGTGTCTGAACTCAATTTGGCTGTGTCTCCACCCAAATCTCACCTTGAATTGTAATAATCCCCATGTGTCAAGGGTGGGGCCAGGTGGAGATAATTGAATCAGAGGTGGTCTCCCCCATACTGTTCTCATGGTAGTGAAGAAGTCTCATCAGACCTGACAGTTTTATAAATGGGAGTTCCCCAGCACAAGCTCTCTCACCTGCTGCCATGTAAGATGTAAATTTGCTCCTCATTCACCTTCAGCCATGATTATGAGGCCTGCCCATCCATGCAAAACTGTGAGTCAATTAAACCTCTTTCCTTTATAAATTACCCAGTCTTGGGTATGTCTTTATTAGCTGCATGAGAATAGACTAATACAGTCTACTTCTTTGTAAAGTGATTTAAAAAAATAAAGATCATACATAAGAAAGTCTACTGCATGGCAATGATGTCTTCCTAATTCTGCTTTCCCTCTGTGGTCACATCAGCAACAGAGAAATGCATTCACAGTATCCAGGTATTGGTACATTTTGTAGCATTGGTGGGAGAGAAAAGACAGCACATGAGGACATGGCCCTTGTGTTGCTCCCAGGTGAGATGCCTGAGAGAACTGCTCAACCTGCTGTGTCCTGCTGTCCCCTCTCAACTCAGCAGACCCTGAGGGGTCTCCCATCAGCTGGCCGGCCTCACAGCCCAGGGCAGAATCAGGCCCTTCAAATGCCACCCTGCTGCTCCTAGCAGAATCTCCAACTGTTCATTCAGCATTTTCTCTGTGACTCATGCAGTAAATACTAACGGATTTATTATCCATCACAACTGGAAACTGACCTGTGATGTTTCATTATATGTATTTTATACAAGAAGAAACTGAGGCTCAAAGAAATTAAGTCACATACAGTGGGCAAGCAGTAAAACCAAACTCAGGGTTCAGCATTTCTGGCTACTGCTGCTCCAGCACTCACGCCTCCCTGCCGTCCCCCTAAACCACAGCTGTGCCCCTGAGGCCCCTTTGGGCTCCCACATCATCGAAGTGATCACTGCGACCCCAGGCCCAGCACTGCAGTGTCTTTCATATTATTCTCGTATTTCCCCTGCAATATTCGCCACCTTCTAACAAGTATATAACTTACTCATGTGTTGCATGTTATTTTTGCACCTTCTCCTGGTAGAGGGTAAGCTCCATGAGAGCAAAAGATTTTGTCTCTTCTGTTTCCTATTCTAACTCTATGGCCTAGCCACTCCATAATTACTTGTTGAACTGAAGTAAGAAACAGTGGGTAAGCACAATGCCCTAACAAGGAGAACAAGTCAGTTATGAGGCTTTCAAAATCACCCTTCCATCTGGAATCCTCCGGTGGGCCTTCTTGGCTAAAATGGAGCTGACATCTACAACAATGTAAGAAAATCCTCTAGCCAGCCAGGGAAATAAATAGATTGTAATCAGTGACTTGAGCTATGTGAAAATGCCAACACACCTCTTTTCTTTTCTTATCAAGATGCTCACTGCACAGGGTTTAGCCTAAGAAATGGTAGCCAGAACACGGGAGCAGAAAAATCTTGCCAACAGGGTCAGAAGAACAAAGGAAAAAGATATTCCGAGAGGTATGCTTCATTCAAAATTCGCACACCAGTGTCCTCACTGCAGAAGTTTATGCTCTTATTGTGCTTGCTGATTTCAGCGTATAAATTTTGCACAAGAAATATTGTTCAAAATGCTATTTAAAAAGTAACTCAAATGCAACCTAGATCCCATTGGTATCAGTATCTTTATTACTAACCAGTTGAACAAAGGAGTTGCACCACATTCAGAGTTCAGGAAAAGATACTCTGGATCACTGGAAGACTCATTGCAATCACTAATATTTACCGAGTACCTACCATGCTGTGCCCAGAACTATGCTAAGAACTATCCTTGCAAATCTCCTCACAGCCCTCTGAGCTGCTGCTGTTATGATGATGATTTTATAGATAAAGAAACCTAGGGTTTCCCTGACCAGGGTCTTCACAATGTGTGCACGGTCACACTGCAAATGGCCTCGTTCGGTGGATTGCAGACCTGTGCTCTTAATTTCCACTAGACACTCCTCACAGCAGTGTGCTTAACATCTGTGGTCTCTGGCTTCCCAACTTTTCCTCCTGCAGGGGCCTTGAGTAACCCATCTTGGGAGGGGAGGCTGGGACCTGTCAGGTTTGCAAAGCAACACTGTCATTTTACATAGCTCTGTAGTAGCTTGAGGGGGTTAACAAAGATCACAGGGGAGGCTAAGCACCCATAACACAAACCCCTACATGCATGGGCTGCTGTGGAACACTAGCTCTTTGTAAAAGTCCTGTCCAGCACACTGTAATATGTCCTAATGACACCTCCTGGCCTGAGTTCCTGCAACCCTCTGAGTGCTGGAGGGTAGCACCAGCCCCACAGTTGGTGGCTGCAAGGCAGGGCTGA
Source organism: Sapajus apella (assembly GCF_009761245.1). NCBI lineage: Eukaryota > Metazoa > Chordata > Mammalia > Primates > Cebidae > Sapajus > Sapajus apella. Next base: position 35,034,157 of record NW_022436951.1, read on the forward strand.
GCCTGATCCCAACTGCCCCCGTTAGAGGGTCCCTCCTTTCCTTAAATACCACTGGAGGGACAGAAACAGCCCCTTGTGAAGGTGGAACTGATTCACACCATTCAGCATGGAAAAGGTGGCTCAGCTCCAGTACGTTTAGCTAGCCTGACATCAAAAGATTCCCTAGCACACACCCTGAAAAAGAGGCAGTGGTTTTATCAGATCAAACACGTTGTGAAAACCCTGGTCAGGGAAACCACTCATCCTCAGTTTCCTCATCTTTAAAATTATAATCATGACAGTAGCAGCACAGAGGGGAGTGGGGAGATTTTCAAGGATAGTTCTTAGCACAGTGCCAGGCACAACACGATAGGTACTCAGATCAGACCCTTTCCCATCACAGAAGTGTCCCCAAACAGGCCGCACACCTTAGGCTCTCTGTTACATGGCTGCCTCAGGAGCCCATGAGAGTGCCAGGATGGTGCGTCACCCGATCTGCCACCTGTGGGCAATTCCTTGCCAAAGGCATCAGCGGCTGATAAGCGAATGTCACTGTCAACATCCAGGGATCACTCATGAAAGATATGCAGACTTAATGATCTTTGTCTCAGAATTTTAATCCTGGAATTCCTTAATCCTTCACATGGACCTGTTCTTCAGGTTTTCTAATACAATCATAGGTTTACTACATGTCAACAATGGCCTTAAATTGTTGAGTGAGACAAAAACACAACTCACAGAGAAATGGAAGCTAAGGCATATATTGTTTCAGTACATCTGATATGAAAGTGGAGAAGGCAATGTTGGAGACAGAATGTGAAGTCAGCAACTGCAATGTCGTTTCCATAGGTTATTTTGTTGATATTGCCATTGTTCACTTCTCCCAAGCCAAAGTACCATCAATTCTTGTTACTTATGGTAGATATGCCTATAAAGTTGCCATCGACACTGAATTAGAGAAAACTGATCCATTAAATACAGGGTTAAATTCCTGTGCACCCTGATCACAATACTTTCATTAACAGATCAGTGCAGAACCCTGTTTTATGTGTACTTTTGCTTAAAGCTACTGTATTTAATATAGTATTGATTAATTATCATTGAACTCTGTGAATGATACCAACAATTAATTTTGGAGTTACAAAGAAGTTCCAGAGAGTAGGCAAATTCACAAATATGGAACCTGCAAATAATGGAAACTGACTGTATTCTCACTCCATTCTGACTGTACTCAAAAACCAAGGTTAACATGTTGAGGTTTCTGAGGGCTTCTAAAATTTACAGTGGCTTCATTCTACAGAAGTCCACCATTATGAAATCACTGTTGGCTGGGAAAAATCCACTCAGTTATCTGAGAACTTTATTCACGTCTAACAGCTATAAATGCCCAAGCCTGATGTTACATTATGTTGAACATAAACATCCCAGCATCGTGAGTAAAGCTGAGCCCTGTCTGGCCCTACTATGACACACAAGGACAATGTTCTATACTCAGAATAGAGTTTGGCTCAAAATGAGAAAGAAACCTAAGCTGGCCTTTTAATACTCAGCACATTCTCCAACTACTCTCAGGGCCATGATTTTCCGATTGAAACTTTATGAAACCTTTTTGGATTCTTAAGGAAAAGTATGTTCATGTCATTAACACCTTATATGCAATGAGAGTGTTTCCTGCACTTGTAAATGAGCTATTGTATGCCCTGAACTGTCCTGCTGGCCACAGACTCTAGAACTTGCTGGCCATTTCTGCTAGAAATTCTGATTGTGTCATATGACTAAAAGAATAGATCCTCCCACTGGCAGATGTGTTAAATCATGAGTGAAGAGGCATCAGGCAGAGAGAAGAAATGACGTGGCTAAAACCAAGCCCAGGTTTTCCACAAATGGCTAAGCACAATGCTAGTATTCCAAAAATATTCATTCTCTTCCTTGGACCACATTTAATGTAAGTGAGCTTACATCATTTCACTTGAGAATGTTGGAGAAGCATTGATACCGATCTCACAGAACCTTCAAGTAATATAGCCCAAGACCAGGGCACAACATAGTGACCTCACAGTGCGACAGTGATACTCGCACTGTCTCACATCACAGCCTGAAGAAAACGCCCAAGGAGAGTTTATAATCCCCTTTGTTCTGATCTGATCCTCAGTTCACACCCAACTGAATGGGCTTCCCAGGTAACCTAACACCAGAAAGAAGATATTTTGGTTAGCAATAAGAGCATTCTCTTAATAGCAATTGAATAATAAATTGGCATTTGGATGAAAGTAAATTAATTCACCACTGTCAGATCTTCTCTATAAAGCTAGAAAAGGGATTCTGGACCCATGCAGGCCTCCCACAGCACAGATGCTGAAGGAGTCTTGGCTGAGACCATTGGCTCTTTGTAATCGCAATGTGGGAGACACTTTGTAGAATCCCACTTCCATCTTGCATGGTCTACGTCTCTTTTCCTCTCCATGAAACTCACAAATAATCAGAGGAAAACCTGCAGAGGCTACACCAGAAACCAGCAGGTAGATATGCTCCCAATTATAAAAGCATGCTTCTGCATTTATTAAATAGCTTATGATAGCACTTAAGAGTTTGTGTGCACATCATAAGAGCATGTAGAGTTCATATGCCCTACACTTGACCTGGGTGGCTTCCAAATTTCAACAAGGAAAGAAGTAAGTTTCCATGTCATATCCAGCCTCTGAATCTCATCTGACTCAAAGTTGTCTCTAAAGTGAAGGTGGCTTGGAACGCAAAGCAGTGGATGCACTGCATACTGCGTACTACATCTGTTAAACTATGCCCCACATGTTAAAAGGATATGGGACATCTTCTGATATATGCAGATGGACTTTATTCCTTTGACTCTTATTTATTATTTTATTGAATGAAAATGCTGAATTGATTTATCTAGTTCCCCACTGATTACCATTTAGGCTACTCCTTTTTCCCCTCCTGTTACGGACAATGCAGACATGAACAAACCTCTCCAGGAGTCCCATACATGCGTGTAAGACCGGTGAGCAGCTGCAAATATGCAGAGCTAATTGGGATGTGTCTTTTCTTTTGCATTTATTTGTCATCATTCTTTCTTTACTTAAAATGTTTGCTTTTCATGCAAATTTAGGAAACTCTTCCCTATACTGATGTCATGAAGAGGTTTTCCTCTGCACTTTTATGGAAACCTCACTAATTTGTTTTCCTCATTTAGATATTAATCTACCAAGAATTTATATTTTTAACTAATTTTTAATTTGTATGACATGAAGACCATGACATAAGTAGGAATCTGATTTTTGCAAAAGATAGCCAATTATTTTTGTTAATTTATTTCATATATTCATTTTTAAAATGTATCAAGTACTCCCTCCTGTTCTCAATGTTTTAATTTCACCCCTGCCACAAACAAGTCTCTTTCTGAGCTCTTCATTCTGTTCCCATGGTCTCTTTATCTGTATCTGGGTCAATACAATACAGTTCAATTCTATTATTTTATTTGATTTATTAAAAGAAATCTTCCATTTGTTTTCTTTCTTCAAGGAATTTGGCTTATCCGCCTACAAAAACAAAAGCTATCTAATTGTTCCACAATTTTGGGGGTAGTGCATTTTGTGTTTTTTGTGCTTCTTAGAATATTTCATTCTTTAGCTATGTCCCTCATCAGGAAATAAAATAAAAACTGTGATAAAAGTAATTTTCGCATTTCAGGATTATTAAAGAAATACAGCTCAGTGACCTAGGCATTGTATGTGCACACACACACACCATGTACAGTTTTTCTTAAGTTAAAGAGGTTGAAGAGAGACTGACTTTTCTTAAAACTCAGCAACTGATTTGACAATCTTTTAAAAAAATTAATAAAATATGGGTTTTGCCCAAGGACTCGTCTCCTCCTTGAGCAGACTTGATAAAAATGGAAATACTGACATTTTTCTTAGACCATCTTGGTAGCTTTATTCTACTTCACAAGCCTTGATAAAGGCAAGGAAGAGGGAAGGCCAAGAGTGACGGAGTAAGTAAATCTGAATAGAAAGAAGGAAGGAACAGTGGTTTCCAGCCGGGACATGTTTTTTGGCAAGGCACCAAATCTCTTTTTGTATCTCACCTTTGCTTTGTTTTGTTTCATGTTTATAATGTGAGTAACACCCGTGGAAGATATGTATTCATAGTTTGAAATGAAAAATGTGAACGTTCTTTGTATGCTACAAAATCCTATACGGCATCTTACACCTTACTGAGGTGTAACTGACGTACAATAAGCAGTACATAAAGTGTACAGTTTGATGAGCTTTGACATATGTGAAACTATCACCACAATTGAGATAAGGAACACAGCCATCATCACCTTGTGCCCAGTGTACCCATCCGTCTATGTCTTGGCCAACATTGTGTATAATCAGCTTTTGACCTTCAGCAAATCTAAATTGTTTGTAGCAGTACTTCATTGGGTTCTGAATCTGCATTTGCCAAATAGCTAAGAATGAAGCAGGATTTTCCCCTCACCCCTTCATGGGCAGGAACTGAAGTGTGGGCACTGGAATTGCCAGCTACTTTGGTGCTAGCTGGGGTAAACTCCAGTCACTCAGACCTACTGCACTCAACCCCTCATGGGAGGGAGCATGCACGTGAGTGGGTGCGGAATCCAGGGTGAATGCTTTTGGGCGCTGGCAGGAACGAACTCTGTACCAGCCCTGCAGCAGCGTCTGGGGGTGGGGGGTGCCCAAGACCCCTGAAGCCCCAGAAGGAGTGTTACAGTCAGTGCTTTTTAGTTTTGTTATCCGTGGACAGCTTAAGTATTAACTGCTCAGTGGAGGGTCAGTGTTACAGCCTTCTGCACTCACACACACATTCTTGCCTGGCACCTAGGAGGAATGAGGTCCCACAAACAAACTGGAGATGATAAATGCAGGGTATTCTACTTCTGATGAAAGTGGCTCTCAGTGGGAAGGGGAGCTGAAAGGGGACAGAGCAGACAAGTAGTCCTCCCCCAGAATGCAGCCATCCCCAGCTGGACTCCTCTCCGAAGCTGCTCTGTCAGACAGCTGTGCCTCTGAAGTCAAGCCACTTCTTTCCAATGTTCAACCACAGTCTCCAACATCTAGCTGCTTCTCCTCTCTCAAGCCTGAGGGTTTCATGAGCAGAGGATAGGAGTGGGGCGGGCCACGGGTTGTTTTGGAAAAGGCAACACTCCAGTGAAAAAACAGGAATGTATGTTCTTACTTTGGGCCACACTTTCAGGCTTGAGGGTCAGGCCCTCACTGGGGACCTGCCCTCTTCTGGCCAGAATTTCCCTGCCTCCTGTCCCTATCAGCAATGCTGAGCATGTTTTCATGTGAGTATTTGTCATCCATCTGTCTTCTGTGATAAAGTATTTTTCGGAGATTTTGCTAGTTTTTTGTTGTTGTTTGTCTTAGGATTAAGTTGTCAGTCTGTTCTATATATCGTACTTACAAGTCCTTGGTCAGATTTTGTAATGATTTATAACTATTTTTTCCTGCCTGTGGCTGGCATTTTCATTTTCATAGTAATGCCCTTTAATGATAACAGTGTTTAATTTTGGTCAAATCAAAGCAACTTTAATAAATCTTACCTATCGGTTTTTTTTTTAATAGTTCCCACCATTTTGTGTACTATATTTAAGAAATTATTTTCTAACACAGGGTACTAAGAGCTTTCCTTGTGTTTTCTTCTAGATGTTTAATAGTTTTCAATCTAAAATTTACATCTCTGGTCTATTACATGTTAACTTTTATGTATTGTGTGAGGTAAGGGTAGAAGTTTAATTTTTGCACAAGACCATTTGACTTTTCCCACAGCTATTATTGATAAGCTTATACTTTTCCCACTGAATTGGCTTAGAGCATTGTCAAAAATAAACTGACCATATATGCATGGAACTTATTTCTGGACAGTCTAGTGTATCCCATTGGCCTAAATGTCTATTTTTACACCAATATCATGCTATTAAGATTACTGTAGTTTTATAATAAATCATGATATCTGGTAGGGTAAGATCTCCATGTTCTGCTTTTTCCAATTTTGGGGGATATTTTGCATTTCCATATACATCTTAGAACCAACTTCCTTCTCTCCATGAAAAAGCTTGCTGGGACATCAATTGGCATTGCACTGAATCTCAAGATGATAAATTTGGGGAGAATTAACATTTAACATTGTCTTCAGATCCATGAACAGAATCTCTCCCCAGTTACCTAGCTCTTTAATTTCTCTCAACCATGCTTTACAGTTTTCTGTGTAGAGAAATTGTGCATATTTGTTCAAATTTACTTCTAAGTATTTCCTACTTTTGAGGCTATATTAAATGTTTTTTTTTTCAATTTCTAACAGGATGGTAATAATATGTAAGAATACAAAATGCCTTTTTGGCATCTGCTGAAAGAGTGACACACAGTGCACCTGTTGAAATTATCCTTAAGATGGTGAATCACATAAATTGGTTTTAAAATATTAACCAACTCTGCATTGTTGAGATAAGCTACATTTGTTTATATACATATATATTATGCATAGACATACACATGTGTATGTATGTGTATGTGTGTATGTATATGTGTATGTATGTGTATATATATAACTAAATTAAATTTGGTAATCACTTAATAAATTTTGATTAGAATTTTGTTTAGAATGTTTGTGTCCATGTTCCTGAAAGATACTGGTCTATAGTTTTCTTTCTCTGGAATATCTTTGCTTTAATCAGAGTAATGGTGGCCCCATGACATGAGTTGGGAAATGTTTCCTGTTATATTTTGTGGACATGTGGACAAATTTCTGTAGATTTGAGGTTACTTATTCTTTAAACTTTGGTATAATTCACCAGGGAAGTCATTTGGACCTAGAGCTTTCTTTGCAGGAAGACACCTAACTATTCAAATTATTTTTTACATATAGAGCTATTTGGTTTATCTATTTTTTCCTGAATGAGCTTGATGGGTTCATATTTTAATAAATTTGCCTATTTTATCTATATTGTGAAATTTATTGGATAGAGTTGTATGTAATATTTCCTTATTAAACTTTTAAAGTCTGTAGAACCTATAACAATAACCAGTTTCATACTCTTAATATTGATAAATTTACCTTCTATCTTTATTCCCAGTCTTGCTAGAGTTTTATCAATTTTGCTAACCTTCACAAAGAACCAGTTTAGATTTCATTGATTATTGTTTTCCTGCTTCCAATTTTCTTGTTTTCTGTTCCTTTTAGTTTGTTTTCTATTTTCTTAAGATGCAAGTTTAAGTTACTGATTTCAGTCCTTTCTTCTTTTCAGTATAAACACTTAATATTATCACTTTCCCTCTAAGCACTGCCTTAGGGCATTCCACATATCATGATTCATCATGTTTTCATTTCATTGAGTTTGAGATATTTTCCAATTTCCCTTTAATTTCTTCTTGGACTCATGAGTTATTTAGAAGTGTGTTGGTTAGCCTCCAATTATTTATTGATTTTTCAGATTTTTTTAATGTTATTGATTTTTAATTTAGGTCCATTATGCCCAAAGAACATACTTTGTATAATAACAACCATTTTAACCTCAGCAATACTTTGTGGCCCAGAGTATGGTTTATCTTAGCAAATAAATGTTCCACATGCATTTCAAAGAATACACACTCTTCATTGCTGGGAAGTGTTCTATAAATATGAATTAGGTCAACTTGTTTTATGGGACTTTTTAAATCTCCCATATCCTTATTCATCTTCTTTCGTGTCATCAGTTACTGAGAAACGGCTATTAAAATCTCTGAGTAAATGTGGACTTTTACATCACGTATTTTGAATTTCTCTTACTAGGGCCATAGGTATTTGAAACTGTTAGGTCCTCTTGATGTATTAATTCCCTTATCAATAGGGAATGTCCCCTTGTCACTGTACCTGCTCTTTCAGGCTCTGTGTGAGCAGCAGGAATCATTTCACCTTCTCTTTCACAGAGCTTCTTTCTCTGGCCTCAGTAGGTTGCTCCTAGGTATGTGCCCATCCGTATTCTGCTGATGAATTGGTGGGACCCTCTACAAATCCCTGGAGCACTCTGTCTCTCTCTGCAGCCCTTCTTACACTTTCTAATATTCCATCCTGAGAATTTCAGCACCTTTGTCTTCCCAAACTCAGAATTCTGTTTTCTCAACTCAGTGCAACAGCTGAGCTCTATTTGGGTCTCCTCCCTGTGTTACTACAGCCCACGGACTCTCTCCAAAAAAGAAGCTGGAGAAATCCTGGAGTTCACTTCTTTTGTTCCTCTTCTTAGCAGGGTCAGTTCCCCATAGTTTCCTTTGACCAGTGTCTCAAAGCCATTGTTTCATGTATTCTGTCCTGTTTTTAAGCTGTTGGAAGTGGCAAGGTAAATCGGGATTCTACTTCTGCGTCATGTTTGAACATCGACATACAAAACACTATCTATTTGGGAATGAAATTATCACCTTGCTGGTTTTAACAGAATACTTATTAATCTCAGCTTTGAATTTATTGAACAATAAAATTATTAAACCCAGCTTATTGAAAAATAATTCAATTATAACACAATTTGTAGCAATACACAGAGTAGTATGTATTAATGGAAACTTGGGAACTAAAGCTTTTCTTTAAAATGAAAGCTGAACTTAAGCAAATAAAAATGGTCATAAATCATGTATCGTGGAATAAAATGACAAGACATTTATTTTGCAAAAAAAACCCTCCTCCTTGGGTTAAGATAGTTTTTGGTATTTTTCCCCCTACCAGTGATAAGCAGTCACTTAAAAAATATGCCTTGTTTCCTCTACTTCTCTCACTGATTCTCTCTGAGTTAGGCACCATTCCCTGTATTTCAGATGGTTGGACATTCCCTCCTGCTAGTATGAATTTTTCACCTGAAGCAAAGTCATGATATAGAAATTGTTAAGCGGTCCCCAGATCTCCATCAATCTGCTACCAGCAGTTCAAACTTAAAACCTGAAAAGCTGAAATCACCTTTCAGCTCCCCCAGCCCTGCCCTCCGCATGAAAGCAGACAGATGGCCCAGCTTCCTAGGGTGTGGCCTGTGCAGCCTCGCAGGGCCCAGTTTTAGAGGGGCCTGCCTTTGGTTAAATGCTCTGTAGTTGCTGTTTTTAAACGCTTAATAATTTTTGAACAAGGGGCTCCACAGTTGTATTGAGCACAAGGAGCCATGCCATATGGAGTAGATTCTGCATACAGACTAGGTCTAGATACCAATTTTAGGTTCACTAGAGCTTTAAATGTAAATGGAAAAGTAGAAATAAGACTGTCACAATTCCCATCATCTGAGTTCCTTCCTTGGTACCTTTTACTGGTTGAATTTTGGTCCCCGTTCCCCACCAAAACAAAGATATGCTGAAGGCTTAACCCCCTAGGACCTCAGAATGTGCCCTTATTTGGAAATAAGGTCATTGTAGATGCAATTAGCTAAGATGACATCACACTGTTGTGGGTGGTGATATGGTTTGGCTGTGTCTCCACCCAAATCTCATCCTGAATTGTAGTTCCCATAATGCCTATATGCCATGGGAAGGATCCAATGGGAAATGAGTGGATCATGGAAGCAGTTTCCCCCATGCTGTTTTCATGATAGAGAGTGAGTTCTCACAAGATCTGACGGTTTCATAAGCCTCTTGCACTTCTCCCTCCTGCTGCCTTGCGAAGAAGATGCTTTGCTTCTTCTTCACCTTCTGCCATGATTTTAAGTTTCCTGAGGTCTTCTCAGACATGCAGGACTGTGAGTCAATTAAACCTCTTTCCTTTATAAATTACCCAGTCTTGGGCAGTTCTTTATAGCAGCATGAGAGTGAACTAATATAGGTGGACTTCTAATTCAATAAGACTGGTGTCCTTGTAAGAAGCTGGCATATGAGGACAGAGGCACAGGAAAACACCTCGTGGCAAGGGAGGCTGAGATTGGAGTATTGCAGCTCCAAACCAAGGGACTCCAGTGACTGTCCGCAAACCACAGAATGTTGGGAAGAGGGAAGAAAGGTTCTCCCAGGATTTCAGAGGGAGCATAAGACTGCACCTTGATTTCAGATTTCTGGCCTCAAGAACAGAGGCATTTCTGTAGTTGTAAGCTAGCCACTTTGTGGTGCTTTGTTCTGGCAGCCCTGGGCTGTGACTGCAGCAGACAATCACAAATATTGCAAAGTGGCATATTAACACAGCATCCTAGCTCTGTTCACTACTCTTGGCAAAGCTTTTCTCTCCTAAATTCTGTTCTTGGTGAGTCTCCCATGGCCATTCCTCATTTGGTTCACATTCTTTAAAGATGGCAGGAGGAGCCATGACCTCAAAGCCATTATAGAGGGTAGCATCCAGTGCTGGCATCTCTAAGTCTCCTGGGGGAGACTTAAACATATTCCACAAGCAGAGAGAAATACCAACATCTCCATGCTTACAGTGCTGAAGCAAAGATCTAGGAATGATTACAAACTCAGAAACTCCAACCCAAGGCTGCCATGGTTTGCATGCTTATGTCCTCTCTGAAATTCAAGTTGAAACTTCCTCCCCAGTATAACGATGTTAAGAGGTAGGGCCTTTCCAAGGTGATGAGGCCCTGACAACTCCACTCTCATAAATGAAATTAATACCCTCGGAGTGGTCAGATCAGTGCCTGGTCTTTGCTTTTCTTCTGACATGTGAGGACACAGCAACAAGGCTGTCTTGGAAACAGAGAGCCGTCCTCGCCAGACACCAAATCTGCCAGTGTCTTGATCTTGGACTTCCCAACCTCCAGAATTGTGAGAAATAAATCTCTATTATTTACAAATTACCCAGTCTGTGGTATTTTGCTACAGTACCAAAATGGACTAAGACAAAGGACAAAAAGTTCTAAAAAGTAAACAATGAGAACTCAATATTCACCTTTAACTCAGAAAAATGTTTTATTCTGGCTAAAACTCCTATTAGAGGGAACAAATCTTTGGAAAAAAAAATAGAAGGTAAGATGTCCGGCCAGCATAGTGTTCAAAAGAATGAAATGGACTTTCCTTATGCAGGATGGGGCTTCTCCACCTCATCTCTTTCAACTCCTCCAGGGACTTTATTGCCTCCTCTCTGGGTCTCATGCTTGTCTCTGGCCTTGCTCACAATTGGGAATATCAGTTATGAGCAAGACAACACAAAGGCTGGGCCTGATGGAAAGCTGATGGTACAGCAATGACTTAGTTAAAACCTACAGTACCTGTTAATACTAAAACCCATTCTACGAATAGGAAAATTAGAGTTCAAATGAGAAACACACATTAACAAAATACCGCAAATGTAGAGCAAGAAAAACATCATGATGACAATATAAAATATTCAACTGCTTTCTCCATACTTATTCACCATGAATCTAAAAGTCTCATGGCGAATATTTTTGGATTTCTTCCATACTTATTCACCATGTTCTAAAAGTTTACTATGAAGTCTCCGGCATGCAAATGCCTTTATTTGAGTGAAAATAATATTAGTTGCTGTTAAGAAAAAAATATATTTGAAATACAGAATACCAGAGCTTAGTGAAATGTTGCTTAGCAACTTTTCATAGGAAATAATTTGAACTCTGCATTTATTTTTTTCCTGAGAATTTGCTGCTCTAGCCTGGAGTCTAGAATTCACTCTCTTATATTTCAGCAGGTTCTCTGTATTCCCACATGGGTACATGCACACAGCTCTACTCTGATGGAGACAAAGTTGTATTAGTCACAAATTCTCTTAAGAATGTTTCTTGGGGTAGAACAACAGCATCCAAGACTTAGTGCAAGAGTAGCTGGAAGTCTATGACAAGCACAAGTGAGACGATGCAGAAGCCCTAAGATAGCCACCATCAAAAAGGCCTCCATTTAAACTAAGTCAAAAACAGATGTTTGGGAAGCCCAGAGAACATTTTTGCTCCCTTGCAAAAGTTCCACTCTTTCAGGAAAACACTACAAATCCCAGACACCACTCATGCCTCCCTCTTGAACCCTTGTGCTGCCTTCCCTAGAAGGGCTCTTCTAGATGCCCTGAGAGCCACACACATAGGTCTGGGCAGGCTTCAAGGGAAGTCAGAGGACCCATGCCTGGCACCACACATGGAGAAGCTGGCGAGTGGCTGGATTGAACCCTGTGTGGTTCCTGGTGAATGCCCTTCCAGTGCCCTTTGCACCTGATGAGGTTTCCTACAGGGAGGAACATGGCCAATGACAGGCATATAGGCACTAAGGGAGACCTAGATAAGAAAACCAGCACAAAGAGGTTCAATTATAAGGACTCTACGTATAATAAATCCCTTTAGAAGAAAGTCGAATTTCAGTTTTAGTACAAAAGCAATAATTGATTCCCCAACAGTAATGCTGCCTGATATATACGTGGGCTATTATTATTCCTTGGGCCAAGTTAGCTCTATTTCTCTTATTGATTCATCTGAGGAGTGAAAATACCTCCAAATGGAACTATCACCTGGCAATTCAAAACAGCGACAGTACCATATTTTTGGCATCTCTGAAGAAAGTGCTCCCTCCCCATGAAGTTTTTCCAAATAATATCAACCCAAAAGTGACTCAACTAGAACAATCCAGATTCACAAATGTGTCCCCTTCACATTGCATAATAATCTGTCATGTACCAGGGCACAACAGGAGGGGAATGCCCTAGTCACTGTCGACAGTGGACATCTGGAGATTCCCTGTGATGCTGACAGAATGCCAGGTTCAAATTCTGGTCCTCTTCCTCACTGTGTGACTTTGAGGAAGTGAGTTAACTTTTCTGGGCTTTAGTTTTTTCTCACCAGCAAGATGAAGGTGATAATATTATTTACCTCACTGGGCTACACAGATCAAATAATTTGTGTATGCGAAGTAACTACATAGTGCCTGCTACATGGAGGACCTTGGAAGTGACGCCTATCATTCTATGTTAGAAGGGCAAGTGCAAAGATGTGGTATTTGTATACTAATTTGGTCCCACAATTTTTGTGGTGTGATCACCGTGTATGGTGCTGTGTTGTGTGCTGGAAACAGAGCAGCAAGTAAAAATGTCTCCAAGACCACAGAGCCTTTATTTATTTTTATTTGTACAAAGTTATGGGGTACAAGTCAATCTTGTTGCATGCATAAATTGCATAGCAGTGAATCAGGGTTTTAGGGTATCCATCATCCAAATAATTTCCATCGAACTCCTTAAAACACATTGGCTGTAGAGGTGGGGGTGGGAGGAGAATCACAAAGGCTGTGTGCAGGCCAGAGGACAGGTTAGTCACGACGCTGATCTGCAATACCGGGGCCTGGGCTCCTCTTAAGAAAAGCAATATAGGGAAAATGATGAGGAGCAGAGAGAATGTTCCAGAAAGACTGACAAAATTGTCCATTGAAGCAAGGTCAGTTCTGGGAAGGCCCAACTGAGGGTTAGGGAAAATCCTCAGCTCAAGGGACAGCCAGTGTATTAGTCTGTTCTCACGCTGCTAATAAAGACATAACTGAGACTGGGTAATTTATAAAGAAAAGAGGTTTAATGAACTCACAGTTCCACATGGTTGGGAAGGCCTCGCAATCATAGTGGAAGGTAAATGAGGAGCAAGGTCACATCTTACATGGTGGCAAGAGAGTACATGCAGGGGAACTCCCCTTTATAAAACCATCAGATCTCATAAGACTTATTCACTATCATCAGAACAACATGGCAAAGACCCACTGTGATTCAATTACCTCCCACCAAGTCCCTCCCAAGACACACGGGGATTATGGGAGCTACAATTCAAGATGAGATTTGGGTAGGGACATGGCTAAAACATATCAGCCAGTTTGATTTCTCAACACTTTGGCTGGGAACTCACAGAAGGGAAAACTTAGAAATGCCTCCTCTGCTCCAAAGAGCCAGAAACACAGAGGTCTCCTAGTAAACACACTGCAAGCTGGGCCCAGCTCAGCTGCACTTCCCTCAAATGCACAGGTGTTATCGGGATAGGCATGGTCATTAAACAAAACAAAAGCATATCCTCATCTTTATTGTTAACAGAAATAATTTTAACTTCTTTTTAATTTTTGTCAGGTGTGTGCTTCTTCATAGTAAGTCCAAATGTCTCCTCTGAAAAATCACCCTGGCACACAGCAGCACACAGCGAAGGGTTTCTTGGGTGCACAGAGACAGGCTTTCTAGGTTGCATTTTTCTACTTTCATTCACATGCTACTCAGTTCTTTCAGTGGTAAATACACTCTTTGGTTGCATTCCAAGTGACTGCACTAAGGGAAAGCAAACGGATTCTGCACCGTTTCAAAGACTAAGAGAGGTCTTTATTTTCTTTCATTTTCACTCATTTTCAATTAAAAAGATGTTTACACACTGGTGCCCTATTTTTCTGTAAAAAAGCACACATATGCACATGCTGAATGTCTGACATCCTTTTAGGTAAGAGGACAAAGAAAGTCTCTTCATCCTAGAGAAAAATGTTAGCCTTTCGAGTTGGTGGTTATTTAACAAATCTGTAAAATAACTTCAATGTGGTCTCCCTGCCAAAGCTGAAATGGGGTTGTCAGGAATAGAAGTTTCTATTGAACTCTATTCAATGAGCTTTAGTATGAGAGAAATGAGGAAAGCTGGAGTCAGATGCAAATATGGCTGAGTTTTCCTATCCTCCCTTACCACCCTGATGGCTCTCTAAGCCTGTGAGTGGGCAGAAGCCATTCCAGGCAATTGAGCCTGCCTGAAAAAAAGCCATCTCAGAGGAGGGTCCCAAGTCAGTACTTATCAGCTGAGATAAAATGGATCCATGCTTGGCAGAAAATCATTAAACAGGCTGAGCATGGTGGCTCACAACTGTAATCTCAATACTTTTAAAGGCTGAGACAGGAAGATTACTTGCAGCCAGAAGTTCAAGATCAGCCTGGGCAATACATTAAGACCCCATCTCAATTTTTAAAAAAAAGAAAGAAAAACAAAATCATTAAATAAAACATCACTTAAAAGCTTAGGGTTTACAAAGTGAATCAAAGTATTTTGTTTTTGTTTTTGTTTTTTAATGTATCAGGCAAGAAGGATTTAATAAATGTCATGAATGTAAGAACCACAAAGAAACACTTCCATGAATGGAAGGGCAGAGATAAACCAACAATGTCTAGTATGCTGACATGCCACGACAGTGTTCTGTTTATTTACACGACAATGGGATTGGGATAGTTATTTTCTCTTTACCTTCATGAGTTTTTGATTTGTTTCAACATGACATTCACACACAAGAATGTCTCTAATTACTTAGAGACACTGGTTTGTATAATGGCAAAAATTGCAATTACTTTTGCACCAACCTGATGAAAGCCTCAAAACCTTCATAGGCCACATTTAATCCCAAGGTGGATTTGGAGTTTAAGGGAACACTGATATCAAGAGCAATTTCCAAATCTAAGAAGGACAAGTGAACCTCAGAGCAGCAATCCACGAGATGGAAATGTCTGTCCCACTACCAGAGAGCACCCACTTAAGGAACTGTTATCTGTTAGGAGTTGAACTGTGTCCCCTGAAAAGACACGTTCAAGTCCTAAACCGCAGTACTTGTGACTATAACTTTATCTGGAAACAGGGTCTTTGCAGATGTCATCATATTAAAATGAGGTCATTAGGGTGGTTGTAATCCAATACGATTGGTGTCCCTATAAAAAGAGGAGTGGAGACACAGAAGAGACACAAAGGGAAGCCATCATGTGAAGATGGAGGCAGAGATGGAGTGATGTGTCTACAAGCCAAGGAATGCACGAGACACCAGAAGCTGGAAGAGACAGGGAAGGATTCTCTCCTAGAGTCTTCCAAGAGAATACAGCCCTGCTGGCCCCATGATTTCAGGCTTCTGCAGACTTCTGACCTCCTGAGCTGAGACAATAAATATCTTCTATTTGTTCTAAGTCATGTAACACAACTTGGAAGAGACTTGGTTACAGCATCCCTAGAAATGAATACAATGTCTACCCATGGGAAAAATGACTGCTCTTTTTGAAATCAGTGACATGCCTCCAATAAACACATTCTGGAATTCCAAGCTTTCCTGTTCCTCCTGGTGAGACTGGCGGGCACCACAGCAATTATGGGTAGAGATCCTTGCTGTGTTGTGTAACTGAGCTGGACAGAGAGGGAGAGATACACCCATATCCTTTGCCACCACGTCTGGTGGTTTTCCTGGGCTCTTCTTTTTGCCAAAGTGCCTCTGTATTCTCTCCATGTGGCAACCCCTAATCACAGTGATAACAGCTGTTACAAGTTCTGTGAATTCTTCTAGAAAATCTTCCAATCTCTGGGTAGTCCTGGAAACCTCCCAATTTGCAATTAGTATCAGCAGTGAGAGTGGTCTTGCGTAGACTGTTCCTTCTGACTGTATAGCAGGCTCATTCCTGCATCACTTTACAACTATGTTGTTAATTTTACCATCTTCCAGTGGGAACCATTCCAGTGGGAACCATATCCACACTAAAGGATACTGAAAGTAGCCTGCTTTCTTAAGCACAGTGCTTTCTTAAGCACAGTGAACCTGCCACAACACTTCCTGATGGGTAATGGTCATTAAGGGACTTACATATGTGGAGTCTGTATTAAAAGACACCAGGGCTGGGCATGGTGATTCATGCCTGTAATCCCAGCACTTTGGGAGGCTGAGGCGGGCGGATCATGAGGTCAGGAGTTTGAGACCAGCCTGACCAACATGGTGAAACCCCGTCTCTATTAAAAATATAAAAATTAGCCGGGCATAATGGCACATGACTGTAATCCCAGCTACTCAGGAGGCTGAGGCAGGAGAACTGTTTGAACCCAGGAGGTGGAGGCTGCAGTGAGCCGAGATCACGCCACTGCACTCCAACCTGGGTGACAGAGTGAGACTCCATCTCAAAAAAGGAAGGAAGGAAGGAAGGAAGGAAGGAGGGAGGGAGGGAGGGAGGGAGGGAGGGAGGGAAGGAAAAGAAAGGGAAGGAAGGAAGGAAGGAAGGAAGGAAGGAAGGAAGGAAGGAAGGAAGGAAGGAAGGAAGGAAGGAAAGAAGGAAGGAAGGAAAGAAAGAAAGAGAAAGAAAGAAGGAAAGAAACCAGAAGGTAGACTTTAGCTTTCCATTTCATTTTAAACCCCCATTGCCATAGAATGGAAGGCAGCTAGAAGTGCCAGGAAGGACTTCAGGATCCAGAAAGAAGAAAGCTCAATGTCTGTCTTCTGGCAAGGGGCATGAGCAGGTCCACTGCCTGAGGCACACACCCTGCCAACACTCCTGGCTTAGGAATAGTGGTCAAAACCAGTGGCAGCCACTGAGCCTGGCTGTGGCCTTTTCTGAGCACCATGCCCAGGGTAAGAGGATCGAGCAGACACAGCTATGCTCCTCCCAGGAACATCCCCAGGCCATGGCTTGGGCTGGCCTCCCAACCTGCAAAATCAACATGGAACACCCAGGCTGAGCCTCACAGACTCTCACGCTATCCAGGGCCCCAGCAGTGTGGGAGAGACAACCACAGAATGGTTGGGGTTATACTAGGGGCAGAAGTGAATACATTCCAATTCAAGATGTACTTAAACGCTAAAAAGCCAACGTACACAGGTAAAGCTAAAACCAAGAAATTTGGCCAACAAATTCAATACCTGAGTGTGGTCAGTCTTGAGAAAATGACAGTAAAATGACTATGAAATAAGCATGTTTATGATCCTGGGAGAAATTTTGAAAAGGAGGCTGATAGTGTCCAAAACACAAAATATATGTCATATATATATATATATTTTTTTTTTAGAAAAACGGGTTTAAACTACAAACAACAAACCTGAAGATGAAAATGTAGTCATCTGTCAATGTACATATCAAATGAGTAGCTACAGGCTGCTGATGGCTGGACAGCAGTCTGCTAAGGGCGAGAATAGGACACTGGAGAGACAGTCACATCCCTGCCCAGAAGTTTATGTTCCAGCAGCAGACATTCAATGAATGAATAGAGGCATGTGTCCCATAATTTAAAGTTCCAGAAGCCACACTAAGTGCTATGGAAACACTCAAGCAAGGTAAGTGGTGTTGCCTGATGAAGTGATAGGTGCGGGTCAGGAAAGATCGTTCTCAGGACATGCAACCTGTGGACAAGAGCATTCCAGACAGACAAAGGCGCCTTATCCTGATTAATTGGTTCTACTAAAAATAGTAACAATGATAAAGCAAACATTGTATTACTGGAATCTTCCATGTTCCCATTAAGTTAAACATCTGATGCCACTTAGACTGTCCTAAACATCTGATGCCACTTAGGCTGTCCTTCCACACTGCATTAGAAATCCCGGCTTAAAACAATTAGACAAAATACTAAATCAGAATAAGGTAAATTAAGGATATCAAAGGGAGAAAGAAAATTCTAATTATCTGCAGATGGCCATACTATCTATGCAAATAAACTGAGAGTCTCAGATTAACCAACAGAACTCATAAGAGCCCACTGAGACGGCAGGATCAACATAAAAACAATTGTATCCATATATATCAACACTGACCAATTAGAAAAGGTAATTTTAAAAATTCTGTTTATGAAAAAATAAAAAGACTTTAGATACCTAAGATTAAGTCTAAGGAAAATCACTACTGATTTTATGAAGAAGAAAAAGAGTCTCAAAGGACATAAAAAGTAATCAGAAATCTTGGAGAGACGTGCCATGCCATTTGATGAAAAGACTATACGCAAAAAGAGCATATTTCTGGATGTTTTCTAAACCATCCTTTTATTAATTCTTAGGCTTTAAATATCTTTCATAGTAAAAATTTAACTTCAATATAATTTAAATCCAGAACCCAAATGGACTTTTCATTGAAGATGACAAACTGATTCATAAGGAAAAGAGACCTAAAAACATTCTAAACAAGGAGGAGGTACTTGGCCTTCCAGATAGTAAGTCTTCCTAGAAACCTGTATCATTAAAACAAGATGGCTTTGGTGCAAGGAGAGACCACCAGATCCAGGCAACAGACCAGCAGGATCTTAACTGTTCTCCCGCTTACAGTACCTGGGCACCAGCATGCACGCAAAAGGGCGTCTAGGCCGCTGGGGGAGTTAATTTTTAAAAAGATAATTCTAACTGGCCAGTGTTGGTGCATACGAATACTACTGTTTTTATGTTGATCCTGCAGTCTTGGCAGGCTCTCTTCTGAGTTCTGTTAGTTAATCTGAGGCTTTCAGTTTATTTGTATAGAGAGTATGGTCATCTGCAGATAATTAGAATTTGCTTTCTCCCTTTTATGTCTGTAACTTACCTTATTGTTATGTAGTATTTTGTTTAATTGTATTAGCCAAGATTTCTTTTTAAAAAATATATATATATATTTTATTGCATTGTAGATTTTAGGGTACATGTGAAGAACATGGAAGATTTCTAATGGGGTGGGGGAGGACAGAGTGTAAGTGGCATCTGGAGCAAAGAGAGTGAAGGAGAGAGCAGGGAGCATGAGGGGGAGTGGGGAGGCCTGTGCCCAGCCTTCCAAGGGGTTCCAGTGTGAGAGTGATGAAGGAGAGATGATACCGCCCACCGGGTCTTGTGTCCATCAGGAGTGTCCTCCTAGAGCCAGGAAGAATAACTTGAGTTCACTTAGTCCAGCCTCCTCCCTTTGCACAAGAAACGGAGGCACAAAGAGAGGAATGGCTTGGCAGAGGTCACATGACTAGTTACCAACAGAACCCTCTTTCCAGTTGAGGCACACCAACAGTATTCTGTCCCTTGACATGGCATTTGAGCCCTTCCGCCCATCCCTCTGGAAGCCCTCCTTCCTTCACCTCTATAGTAGTGGACTCTTACTGGCTCTCCCATCACGGCTTCTCTATTTCTTTCCAGATCCTGGTCCTGGCACAACCCTGACTCTCAACGTCCCCACCAACCCTGTGACAGCCCTCTCAGCTACGTAGTCACCCTCTCCCCGTATGGCTTCAAAACTCTACATCTTGGTTGACAAGCTTTAAGCTAGTAGCTTGTATATTTACACCTCAGCCTAGACCTGTCCCCTAGACAGCACACTGTTTATCGTGTTGTTGGATGAACATGCTGGGAGCAGCCACCCACATAGTACCAGCACTATGGAAAAAAGCCAAGAGTTAGATGACACTCTCCGAAGGGTATGACGCCATCCACACATAGGCATTTTCTAAGCCCAGAGCCTCAACAGGTGCAAAATGAACAAATGTGGGGTTTTCAGCAGGTATCTGAGAATCCTTTCAATAGCATGTGAGCATGCGGAGGGAAAATCAATGTCACGAACATAGGAAGCGTCTTTAATTAGGAAAACTCTAGTAATTGAGAAGGAATTTAAGGGCAACAACCAGTCTGGGAGGGTTGCAGGCACCTGGTGAGGCTTCAATCCCAGAGGGAATCTGGAGAAACAGGAAGCCTAGACAAGGCACTCCGGAAACAGAAGGACTAAGTTTTCAAAACCGTGGTTGGAGATGTAAGAAATGGAAGCTTAGCTATCCCAAACAAGCGACAGTGTGAGGCCCCAGCCAGCTCCCTGGCTGCAGCAAATGGATCTGCTAAATTGGGGACAGAGTGACTTTGACCATGAGTCAAAGACAGCTATTTGAAAAGCCTCTGTTCTCCCTGCCTGGCTTATTTCACTTCCAGTTAGACAGGAGGAATAAGGTTTACTGATCTATTGTATAACATGCTGATCCTAATTAATAATAATGTATATTTCAAAATTGCTTAAAGACTAGATTTTAAAGCTTCTCACCAAAAATATGTATATAAGTGATATGTTGCATATGATAATTAGTTTGATTTAACCTTATATTAAACATATATGTATCCAATTATACACACACATATAAATAAATATATATACACACATACGTCTATACATATACACATACATACAGATATAAATACATATATATTGTACCCCATAATACATACAATTATAATTTGTCAATTAAAAATAAATTTTAAAAATATAAATTTTTTTTAAAAAGACTCTGTTATCAGTTATAGGACTCCTCTCTGTAGTTTAAGGCCGAATTGTTTACAGAACTAAGTATATCACAATAAAAGAAGTACAAAAAATGTTTTCACACCTTACCTGGTCCCAGGGAGAGACAGTGCCTCCGAAACACATGAAGAGGTATCCCATGGCAACAAGGCATATCCATATCACCAACGAGAAGAGGCGCAGCAGCTTCTTAAACACAGACTCAATGCAGACCAGGATAAATATCGCAAAGAAAATTGCCAGGGCAGTTGGAACTGTTATTAAAAATGCCACATGGTCTTCAACTTCCTGAGGAGAGAAAAAAAATATATGGAAAAGTTACCATTTGGAGATACCACTGTGATACCAATGATTTATGTTGTTAAAATGTTATCAACACTTATCAATGTCAGAATATATTGAGTTTAAGAAATTGTTTTGAAAGTAGAACAGTTTGGGCTGGGTACGGTGGTGCACGCCTGCAATCCCAGCACTTTGGGAGGTCGAGGCAGGCAGATCGTAAGGTCAAGAGATCGAGACCAACCTGGCCAATATGGTGAAACCTCATCTCTACTAAAAATATAAAAATTAGCTGGGCATGTTGGTGCATGGCTGTAATCCCAGCTACTTGGGAGGCTGAGGCAGGAGAATCACTTGAACCTAGGAGGTGGAGGTTGCAGTGAGCTGAGATCGTGCCACTGCCCTCCAGCCTGGGTGACAGAGCAAGACTCCATCTCTAAAATTAAAAAAAAAAAAAAGAAAGAAAAAAGAAAGTAGAACAGCTTGAACATTTAAAATTTAACTTTCATAATAAACATGTTTTTCTAAATAGATAATCTAATGTTGAATATTTAAAATAGGAGAAACAATATAAATGCAGAAATGGATTTTATTCAGAAGTGAGTGTAAGAACACATTAATGCCAGGAAAAATAAGACAACCAACTTCCCTCCCTAAATCAGAGGACCAGAAATATCCTGGCCTTAGAAAACTATCTTCCAAATGGATTTTAAATGTTTTATTTAATAAACTTCTAAAAAAAATTATCTCAGTCTTTAAAGTGATGAGCTTTTATTTTACTGCATAGCAATTAGTGTTTTGGCAGGATCATAGGTTAATAGAAAAGGGTCAGAAAGTGTGAATACAGAAAGTGAGGGTGCTGTGTTTGTTATTTCTCTCTCAAGAGAGGTGGGGGAAGTAAAATAACAGAGCATAAAGAAACAAACAAGCCAAAAGAAAATGGGCATTTATCATTCTCTTCTTACTAATGCATTTCCTTACATTTATTTTGGCACACAAATATTTTTTTCTATTTATTTCTTTCTTACCACATGAAAAAGACCCACAATTTCAATTCTACACAAGTTCAGCCCCATGTAAAGACATGACGTTTCATTTGATTACACAAGCATGGACTCAGGCTTCAGCTTCTGCAAAACATGGTACAGGACGCTTACTACGGACAGCTTTTACTATAGAACAGAACACAATGTACGGTCTTTAATCCTCACCCAGACGCGCTTAGTTACGGAAACATCCATAGACACTTCTATTAAAAAAACCCACAAGGCTGGGACCATGTCTGGACTTACTAAGGGGCTGTCCGTCTGGTGACCCCTATTCTTTACAGGTGGGTACAGGGTTCACTCCACCCATGGGCAGCTCTAACTTCACACTGGAAATGGCTCCATGCAGATACCAAGCAACGAAGCACAGGAAGATGGGGAAACAGAGTAGACCAGCCAAATATCCACGAGGAGTCCTGGTTCCCAAGGAGGGGAAAGAACCAGCATCCAAGCCCCCTTAACTTACATCATTTCCTTTTCTCTCTCACAATTATGTATGTTAAATGATGCCTGGGAAAGACGTAAGAGGAATAACAAGAGTGGTAAATGCTGGTAAGTGCTACTTGTGCTAAGCAGGTTTATATATGTTAACCTCTTTAACCTTTACAACCACCATCCTGGTGTGGGGGGTTGGTTAGTTCCATTCTACAGTTGAGGAAACTGAGGTATGGTGAAGGACTGCCATGGATTGTCCAGCTGATGGGTGAGACAGGCCTCCAGCCTGGGGATCACCTATGGGTCTGTGGTCCTGCAGCAGACAGTGAGCTCAGCTGAATGGGGCCAGTTCTTGCCATGACCAAAAGAATGTGTGTTTCCAGCACTGGCAGAAAACAAGTGGATCAAATGCGATGTTCCTATTCTCTCCCTCCACTGCTATTTTTATCCATGATTAAGTGCCTAAGTTATTACTCTTACCCTCAGACACAGTTCACAATTGCTGCAAAAGGGTATTAGGTGCCTGCCAGGCTGCAAGCACTCCCTGGCACTCAGACACCACGAACGAATGGACACGTGGGACATGACAGTGTGTCATCTGAGGACATCAAATCTGAGATTATGATCACTACACACATGGAGCCATGAACACTGATTGAATTTAAACCTCCCCAAATGAACCTCACTGAGCTGTGGACAGAAAACTAACCAGTAAATAATCAGGGAGCCTATTTCCTACTATGACTTCTTCTTTCCAGTCATTTCTCCCCCAGCAGGGGAGAAACAGTCATTGACTTCACTGGCTCTTAGTTCCCCAAAAAGACTGAAAAACGGTGCAAAATATGGTGACTATAAAGTGGAAATTAGTAACAAAAGGAACAAGAAGATGGTGATACAATCCTTCCAGGAAGCAGAGGACAAATGGAAGGACCTCTAAGAGCTTTTCCATACAACTCTAATTTTAAAGGATCTCTGTCAACAAGACAGAGACCCAGTGTCTTCTCTTTCTGGGTAAAGTATGTAAGACTTAATTTTGATTTTGGTTCTAAATTTTAAACTTTCTACGTTCTCTCTCTCTTTTAAAAAATCAGATCTCTGAGATGTGACTTGTCGGGGCTGCAGGTGACTTCTCCATCATTAGTCACAGTGCACAAGGTGTCTGGGTCCTACAGCCCTCTTAGAGTCCTGCAAAAATGTTTAAATTTCTTTCAAAATCAGAGCAGCCAAGAAAGCATAAACTTTTAGAGTCAAAGATTACATACATCTTTATGACAAGGCAGTTGCAAACTATAAAGAGGACTTTGACCTCTGAAGTCCTAATCTAGGTGGCGATCCTCAGTGGCTGGTGGTGTGTCTGTCCTCACTAGGTGGCTGAAGTTAGCAGGTGGGTTCTGCTCACCAGAGGAGGAATGTCAGCCTCAAACCATACAGCCCCACTGTGGAGGGTGAGCCAGAGGCCCAGACAGACAACGTCTTGAGACAGCCAGCTGCTGCTTGTGAGGCCTGTGACCCTAACCTTTGCAAAACCTGGGCCCAGTGAAAAACAAGAGACTCTTCAAGGAAGAGAACAGCCACCAGTTTATTCTGTATCTCCCTTTTGAATGTTAACTCTGAAGGAGTTTTAAGAACCTTGCATGAGGGTGTCATGGGAAGAACAGAAGAGTATTCACTAGAGGATGTGCGAGCTTACAGGCCATGGTCTTCCCCACCTTGCTACCTGCATCATGGGTTTTTCTTAAGTCAATGGAATAAAGAGACACCCTGAGACCTAGGATCACAGCTCCTCCTCTCTCCCAAGCCGCTCCCAGCAGACGGAGAGAGGAAGGAAGCGGGAAGGTACACGCGGAGGCCATGTTCTTCTGATTGAGTTGTTTTCAAACATTAGAATATAAAATAAAGAGACTAGTCTAAAATAAGCAAACTAAAACATTAAAACCATCATCAATCTCATTAAATATTCCTACTTATCCTAACCCCTCCTCCCTTTGTGGAAAAAAATGCCATATAGTACAAACTAAATAAGTATGTACTAAAATCCTTTGAATATTACTGAAAAGGTACTAAAATGCCTTTTAAAAGTGGCTTTAAAAAGATAAAATAAAATTTACCATATATTGCACACTAAATGCAATGTACTAAAATGCCTTTAAAGCAAGAGATTTTTATTGTGGAATCATCCACTGTGATGATAATAGGTTCCTACCACTCTAAGCGTTTTACCCCTTCATTTTCCATGCATTTTCTGATAATTTCAGACGGATTCTAATTGCTAGGCCTATTAAATACCCATCACTTTTATTTCTTATGTGACAACTCCTTTGTTTCTTAGACGTTTTTCTAAGCAGTAACAGCTTATCTGTATTTTCTTTCTTTTCAACGTACTTTTTCTTTTTTTTGTTAAACAGTACTATTTGTATGCAGGTGATAAAGGACAGTCTAATGTAAAATATTGCCTATTTAATTTTTTAAAAATGATATTTTAGTGAAATGCTTTGAAGTCAGTAAGACCAAAGGTAGAAACCGATCTCCATCACCTCCTGCTGTTATTTTCAGTGGGAGAAGCTGAATGTCCCTCAGCCAGTTTCTTCACATGCTGTCATCCAGACTTGGTGTGGCTTCTGGGTGTTGAGGATGTCACGGGTGTACCACAAATGACAGTAATTATCAGGAAAAATGAAATCCACCTTTAGCTCTGATAAACATTTGACTACAGATGGATGTGTAGAGATAGATATATCGTTTTTCATGTATATATATATGTACACACAATTTTTATTCTTATCTACATACATCGTCATACTCCATTTTACTATGAGGTGTGAAAGGAATAAATAGGCAATTATAATCATTTTAAACGTCTATAGAACTAATAAAATACCCTTACACTATATAAAGCAAAGATTTACAAAAGCAAATTAATTACTAACAGCAGACAATTTCAATCCTCCACTTGCTATTGATAGGCCAAGGAAATAAAAAAGCAAGCAAGAAAAGATGTAGAAGATTTGAACGTAATAATTAGTCTTCTGAAGTGCATGTGGAATATTTATAAAAGTCATGTGTCAGGGAAACTGCAAAGATTTCAAAGAAGAGGTATCACACAGACCCATGTTCTTTGATCAAAGCATAATTTATCTTAAAAGTTTGTAACAAAACCATCTCATGCCAGTTAGAATGGCAATCATTAAAAAATCTGGAGACAACATATGCTGGAGAGGATGTGGAGAAATAAGAACGCTCTTACGCTGTTGGTGGGAGTGTAAATTAGTTCAACCATTGTGGAAGACATGTGGCAATTCCTCAAGGATCTAGAAATAGAAATTCCATTTGACCCAGCAATCACATTACTGGGTATACACCCAAAGGACTATAAATCGCTCTATTATAAAGACACATGCACACATATCTTCGTTGTGGCGCTGTTTACAATAGCAAAGACCTGGAACCAACCCAAATGCCCATCAGTGATAGACTGGACAAAGAAAATATGGCACATATACACCATGGAATACTATGCAGCCATAAAAAATGATGAGTTAATGTCCTTGGTGGCGACATGGATGAATCTAGAAACCATCATTCTCAGCAAATTGACACAAGAACAAAAAACCAAACACCACACGTTTTCACTCATAGGCGAGTGACGAACAATGAGAACACCTGGGCACAGAGAAGGGAACAACACTCACTGGGCTAGGTGGGGGGTGCAGGGGAGTGGGGGGAGGGATGGGGGGGGGGGGGCGGGGAGAAGGGGGAGTGATAACACAAGGAGAAATGCCTTATGTAGGTGAGGGGGGTGGGCAGAGGGATGGAGACAGCAAACCACCATGGCATGTATGTACCTATGCAACAATCCTGCAGGATGCTGGATGTGCACATGTACACCAGAGCCCAAATTACAATTTAAAAAAAAAGTTATCACATATAAGATAGAAAGCACGATTCTGAATAACCTTTGAATGAAAAATAAAACATAATACAAATTTTATTTTATTTTTAACTTTTAAGTTCAGGGGTAATTGTGCAGGTTTGTTACAGAGGACACTTGTATCATGGGGGTTTGTTGAACAGATTATTTCATCACCCAGGTATTAAGCCTTGTATCCATTAGTTATTTTTCCTGATCCTCTCTCTCCTCCAACCATCCACCCTCCTCTGACAGGCCTCAGTGTGTTGTTTCCCTCTATGGGTCCATGTGTTCTCATAATTTAGTTCCCACTTACAACTGAGAACACGCAGTATTCGGTTTTCTGTTCCTGCATTAGTTTGCTAAGGATAATGGCCTCCAGGTCCATCCATGTCCCTGCAATGGACATGATCTTTTTGTTTTTATGGCTGCATAGCATTCCATGTTGTTGTATATGTACCACATTATCTTTATCCAGTCTTTCACTGATGGGCATTTAGGTTGATTCCATGACTCTGCCATTGTGAATGCTGCTGCAATGAATATTCACATACATGTGTCTTTATAACAGAATGATTTATATTCCTTTGGGTATATACCCAGTAATGGGATTGCTGGATCGAATGGTATTTCTGTCTTTAGATCTTTGAGGAATTATCATACTCTCTCCCACCAAGGCAGAACTAACTTACACTCCCATCAACAGTGTAAAAGTGTTCCTTTCTCTCCACAGCCTCGCCAGCATCTGATATTTTTTTACTTTTTAATAATAGCTAACTAATGTAAAATTTTAAAGAATAATGAAAGCAGTGCATATCGATGTTTGTGGTGCATGGTAACAATGGTGCCTAGAGGGAAACTGACAAGTTCAAATACTGAACTGAGTTGCCTAGGTGTAATTTGGTTTTGCTGCTACCTTTCCCAGAATCCCCTTCCCTCTATGGTTCTTGGTTAGAACTGAACATAAAGGAATTTGTGTCAGAATTTTGAGGCAACAGTGAAGCAAGTCCTCACAAGAAGTCTTCGTGGTCAGAAATGACGATGGACACTCAGGGGGTCCCAGGCTGGCTTCTGTGCATCCTCACTCTCCCTGGCTCTATGTCCTGCTCTTCCCAACTTGTGGCCACTGAAGAATGTGGGCCCAGCAGACACTGGCTGCTGAAGCACAGAACCAGGGCCACACAGAAGCAACAGATGCCCATGGACCTTTCCCCCACCTTTCTGCCATAGGTAAGTAAAGAAGATTTCTTTACAGTAAAGAAGTATAGCATAGTATAGTACCTATGGCAGAGAAGAGGTCTCCAGATCAGAGAAGCCACACCCAGGCTTGATGGAGAAAACACCATTTATTGGTCCCCTAGGGCAAAAGAGTACACTGCCCTGAGAGATCCTAGATTCTGAGCTTACTGTCATTCACAAATAGGACTTTAGCTTAATCTCTCTAGAAAAGGGAGTATGTATATTTTCTTAAAAAGGGTAATAAATTGGCCCAGTGCAGAGGCTCATGCCTGTAATCCCAGCACTTTGGGAGACTAAGACAGGTAGATCACTTGGACCCAGGAGTTTGAGACCAGCCTGGGCAATGTGGAGAAACCCTATCTCTACAAAAAAAAAAAAAATACAAAAATTAGCAGGGTATGCTGGTGCACACCTGTCGTCCCAGGTACTCAGGAGGCTGCGATGGGAGGATAACTTGAGCCAAGGGAGGTCAAGGCTGCAGTGAACTGGGATCATGCCATTGCACTCCAGCATGGATGACAGAGTAAGACCCTGTCTCTAAATAAACGGGAATAAACTATATACTGGGTGAGCAGGTAGGCGGACTGCTACAGTAATTAGCATTGCTCAGCATTCTAGTTATTCTTTTTTGTTATGGCTTTTTAATAAATCCAAATTGGCTGCAATAACCCCCTTCACTGTGTCTATGCCCATGTGTAATTCTCTCCTACACTGAGGCTGGCTCCAGCCATGTGACTCCATTTGGTTAATCTAATTAATCCATTTGTATGGGACAAGCAAAGACTTGAACAAAGACTTGGGCAGTAGGGCTTGCCCCTTTCCTCTTGCTCTTTGGAAGCCCCTGAACTCTGTGCAAAGAAGCCCAGGCTAGGCTGCTAAATCAGAGGAGACAGCCTAGTGACCCGGCACCCCACTCAACAGCCATGGTGGATAGCCTGCCAAATGGCCACACTCATAAATGTGGCTATCTTGAGTAATCCAGTGATTAACTAACCTGCCAGTAGACCACACAAACATGAGACAGACTGGCAGAGATCAACTGAGAAAGCTAGATCAGAAGACTCAAGAGATAACCCATACTACTGTGAGCTAAAAAAAAGACTAGTTGTTCAAATCTGGTTTTGGTTTTTGGTTGTTACAGAGCACAGGCTAATTAATACATCCTTCTTCTAGGCATAGGAAAGCTTGGCAGGGCTGTGTAAGGTACCGTAGCAGACTGTTTTTTCCACACATGGGGTCACTCCACATTTCATCACATGTATGCTTGATGTTCCTTTTCTCAAGTTAGGTTCTATCCCCTTAGACTGACCACCCACCTGAGAGTGTCATCTTTGTAATGCCTCTATCAATAGAGCATGGCAGAATTTCTGACTTGGGAGATAGGGTCATAAAAATGCCATGCACTTCCGTCTTTTTCTTTTAGGGTGATCATTCTTGAAACTAGCTCCCATATCAAGAAAAAGTCAAGTAATTATGTAGAGAGGTCACATGAAGGTGTTCTGGCCAACAATGCCAGCTGAATCTCAGTTGCAAGCCAGCATGACCACCACACAGGGAAGCAAGCAAGGCTTCAAGGGAAGCAAGCCCCAGCCTTCAAACCACTGCAGCCAATGCATGGGGCAAGAAAGAGCCATCACAGGCCAATGTGCCCAAACTGCAAGTTCAGGAGGAAAATAAATGATGGTGGTGTTTCCAATCACTAAGTTTTGTAGTGGTTTTTAAGGCAACCAAAGACAACTAAGAACAGTCATTCTGGCCCATGAAAAATGAATGAAAGCGATGTGTCACTTCCATATGGAAGGTATTCATCACCGGTAGTTAGACACAGAAGCATGCTTTTCTTCCCTGGTACAACGATTGGAAAAGGAGTGTGTTGTGGGATGGGCGCTCCTTCAGCACTGAGTGGCAGGGCTGTCAGCAGAGTCCCCCTAGTGACTCACTTTTACCATGTATCCTGAGCAAAATATCGACCTTTGTTGTGTTGTGTTAATCCAGGAAGATTTTGGAGTCATTGCCATGACATAATCTAGTATGTTCTGACTGATGTAGTAAACAGGATAATAAAGATAAAAACACACACATAAAGTAATAGATAAGATAAAGAAAGATGGTTCTTGAAAAAGCGAAAAAGAAGACATCTGGTGAGATTATACAAGAAGGCATATAAAGACAATATTATAAATAAAAATAAAAAATAAAGCCTATGTAAAACATCAAAAGGAGAACATTATTACCAAAATGAGCATGTAGTTAAATTAGAGAATTTGGATGAAATGCAAGAATTCCTAGAAAAATATCTTATTGAAACTGACCCAAGAAATAAAATTAGAAATACTAGACAGCCTTACTACTATCAAAGATACTGAAGCAGAAGTTTCAGAATCTCCCTACAAAGAAATCAACAAGCCCATGTGGTTTTCTAAGTAAAACCTATCAACTCTTTCCAACCTAGTGAAAACTTTTCAGAAAATCAGAAAAGAAGGCATACTCCCAGGCATACTCTCATTTTATAAGTTTAGCCAAAGTTTAATTTTTTAAAAAATGGAACTTTGACAAATAAGTATTCCAAACTTATTTCACCCAAGAACATGTTTGTAACACTTTTAAACTAAATATTAGCACATCGCATTTAGCCTTTTGTAATGGATATCATGAAAACTGAGTTTATATCTAGAATATAAAATCTGCTTAATATTGAAAAATCTATAATTATTATTTAGTAAATTAACAGATTTTAAAATACCCATAAAAAGCAAACTGATGACCAAAATGATTGTCTCACATTTAAACATTCATAAATTAGAATAAAAAGGAATCTCAAAGGATGTCTACGAAAACATACCACCAAAGTCATCTTAAATAAAGTATGAATTCCTTGTAAAATTAAAAAAAGATCAATGGTCTCCATAATCAACAATTCTGTCAATATCATTTTAGAGTTCCTAGCCAGTGTAATAAAACAAGAAAAAAAAAAAAAAAAAAAAAAAAAAAAAAACTAAACTAAAGGTCTTGGAAAAAAAGGAAATAAAACTCTCCTTATTTGCCCAAAATATGATTTTCTATATGGGACACCTGAAAGGTTCTGTAGCCCAGTTACCAGGTAGTAAATAGGATACAATAGCAAGTTGCTTGGATATACGATCAATATGCAATTGTATTACTTTTCACTAGCAACAAAATAATAGAAGTCATTATTTGAAGAACATCATTTACAGTAAGCAATAAACTACAAAATAAAATTTTTAATTAAGGAGCAAGAACAGCATATAGAAAATTATAAAACTGTCCTGAAGCACCAAATGAATACAGAGTTGGCCTGTGATAGGGATAGATGCATTTAATATCATAAAATATCAGTTCTCAGCAATGAATAGATAGATTCAATATGCACTAAAAAAAAATCCCAAAAGGTCTTTCATGTGGAAATTGGCATTAAGTTGATTGTAAAGTTTCTATGGAGAAACAAAATGTCAAGATTAACCAAGGTATTGTTAAAGGAGTTGAATAATATGTTACTTACCCTGCCCAATATAAATACTTATTATGGAGCTTTAGTAATTGTGTGTGTGTGTACATGGTATTAAAAGGATAAAAACAAAACAAAACAAAACAAAAACTTAGTCAAGGGGGCAGAAGAGCGCATAACCAACCAACCAGATGTGAAGAAAGTAACTGAAATGGATCAATGGTAATTGATCCTCCTCAAGGGAAAAAATAGGCAAATGGATCTCAATTTCCACAACACACCACACATATCTATCATTTATGTGTATGTGTCTATATATACTAAAATGAACAAAAAGACAAGAGAATGATAAAACCCAGTTTCAATATGAAGTTTACATTTGAGGATAGAGAGTAGAATGGAATGAGTTGAGCATATAGAAAGAAATATGCTATTAGAGATGTTCTAGTTTAGAATGGATTCATGAATATTTACTTTACTATAAATGAGCCACACAGAGATCAATGAGGATTATGCCTGAGAATCAAATATTAATCAAATTAATGAAATGAGTAGTTCTATTTTATGCACCTAAAATTCAATTGCAAAGAGCACAGAGGTTGCGCAATTCACTGCAAGTCAATGATGGGAAAGAGTTAGACATTAGGTTGGCCACATGTCTGAACTATGCTAACATTTCTTCATTATCTGTTTTATTCACATTAACCTGATCTCCTGATTTAATTTTTAGCATTGATAACTTTAATTCATTCTAGTAATGGACTAGTCTAAAATTTTATTTGTTTTATAATATCCATGTAATATTAGTAACTTGATATCTTAATTATTTGCTCTTTTTTTCCTCTATATAGCTAAAAAAATAATACAGGACACTAAACACACACACACATATACACACAGATAAAATAATTCAGTGTTGGGAGTAAGCACACAGGAGTAAAAACCAGTCCCTTTGAGCTCTGGACTGTCCTAGCTGCAATACCCCAGCATCATTATGTCTGACAGATGGCAAAGAACATTGAAATAAATGGGTAGAATTCATAATTCCAAGATCTTGCAGTCAGGGCTCCTGTTACAATAGTGCTGACTTGCCATCTTTTCTACCAGGAACTTTCTAGCAGGTGACGATCTTAGAGACTTGATTTATTCACAGGACTCTCATAGAAAATAATGACCATCTTAAGAAATTTCCAGAATTTCAATCTTGTAAAAGGAAACTATTGTATTATACTTTCTATCTGTATATTTCAAATGCAATAAATTATTTACTCCATATATTTTAATTGCCCTATAATTGAACTTTCCCATTTCGAGCACCAAGTTTTTCAGAAGTGACTTGGTTCAACTCTGAGATACAATCTGCCTTACACATCTTTATGAGCCACAGTTAGGTCTGTGTTTTCAATCTCTTTGCCTTGGCACAGTCATTCTAGAACTCTGGGCAGAGTCAGAAAACTAGTTGGTAAAGCTTCCCACAATGGTTGTTTGGGTTGAGGTTTTACTTACTGTGTCTATCCCACTCTCACCTGCATCTGGCTCCTGGAGATGGAAGTACAAGCAGAAGCAAAAAGCAGGAACCAAAAGAAGTATTTCTAACATTGCCAAAAACTGTTGGACAAATGAGGTCTTCTGCTAATCTTCTTTTCATCCTCTTCCTTGTGATTTTTAAAATCTCATTCTTATACCAAAAAAGGACTGAAGAATTAGCACAGGCTTAATTTTGTCAAATGGACCAAACCCATGAGCTAACTTAATAATCCTTTTCTGTCCTCCTAAAGGTTTGGAAATAAGGCACGGAGATGGGGAAGAGACTTTCAGATGACAGGAGTCACTCAGGAAGATCCAGAAAGTGGAAAGGGTCAGAGGTGAATGCCCTCAGC
Source organism: Sapajus apella (assembly GCF_009761245.1). NCBI lineage: Eukaryota > Metazoa > Chordata > Mammalia > Primates > Cebidae > Sapajus > Sapajus apella. Next base: position 35,067,313 of record NW_022436951.1, read on the forward strand.
TCTTGTGGCCCTTAGATATGATGATGAAAATGATAATAGCTTGCCGTAGAGCAGTAAGGGATCATGTCAATATTCGAGGGGTGAGCCAGTTCAGGGTGGAATGCTATCCAGGGTGATGTCAATCACAGTGTTTGTCCCGCAACCCAGGTGCTCTAAATACTCAATGAAGGAAGAAATAAGTTGGGTTCAATGAATTGTTTCAATGTCAATACCAAGTGTCAGGAAGAACCCGTATACCAGTGGAGTATATATAACATTCAGCTCGGACTCTCTTATCACTAACAATTTCTAATGAAATATATCACACACAAAACAACTTCAACACAGGAATATAGCAGCTGTAACAGTGTTGTTCCATTTTTAGCAGAATATATGGTTTTAACTTATCAGTAAGAATCATGGCTTAACAGGAATGACTCTTACACCAATGGTGCATATGCCAGGACTTCTCAGGCAACAAAACAGAGCCACAGGAGAGGCTCCACTTGATGGAGAAGACTCTGGGGACATTAGGCATGATAAAAATAAATAATGCCAGCAAGTCAGTGAATTAATTCCTATAACTCCAAAAAAGAAAAACATTGAAAAGTAACCCCATTACACAGAATGAAGATTGAGGCTGTTCATATCAGTAAGAAATTTCAACAAGCTGCTATTTTGCTAAGACCAGAGCTGGGAATTCTAGACCCGCAATGTTCACTAGCTAAATCACCCAGAGAAAATCAAATGCCCTGTGACCCTGTGATGGTGTTGCAATGCAGTTGCATGACCTTGAAGAGATGAGTTCACCTCTCTGGGTCTCAGTTTCGTCATCTGTAGAATGGGCACCTTTCTTGCTCTAATGCAATGTGACTACAGTATTCTTTCACAGTAACAATGAAAATGCTGCTACAAAGACCTTGCAACAGCTAACAGTTCCTGGAGGCTTACTTTAGGCCAGGCATTGGTTTAAGGGTTTTACATGTACTAATTGAGACCATCAGCTTACAAGGCAGTATCATGCCATTTTATAAACGAACTAGGTTAAACAGTTTTCCCAAGAAGTGGAAATGAACAAAGCCACAATTCCCACACAGACAGATGTTCTCAACCACTTCACTCAACTGTCCTTTTAAAATGGGAAAGCAAGGTGCCATGTATATATTTAATCATACATTTCAATATCCAAAGGATGCCTCCAAATCCTTGCTTGCTAGGCCTCTAAATTGCAACCATCTTTCCTGCAGAAAATTACAGTTTTTCCTTGGCTTTTGTTATACCACAAGTAAATTATAACTAAAATGACTTAGTGAATTACTGGTTGCAAATTACAAGCACCTGCAGAGTCACGTTTCCTGCAAGTATAGAAATGCATAAACGGATGTATCTTCAGCTACCTTTACTCCAATACCTAAGAGCATGCTCTATTCCCTTCCACCCTCAGAATGACGAAACTAGAGAAAGCATTCACAGAATTTCCTGCTCCTTAGTGGGGATATTGGGCATATTTGTCTGCCCTCCCAGACTTCCACCCTCAAGGAAGGAAGTGATTCTTCCACCTATTGGGGGTACTGAAAGATTGTCTGGAATAATAAAGTTGGTTGCCCTCAACAAATGATTGGGTCTGTTAATTTGTTTTAGAAGAATAAGATTCTTTATTGATGTACAGATAAAAGAAACTCTCTGACATACCTGCCCTTCAAAAAAATATCTGATACTGGAAAATTAATTCATAATAAAAAATAATTCTTTTTAAAATATCTAGCTCATTACATCACGGTAAAAGAAAGAAGGTAGGTTGTATTCTCAGTCACACATATTACCTATTTGTAGTTAATAATAGTGGATACTTTTATTTTAGTATCATACTAAAAAAGTCTACTTTCTGTATCTGACTACTTAAAATTATAGAATATAATTTTTTCATTTATATGGAACTATTGACTATTCCTAATCATAAATTTTAACCAAAACAAACCTGGCTAGAGCCAGCTGGTATTCTGACAAAATTAAAAAAAAAAAATGTCAACCTTTCCTAACACTGACAGGCAAATTTTGAAAACAGCTGGCTGATTTTGGGTATAATTAATGAGAGCATTAAATTCTGAAAAAGGGTTTTCATGCATTTGGTAATAAAAATGAGTTCCAGGAAACAAAGTAGAAAGAGAGAGAAAAAAAAAAAAAAAGAAGAAAAAGAAAAAACAAGTGACATGATAAGACTTATGACTTAAAATTTCATTTTACTAGTTCTAAGTTTTCTGATACCAGGGATCAAAGTTTATTTTGTTCACCAGGCCCAGCACTATTGCCATTCCTGGTAGTTGGTTGGCACTCAACAAACTGATGGTGAAAAAATTATAAATCAGATTTTTTTATTAATGCTCTCCATGATAAACAGCAGAACTTGTTACTCATATTATTAAGCAGAATGTTTAAATTCAAGATATGCCATCAAATGTTCTATTTACTGAGTTTCATGTCTTCAAATAATTCTTCATAAATATGGGATTAAATGTATTTAACAGTTTAAGCAAGACTGAAGTTTCAATTCAGGATTTATTTTTACAATATATAAAACTTTGAGGATTACTTTAATTTTAGGACCAATAATGTGAAATTATGGATTGACCAAAAGTTAAAAGTAAATGAAATCACTTTGTGAACAATGTCAATTAGAGAAATACTAAATCAAAACGAAGAAACTGCTTTTTTCTTTTTAGTATGTATTCCAAATCATCTTTACAAAGGCAATGACATACAACAAAAAATCTCTTTGCACTTGCATTATGCTAAGATCATTTTGTAATCCAAATGTTCTAGGAGGCCAGGGATGTGCTTTAAGAAAATTGCCAAACTTCTATAAGAACTGATGAAAGTCTAATGGAAATCAAAATCAGGCAGATTCAGGGGGAAAAAAGGAATCTGTCCAAGAATTTAGGCAGCAAAAAATAGATCTGCTTAGCTCCTGAATTGCATGACAGCCCAGCTATTCAACTAACGTGCTCCAGCGTGGAAACCTCGGCAGGGCCCCAGGGCAGCCATACCCACCTCCCAAGGTCGACCTCTCTGAAGCCAAGGTCTACCAGCCGGAGAAATGAACTCATCTCTAATCACATGAACATGGCTCTACCTTAGCACTACTCTATCTTCAAATGTCCCTACCCCAGCCATCCTTGACTAGCTGGATGGAGAACATTTTTTGGAAAGCAGAGATGTTGGTTATGGTGCTACCAAAATCAAAATAGAAACAGGCTGGTGGGAGCCCAGAATCATCCATCCCAACTCGTGTCCAGTTTCAGATCACAGGGCACATTTCTCCCAGGCATAGATAGCTCCTTCTGACGTGATCCTGCAGCTGGTCTCTGCCTGAAGGTGGCTTTTCTACCAGACTGGGTTACCCTCCCTGATTCTGGGACATTTCTGTACAGCTTGTCTCTTTGAAGGGTTTACATAGTAGACATGAGACCATGAATTAGGTACAGCCAAGAACAGGATTCATTTCACTCTCATGCTGTGAGAAATGCCCACTTTGTACTTAAAATGATTTAGCTGAAGGCAAGAGGAGCATGCAAATGACTGATTTATCAAGGAAAAGTTAAGATGCTTGGATAATGTTTTTAAAAGGCTACCACTTCCACAGATGCACCAAGCAAAATGGGACATAAAGGAATATAGAAACTGAATATAGAAACACAAATATAAAGAACAGAGACAATTCAAAGAACGGTGCTTTAAGCACAATGATGCTAAATCTGAGTGACCCATTCAAGAATCTCTATCAATGAAGTTTAAGAAATTAGAATTCTCTGTCACAGAAAACAAAGGGGTGTGTGCAGGGGAAGCATGAACTTCACACTTGTCTTTAAATATATTAATGCTGCTATAAATAGGTCATCACCTGCTCCTTTCCATTTAGAAGAGAACAAGCCAGAGAAGGTTTGAATTACAGATTCGAGAGAATCACAAGCAGAAATGCCCCAGCAGAGCAGATTTCCAAAGGAAAACTCTGATGTTTCTGTTTTTTCTTGGCAAGTAAAAAACAGTAAGTAGATGTCTTTGGAGCTCCTGCTTGCCCATGAGACTGAGCAGAAGTCTCTCCCCAAGTCCGTTTTGTTCCTAAAAGTAGTAAAGAGAGATAAAAATGCCATTCCAGAGAGCATAGAAGGCTGGTTACACGTGGAGAGAGTCAGGGCTGCTCTGGACGCCTATCTAGACTACAGGGATCAAAAGGTACTCTCTGCTCTAGATTTGATAGTATAAGAGCTAGTGTGTGATCTGTTCTTCATGGCCTCCTACAATCTATTTTCTATTCTTACCTCATTGAACTCAATCAGTAGACAGCTACCACTGAGTAGTGTGGGGAATTTTTTTTTTTTTAATTTTTTGAAAACATGATGGTAACAATTCTTCCCATGCATAACATCTGAACACCATCTGGCTCCGGATATCCGAAACAAATTGCCAAATACCAAAGACAGCTATTTTATCTGGTGAAATATAAGCAAAATCCACTTCTTTGGTGGTGGACACATATAAATATAGGCACATATTTATATTCTAAGCTCAAAAAATATCACCCAGTGGAGACATTCCCAGAACAACTACTGACTAAAAAAAAAAATCTCACTGGATAATCGATGCCTCGCACCAAATCTGCACATACATATCACAGGCACAGCAAAAGTTTGAACCACAGACTCAGAGATCAGTAACAGGAAGTTACCGCCATCTACAGATTTCCCCTCACTGTTCAAGGGAGCGAACCAAGGATTTCTGCTTGAAAAACATAAACTGGCAAAACTGACATCAGCTGTTGAGCTGCATTATACTCCTAGAGATGAAATCCACTTTAATAGCCTGTCCAAAACCCTAAACACGTTACTTCTCTAGGAACAGGAAAGCAACCGTCCATCCCAAATGCTTAACGGTAGACCCTGAGATGAAAGATTCACAAGTCAACACCCCATCACTTTCTGTCTATCGGGCTAAAGGGCTAAATGTACACAGGTTTAAAGGCAAGATGTATACTCAATTTTTCTTCTTCATTTTCCTTGTCATTAATTACTTTTCCAAGGCTGGCATTTTGCAGAGTTGAATAATGCCGAATCCAAACTAAAACGCCAGCTCCGGAGCCGTGCCACTGGAACCGGGCAGGAGACAGTGACTCGCCCAGGAAGCCCGGGGCTGATTCCGGGAGACCCATTCGAGCGCCCTGGGCAGCGGCTCCCGGCGGAAAGCGCAGAGTTTGCCAGCCGGTGCGCAAAGATGCACAAAGCACACGCCCTGCCCGTCCACCTGGTGAACACCTAGACAACTTTATTTTGGGAAGAGCCCTCCAAGGAAACTTTTGCCTCACCCGCAGCCCTTGCCAGAGCCCACCGGGCCGCGAGCCGGCAGAAGTGGGGAGCCCCAGGCCGAGGGGGAGCCGCGGGCGAGGGGGCAGCCCCGAGCTGCACGCGGCTCGGCGGGCCGAGGTCCTCTCCGGGCCGGGGAAGGCGCGGCGCTGGACCCGCGGGGAGGCCACTCACCAGCCCAAGCGCGAAGAAGACGGCGAGCAGGGCGAGGCAGGCGCCCATGACGATGAGCAACAGGAAGACGATGAGCGGGTGCTGCTGGCTCATGCAGTAGTAGGACTCGTAGAGCCAGTCCCGGGACCGCGGCAGCCCGTCTCCGCCGCCCGCCGCCTCCTCGGCGCGGTCCCGCAGGTAGCGGCGGCGCCGCATCGCCTCCTGCCACATCGGGGCGGCTCGCAGGGCGCCCGCTGTGCGTGCCCGGCCGGGGCAGCGCCGCTCGCCGCGGCCGCCCGCGTCCCACTGGCGCGCCGCCTCGGCCGGCCCGGCTGCCGGCTCCGGGAGCTGCGCGCTGGGGCCTCCGGCGCGGGCGGAGCTCAGCGCCCCTGACTGGGCGCGCTGACGCGCGGGCGGGGGACCGGGCGGCGGCCTCGGGGGCAGCTCCCGGCGCCGCAGCCGCCACAGCCGCCGCGCGGGAGGGGGCGGGTTCCACGGGGCCCTCCGCCCGCCGCTCCCCGCCCCGCGCGCCGCCGGCCTCCGCGCAGGGGCGGTGTTGGCCCCCACCCGACGGCCGGGGGCGAGACGGTGGGGGGAGTGGCGGGCTGCCGGGCTCGCTCTGTGCCCCGGCCCGGTGTAGTCCTCGCCTTCCTCCTTCCCACACTCAGCCACCGGGTCGTCCCCCTCCTCGGCCCTATCCCGAGTGCGGCGTGGGTGGGGTAGGAGGCACAGCCCTCCCCTCTGCGGAGTGAGAACGCAGCCCCAGGGTGGAGGGAGGGGGGAGTCCCACCCCCACCCCCACCCCCGCCCACCTGCCTGGGAGCACTGCGGGGCTCCGGAGCTCCTCCCCGCCACCTCAAGGGCAGCAGGCCGCGGGCAGGGACGCTGCCACCCTCCCGTTCCCCCAACCCCTTCGTGGGCTGCGGGGGCTGCTCCCACCCTCCTCCACAGTCACAGAGCGCAGCCGGGGTCAGAGGACCCGGGGGTCCCTCCTAGAGTGCTCGGGTCAGAGGACCCAGGAGACACCCCCCTTCTCACTCTCTTGGGGCGCTGGAGGGGACCTCCCACCCTTCCCGCCTCCCCACGCGGGGCAGGGGTTTGTCGTCTAGCCCGGCCTCCCCGCCGCGCAGCAGTGTTGGGGGCTCCCCCATCCTCTCCACTTTCGGAGAGGCTGGGGCTCCCTGTTAGGGCGGCCGGGCGCGGAAACGCGAGGGACCCTGGACTGGAGACCCGCGCGCTGCGGAAGGAAGCGGTAGAGGCAGAGGCTGCACGCGGAGCCCCCTCGCGGCTTGGGGGGCAGCCACCCTCGCGCCCCGCAGTGTCAGCCTCAGGCATGCTTCGGAGGCACCGGACGGGCCTATCATATTATCACAGGCTCACAGAGGTGCCCCGTGGCCGGTCGTGGTCCTCGCCGGGCCCCTCTGCGGAGCAGGGATGGCGGCAAGGGGTGCTCAGGGAGAGCGGCTTGGCGCGAGCGCGGGCGGGTCGGGTCTGGCAGCAGCTCCCTTCCTGTCATCTCGGAGGGCTGCACGCAGGAGGCGCTAGAGACCCGGCAGGAGCCTGTGGGGGCTGAGGTCATCAAGGACAGTGTCCCCTCCCGACACGCGTGGGAGCGGAGGCCGCTAGCCCTTGACCTGGCGGCCGAAGGGGGCTTCACCGCTGACCTCCAAAGAACCCCTCCCTTCTGGAGGTTTTCTCCTATTCGAGTGTGGTCCGGTCCAAGGAGCCCCCAAATCCAAGCTCCTCCCCAAAGCCTCTCCCTACGGAATCGAAGGCAACGGGCCCTCCCTTCTCCTGACACCAGCCGGCAGCCCAGAGGGCTGTTCCATGCACTTTTTATCTCTTCCAGGAGATGACCAGCTTTCAGGACTCAGCCTTTGTCATCACCTAAGACCTCAGAGCCTTCTCGAATGGCCCCACTGCCCCGCCACTCGAGCTGTCGTGTACCCCTCGCGGGCAGAGGGCATGTAAGCTGGGTAGCTGTATTGCTGTGAGCACAGGCCCAGGCAGGGCACCGAGACCCAGGCGGGATCCTCCCAGAGGTTTTCATTTTAGCAACAGCCAGTGCCCACAGGGCCTAAGGGTGAGGGCTCAGGAGCTGCACCGCTCACCTGCAGATCTCATAGAGAGGGAGGCAGGGAGGCAGCCGGGGAGGGTGCCTGTCTATGCAGGGCCGTGTCTAGGACATCAGGTCCAGCCCCACCAGGCTCCCTGGTCCCTGGACTTCCCTCCTTCTGGGGACCTGGGAAGAAGGAGTGGGGGAGGAGGCAATGGGTGGGAAGGGGTCCCCCTGGAGCCTCCTGTAGGTACCAAGGCTCACCTCCCACCGCGGGTCACCCTGCCCTAGCAACAGAAAGACATTCTCTTACCTGCAGAGTTTATGGACTGCCACCCCCACCCTGTCCTGCCTACCCTCCACTCCAACGCCCTGCTGTGACTGTAACACAGGTAATTTCAACTTCAGACCCTCCCACCAATCCTCACTGGGCTGGATGCTTTGCTATGGACCTGAGGATGTGATTACGATACTCCCAGATTTTAGGTTTTTGAAGGTTCTGAGAGCAAGCTTCAATGACAGACCACACTGATGAGTCCGTGGTGTAAATATCCAGAGCCCAATCCCTTCCAAGGAAAAACGGTTGAGTGGGAAGCTGGACAGGGTTTCTATTGTGTTGGTTCTCTTCCTCCTGCTGTGTGCTTGGTCTTTCTGGGGTGGGCAGAGTTGCACATTTCCAGTCCTTTCCTGTGCTAGCAACCGACTAATTATTCATCTTCCCTCCAGTTCTTGCTTCTTCTCCACCCCTTGTATTGATAAATGTTTGCCTTCACCCACTCAAGAAGGAAGAAAAGTAAATAATCTGTAATTTAGGTTTATGCAAAAACAGCTGAAAAACTTGTGAGGAAAAGGAAATGCTTAATTACAGTCTCCTTCTTCTGAGTGGGGAAGTGGACCCTTTTGAATATCCAGTATCTGTATCATATATATGTTCTCTGTTTGGTAAAGGGAGTCTTACGACTTTTAAGAAATTTTGTTACAATATAATGGCATGGAGATTATTTTGTCCTTGATCCTTTTGAGCTTTTTAAATTCATTCATTCTTTCATTAATTCACTCAACAAACATTTTGTGCCTACCATGTGCTGAATGATGGGGGCAGGGCGTGGGGTAGGGGGAAGACAGGGACCCTGGGAACCTTGTAATGGTTTCCGATTTACTTTGAAAGGTAGGGCTACAAAAAGTGAAACAGGAACAGAAATCAACATTCCTACCCCTCCTTTTTTCCTAAACACTACAATTTAAATTTCATCATCATAGACACAGGACTTAGAAGGAAAATAATATTAAAATCAAGAATATGTCAGGGCTTCTCTAAGGCTTTGCTAGATCTTTGTTTTGTTCCGATGCTTATTTTTGTGGGGGCCTCTGTCGTTACGTTTAATATAAAAAAAGCGAAACAGTATGATCATTACAGTTGCTGTATTCATGTTTTGAAATCAGTTGCACTAATTATGCCTTTTAAAAAGTTCCCCACAACAGTTTCTATTTTAAAAAGGAAAAAAGAAAAAAGAAACAAAACAATAACTCACAAGCCATATGAAGTACAATGAAAAATGTCCTTTAGTACAAAGCCAGGAGCATGAAATACGGACTCTTGCAACTAAAGGGACCCCAAGGAGTCCTCTGGTTCATTTTTGTGTCTCAGGGCTGCTACTCCAAGGGTAAGATGTGGAGAGCAAGGGGTTCTCCCATATATTTACTCTGTAGCAATTTATCTGTGGTAAAAAGAAATCTACTGGGGAATCTCTAACTGGGCCAGAGGGAGAAAAAATAAAAAGCATCAGGAAGCAGAATTTGTTTTTTCCTGTAACGCTAGAGGGCAGCCGTCTATCCTCATAACCCCGCAAGCAAGGCTGACTTTCTGGGTCTGTGACTTGTGCAGCTGGTTCAAGGTTCTGCTGTCGCCACCCTTAAATTCTTAAAAATGTTTGATCAAAGGGTTCTACATGTCCATTTTGCCCAGGGCTCTGCATATTGGAGAGCCTATCCTGCTAGCTGGTCACATTAAACAGCAGTCCAGTCTGGGCCCGCAGACAGAGCCTATGGCAGGCCAGCCAAAGGACAAGGCCTCCTCTGCCTGGGAACTCAAGCCACCTATCCCCTCCTAATCTGGTCACCTCCCATGGACTACATACACACTAAGACAGACTCAATCGATTATAAATCTAAGCAGTCACGCTGCAGGATAGGTTTATGCATCAGTGGGTATTGCGTTAAAAATAACCCATCTTCTAGCTCCTATTTCAAATCCAGTTAGATTAGCTCAGTCAATGACGCTGTCATGTTCCTCTTAACGTCCACAAGGCTCTGATTGATTAAATCAAGGCAGCCCAGCCAACTGCACCAAGGACAGAAGCGGACATGTGCCAGCCAACCCAGGGCGGATTGTAGAGCTGAGCAGAGTCTTTCCCTGTGTGTTCATTTTCCTCTCTGGCAAATACATTACTAAAATTTATATAATAAAGTATGAACGGTATGTCAACAGATTCATTATCACCATGAAATATGCTTTGTGCACCCAGATAACATTTACATTTTTATTGAACCAGAGTCTGGGAATACAAAATCCACCCAACCCAAGCCAGTTTATGGCTCTTAGAAGTCAAATTAACTCTTACAGTTCATTTAAGTACTTCTTTGCAGTTCAGTTTCCAAAGCATCAACAAAATGATGCTGATCATAACATTAATATATTCATTTTCTTGTCCATCCAGTGCTGAATGATCCCTACATGCCTTTAAAAGACCCTACTTAATTGGCTTATTTGTAAATTAGGTTTTCAGGGACAATACCGGAATCAATATTTCAAAAAATCATCTGAAAGATCTGATTTGGGGTGAGTTACTGAGATTTTTGGCCCTTAACATGTGCGAAGATGGTCCTAGTATGTCAGAGCAGACCTTTCACAGATGCCCACTGCCATGGAGAAGTTTACTCCTGGTAATCTTTCAAAATCCACTGATATGCTGGAATGCTTTCCATGAGCCCTGAGAGGAGTAAGAGTAGGTTAATGACTAATCAGTTTCCAGGACGTCTGCAACCTTGTGAGAGATATCGATTTCTCTGCTCTTGCTCAGAGAATGTGAGCTAAAAAACAATGACTCACGCCGCCGTGGAGATGTGAGCTTAGGGTCAGTGGCCTAGAGAGGTGCAGAAGAGGGTCTTATTTAGTAAGCATAAATATATAGTTCAGATACCTTGGCTTTTATTTTTATATGCTTGTATAAAAATAAGTGTCCCTTAAAATGGTCATTAAGGAGTGACTTGATGATACTCTAAAATTAAAAAAAAATAATGTACACTGAGGGACAAGATATGGCTTCTATGGAACAGTGCTGAGATATAGTTCATGAATATTTTGTCTAATTTCACCTTTCTCATTCAATTCAACCAATGTATGATTTTAAACCACTTCACACATTTTAATTCATGGGACCTTTTTAACTTTGAAAATAAATCAAGTTCAATTCAGTCTTATTCCACACTATAGTGTAATAATTGTCAATATCTCAGAATCACTTCCTTAAAATACTGGATTTTGTTCTATCGCTGATATCATCTGTCATCCTTGGAGAAGTCACGTATGATCTCCAAGCTTCAGCTGATTTGTTTTTAAAGTAAGGAAATAAAAAATGGAACAGTTATGCTAAGACTCTTTCAAACAGGTTTGTGGTAAAGGAATGGATTTTAATCAATATTTTTAGATTGAAAGGAAAAAAAATTGTTTGCATCCAATTAAAAATATATAAATATAATAAAATTGAACTGTACCAAGAAGTTTGTTGAATTTTGTCTAACTGTTTAATAATAAGTACTATTTCCTTTGATAAAAAGCAACAGAAACATGTATTAGTGGTGTGTAATGACAATTAGTAAACACCCACAAATCGTACTTTTATATTACCATGGTCTGTGTTCCCTCACTAAGGGTAAGTTCTGTCAAAGCAAAAGATTTTGTTTCTTTTGTTCATTATGTTCCTATTACCTGAAATTTGCAAAAACACATAGTAAGTGTTTAATAAGTATGTGCTAGGTGAATGAATGAATAAATCAAGAAAGACAGACAACTTCATTCTTTTAAAAACTGAGTTCAATTGATGAATAGTGGCAATAGATTAAGCAAAATTTCATTTGACAAAAATATTTCCAGGTCTTTAAGAGGTTGTCTTTATATGTTTACCATTATTACTATATTAAACAGCACCCTCCACTATATCTTTAAAATCCTCACAGTGTTTTCACATTTTAAACTGGCAAGATTTTTATGAAATATTGAACACCTCTTGCTACCAATTCCACTTGATCAATAGAGCAAAGGATAACAGTACATATAAGGTGAGATACTAAAGAAATAATCATAAAATAAATCTGTTCAGGAAAGAGATTATCTGGAGAAAATACCATTGAGGTTTTTTTTTATCAAGAGAAAATGGCATCTGGTACTGTGAGTTCCCAGTAACAAATCCTGGGCAAAACATCTTATGTGTTCCCAGTAACACATCATGGGCAATATCAGTGAAGTCTCCCAGAATTTATAAAGTGCGAATTTAGAACTTCATCCTCTCTGCAGCTTAACTGTGTTGAGACATTGACCGTAAGGAGGCAGAGGTAGGATGCAGTATCCTGTATCAGCTCCCTGCCTGGGCCCACTGATTGCCAAGTACGAAGACCAGCATAGAGGGTAGTAAGAAGAAAAATAATCTACAAAGAACTTAAACAAGTTTACAAGAAAAAGCAAACAACCCCATCTAAAAGTGGGCAAAGGTTTTGAACAATATGAACAGACACTTCTCAAAAGAAGACATTTATGCAACCAACAAACATGTTTTCAAAAAGCTCATCATCACTGGTCATTAGAGAAATGCAAATCAAAACCACAATGAGATACCATCTCATGCCAGTTAGAATGGTGATCATTAAAAAGTCAGGAAACAACAGATGCTGGAGAGGATGTGGAGAAATAGGAATGCTTTTAAACTGTTGGTGGGAGTGTAAATTAGTTCAACTACTGTGGAAGACAGTGTGGCGATTCCTAATGATGTAGAACTAGAAAGTTTATTGTGGCACTGTTCACAATAGCAAAGACTTGGTACGGATCCAAGTGCCCGTCAATGATAGACTAGATAAAGAAAATGTGGCACATATACGCTATGGAATACTATGCAGCCATTAAAAAGGATGAGTTCATGTCCTTTGCAGGGACACGGATGAAGCTGGAAACCATCATTCTCAGTAAACTAACATAGGAACAGAAAACCAAACGTTCTCACTCGCAGGTGGGAGTTGAACAATGAGAACACACGGACACAGGGAGGGGAACATCACACACTTGCGCCTGTCAGGGGTTGGGGGCTAGAGGAGGGATAGCATTAGGAGAAATACCTAATGTATGTAGATCACAGGTTGATAGGAACAGCAAACCACCATGGCATGTGTAACAAATCTGCAAGTTCTGCACATGTACCCCAGAACTTAAGCATAATTTTAAAAAAATAAATAAATAAGAATAATGACAGCTCAGAATAGGCTTGTTGAGTTTCCTGCGTTGTTTTTTTTTTATGCCTAGCATTTCTGGAAAATGTGATCTATTTCTCAATTTAATTTCAAATGCTATATGGTCCCATGTTCATCGACTGAGTTACAGATTCCCTATGATGAATCCAGGATTTTTTGCTATTAAATGGAAGACTTGGAAAAGACACCATAATAAATGTTTTAAGTAGCACATTTGAGTGCTGCAGCATGAATACATATGAATATCTTCATACCTAAGTTAACTGGGCACTTCTCTTCCAAACAGTACCCCAGCCACACCCTCAGCTCTCATAAGTGACAAGTCTGAATCAGAACTCAATCTCCAAACCTAACAAATCTTCTCCTGGCTCCAGGAGGCTTGGGTTGTCCTACTCTTTCTCCGTCACTGGCCTGCATCCAAACAACTATTATCGCTACCAGTGTTACGTAGTATTTCCTCAAGTCTCCCCCAGTTTCTTCCCCCATTACCTCCTTCCTGCTTGTAGCTGCCCTTCCTAACCCTCTAATGCCACTATACCTCCTGCTTTAAGCTCCAGAAATAATTGCAGGGAGCTCCGGAGTTTCTGCTGCCACTCAACTCCCACCCCTATTCGTGGACCTATATCCCTGTTTCTTCCTTTGTCTGCAACGGCACCCCCCACCCACACTCACCCATACCAACTGTCACCTATCCATCACCCTCCCCTTATGCAGAGACCTGATTCTCATCATCTACATCTGGGGCTCTCCTTGACCTCCCTCCTTCACCCATTCTCAGCACCATTGGCTGATTATAATACTGTTTCAATCCTGCTTACTCTCCTGACATAGCAAGTCAGTGTTGTTAAGCAATATTTTGGGTATTGGGAGGGTTAAGTAAAAGACATTTTGAGAGTACATCTTTTTAGTAATGCATTATAATGATGACTAGCATGCAGGCTCATTTTGTTCCTCATTATTTAAAAAGCACGATTATTTATATTAATATGAACAAGGATTTCTAAACACTGGTTTTAAATAAAATGTTTGAATGTATAGATAGTGACTAATTTTTTTTGTAAACACTAGTTAAGTAAAAAATTACTGTCAGAGTAATAATTGATATTTCAAATGAAGAATCAATTGAACCTTCCTGAAAGAGACAGAATCTGCTTTGTCCTGCACATAAGCCACGTTAAATGTACTTCTCTCTGCCCCTACTTCAGTACAACGTGGTGCCTGGGATAACGTTTAGGGAAGGTTGCTGGGTTCATGCAGCCAATTGCCTCCAAATGACCAGACATGGTTAATGTGCCATCTCTATCTAGACAGGCTGTATTTACATTGTTACTGAGAAACAATGAAGACATTTTCATGCTCAGCAGGCTAAAGGAATAAAAAGGCAATCTTCAACCTAGATCTTCATCATTGTATTACAGTCTAATAACTAATATACGGGGAAAAGAATCTGTCTCTCTGCTGCAGGGAGCTTTTCTTCTAAATATATTCTTCCAAATAGCCAACAAATAAAAGACTTACCTTAAAAATTTAAAAATATATACACTTAGAAATTCAAAAGATATTAATATTAAAATATCTGGATAGAAATATAGAAAATATATATCAGGCTTGGAGGTTGCTCAGTGTTGATTCAAATTACTTTATATCAAGTTTCATTAGAGCACAACATGTCTACTCTTAAGATGTACAGTTTGTAATTATGTATCGTTATAGGGATACATCTACTTTTCTTATATGAAGAGACAATTATGTGATTATATTTAGTCTTTAAGTTTGCAAATAATACGATTATGTCTGTTTTGGACCGAATTTTACAAATCTAAGTTGTAATTTCTTGTTTCCAATCCTCTACATTGATTGTGTAGAGAAGTATCCACTAGCCACCTTCTTTCCCTCTTTCAATGTTGTGTTATAGGAAAATTCAAGGGATAAAGGACTTGTGAAGTTTGACATCAGGAATCACAGGTATAAGTGCATAACAAAATCAGATTAGTCCAGTGATTCACACATTGCCCATCAGATGTCTTCTTTCACTTGGAACCTTTCAGAATGTTTTTGCTTCCTGTGAGTAAAGTATTCTTGACCCAAATAATATTCAACCCTTTTCTTCTTGGGGGCCTATCAGTCATGCTTCAGAGAATTACACATAAACAAAAGGGGAAAATAAAATTTATGAAATTATTTTTATACTTAGTCTGATACTAAGACTTCTTTTAGAGCCCAGAGTTTAAGAATGGGCTCTTCGGCTGGGCAAGGTAGCTCAACACTTTTAGTGGATGAGGTGGACGGATGGCTTGAGCCCAGGTGATCGAGACCAGCCTGGAAAACATGACAAAACCCCATCTCTGCAAAAAAATACAAAACTTGGAGGAGCAGGATGATGCACACCTGCAGTCCCAGCTACTCAGAAGGCTGAGATGGGAGGGTACCTTGAGCCCAGGAAGTCAACGCTGCAGTGAGCCGAGATCCCAACACTGCACTCAGCCTGGGAACAGAGCAAGACAGGTTCTTGCTACTGAAAAACAAATAACCATGGAGATTTGTATTAAGAAATGCTGAACTGCTATTGTCCAGGTATGTTTCTTATTAAATAGGTTGCCATAACCAGAAACAGAGGGATACTGGTTCCACCCAACACTTTCTTTTTTCCCCAGTAACGTGGGTGGAATCCACCCAACATTTTCAATCCAGTGATCGTTAGATGAATAAACCATGGAAATGTCTAACATCTTTTTAAAGCATTTAAAAGATGATTACTTGTTCTTGTTTATCTTCTTTTTGATCATTGGCCCAGAATAATTTATAATATTCTTATATAAGACACTATAAGACCTTTTGGGAAAGGACCACACTGTTTAAGCTGCTCAGACAACTGTATACTCCACATTCATGATCTTGTTAGATTAATTTACTTATTTTTACTGTGATACATATGTAATCCCATAATCCTTTGAGTTTTGTAGCTTCTTTTAGCCATCTGGAAGCTTTTCTGTTTTTTAATTGACTGAAGATTGATTGATACCTCACCCAATTCCCAGGGAGGATTAGTGGATTAATGGCAGTCCTCTGATTGTTCTATTTCAAATAGTGTTTAATTAAAAAGATAATTCCAACTGGTTTAAAAATAGGTGGACTATAATTTCAATTAAATAATAGTGGGAGTAAGCAACTAAAGATAATTAAAACATAGCAAATTTTAAAATGATTAATGAGCACATGCAAAATCTAGACTTGATTATTTTAGAGTGTGTATTTAATTTGAGAAATGAACTCTAAGAAATGATGATGAGAAACCAAGACTGTAGCAATGAGAGTAACCAAGAAGAACCTGGGCTCAGACTCTCTGTTGCACAGTGTGCCTGAAGGAGCTTTCTTGTGAAAGCGTAACTTGGAAAAGAAATGCTTCCCAGCAAACTACTTCTCAGGTGGAGCTCACCTGAGCTATATTTTTCTATAAGTGCTTTAAGCTTTCCACAGAGCCCCATCCCTCGGGTAGGGAGGAGAGGAAGTTGTTGGTGTGTGCTGCCATCAGTTGGGATCTGTGATATGGTTTAGCTCTGTGTCCCCACCCAAATCTCACCTTGAATTGTAATAATCCCCACATGTTGAGGGTGGGACCAGGTGGAGGTACCTGAATCACTAGGGCTGTTTCCCCATGCGGTTTCTCATGATGGTGAGTGAGTTCTCATGAGATTTGATGGTTTTGTAACAGGCTTTTCCCTTCACTTGGCACTCATTGTCTCGCCTACTGCCTTGTGAAGAAGGTTCCTTGCTTCCTTTGCCTTCCACCATGATTGTAAGTTTCCTGAGGCATCCCCAGCCATGTGGAACTGTGAGTCAAGTAACCTCTTTCCTTCATCAATTACCCACTCTCAGGTATTTCTTCATAGCAGCCTGAGAACAGACTAATACAATCAGTAACTGTGGTAACAGATTGTATCATATAAGATTGCATTATATGAAGGGGTTATATGTGTATATATATAACCCCTTAATACACATTATATACAGATATATATAAATTATGTAACCCCATATATACATGGGGTTACAGATTGTATCATATAATATTGAGTAATATAAAGGGGTTATATTTATATTATATTTATGTAACTCATTTATATAAATACACACTGTATGTATATAAGATTGGGTTAACGGAAGGTGGAGGTTGCAGTGAGCTGGGACCATGCCACTGCACTCCAGCTGGGAGACTGAGTGAGACTCTGTCTCAAAAAAAAATTGCATTTATATAAAATTGTATTTATATAAGACTGGGTTGTATTATTATTATTGATTATTTTATATTATTTATATTGATTAAAAAATAATAAAGATTTATTTACACTATCTTGAATTATACAGATTGTATTTTTATGAGCTTGGGTTATATAAAGGGGTTGTGTTTATATTTATATAACAGGGTTATATTTATATTTATATTTATATAACCCTTTTACATAACCCAATCTCTGACTTGACAGCAGCAGCCCCACTTTCAAAATATGCCCACCCTTCCCAAACTTAAACAAAGTGTCCCCTAGGAGTGAGGGGAAGGAGAGGTTCATTACGCAAGAGGAATCTTAGCTCCAGACCCAGGGGCTTCTGTGATTCTCCCTTGTCAGAATGGCTCTCTGTGCCAGTGGCTTTTGAGGTGTGTCCATACTGGGTGTTTCATTAGTAGTGGCTGATGGACAGTGTAACTTGTGGCCACCCCAATCAGAGTCTGGTGACACTCCAGCCTCGCCAGACTTCCATAAGCTCTCGCGGACTCTTTTCCATCACCCTTGACTGGGGTAACTTTACCTGGCACCCTGACAGACCCAGGCAAGATAGCTAGCTCTCACCCCAGCTGTCTCCAGGGCCTTCTGACCTTCTGAGGCATGCAGGGATTTTTGAGCCATGTCTATGCCACAAAGTTGGGTGTGTGTGTTGTAGGGGTGAGGGGCAGGCTTTCAGTAGCAAACCGATTCTCCCCTTGCTAGCCTGCCAGGAGCTGTTGGTGCTACTCTGATACAGCAGCCTCCAGGATGCAAGACAGGCAGTCCACACTGATGTCTGTGCCTGTGCCATACTGCTTGTTGAATGTTTGACTATCACACATGTCCTAAATTTTTCTAACATCTCCCTCTTCCTATGGAGGGACTATAAGAACACATTCCTCCCTCCTGAATCCTCCATAGCTCTCCCTCCTTTATTTCTTTTTACCATCCAGTCTGGGGCTTTCCACTTCCTATTCTTCATATGTTCTTTTTCTCTGTCCTTGAAATTCAATACAATTCTTATATCTGTGTTTTCAGGCCTGTTTTTTGGTGTGCATCAAGGAAGAGGATTCCATGACTCAAGTATCTAGATAATTAATAATTTCATCCAACAAGATGTCTGGAGGTGGCTCTATGAGGTCCTGTATTCCCAGGGCCATTTAACCCTTTGTTTTACCATCCTTGGCACAATTACTACTCTTCCCTAAGCTTGTCACCTGTTGGGTACAAGTTAACTACTGCAGCAAGAAGTGTCCTGTGCTCCCATAACAGAATTCTGAATAGAAAGGGCATGGGAACAAAAGGACTTTCACCCCCAGGACATTTTAGACAGAAGAATTCTCCCTATAGCCATTGGCCAGAACAAAGCCATGTACATATCTTTCAACCAGTCACAAGAAGAGAAATAAGATCACCATAATGCCAACATCCATGGGGATTCACTCCCTGCAGCCTACCTCTCCAGAGCCTGTACTGATCAGATGCCTAAACAAAATCAATATTGGTTGAGTTAGCAAGGAAAAAGAGAACAGTTCTGGTTAAACTGGCAAGGTTCTGTGTCCATCCCATAGGAGACAAAAAATTTATAATAGTCTTTTCTCTCCTGACAAAGCCTTGGACAGTCATTGCTTTGCTAAATAAGTCAAGAAGGTCAATTTTAAGATTAAAAAGTAATCAGCATTTTCTTTTTTTTAGCAATGTATTTCCATACCTCTTCTGAGGTTACGGTAGCACATGGTTTCCAGGAAAATTTTTTTAAAAATCTGTTTTTGTTTTGTGTGTGGGTGTGTGTGTGTGTAAAATTAAAAGCAATTTCAAAATATTTTCAGGCTTGTGATCTCATGATTTATCTAAATAGTGGGTATACAGTAGGAACTGGTATTGAGCTCTGAGCTAGTGTCTGATAAAAGCTTATCTGGGAAGATTCAATGGGATAAAATTAAAAACAATAAATTACTCCAGATGGATTAAAGGCTTAAACATAAGACCTAACACCATAAAAACCCTAGAAGAAAATCTAGGCAAAACCATTCAGGACATAGGCGTAGGCAAGGACTTCATGACCAAAACACCAAAAGCATTGACAACAAAAGCCAAAATAGACAAATGGGACCTAATCAAACTCCACAGCTTTTGCACAGCAAAAGAAACAGTCATTAGAGTGAATCGGCAACCAACAGAATGGGAAAAAATTTTTGCAGTCTACCCACCTGACAAAGGGCTGATATCCAGAATTTACAAAGAACTAAAACAGATTTACAAGAAAAAAACTAACAAGCCCATTCAAAAGTGGGCAAAGGATATGAATAGACACTTTACAAAAGAAGATATACATGAGGCCAACAAACATGAAAAAATGCTCATCATCATTGGTCATCAGAGAAATGCAAATCAAAACAACATTGAGACACCATCTCAAGCCAGTTAGAATGGCAATCATTAAAAAATCTGGAGACAAAAGATGCTGGAGAGGATGTGGAGAAATAGGAACACTACTGCACTGTTGGTGGGAGTGTAAATTAGTTCAAACATTGTGGAAGACAGTGTGGCGATTCCTCAAGGACCTAGAAATAGAAATTCCATTTGACCCAGCAATCCAATTACTGGGTATATATCCAAAGGATTACAAATAGTTCTACTATAAGGACACATGCACACGAATGTTCATTGCCGCACTGTTTACAATAGCAAAGACCTGGAACCAACCCAAATGCCCATCGACGATAGACTGGATAGGGAAAATGTGGCACATATACACCATGGAATATTATGCAGCCATCAAAAACGATGAGTTTGGGTCCTTTGTAGGGACATGGATGAACCTGGAAACCATCATTCTCAGATAACTGACAGAAGAGCAGAAGATCAAACACCACATGATCTCACTCATAGACGGGTGTTGAACAATGAGAACACATGGATACAGGGAGGGGAGCGCTACACACTGGGGTCAGTTGGTGGGAAATAGGGGAGGGACGGTGGGGGGTGGGGAGATGGGGAGAGATAGCAAGAGGAGAAATGCCAGATGTAGGTGATGGGGAAGAAGGCAGCAAATCACACTGCCACGTGTGTACCTGTGCAACAATTTTGCATGTTCTTCACATGTACCCCAAAACCTAAAATGCAACAAAATAAATAAATGGGGAAAAACAAAACAATAAATTGAAATTTAGGAGAGATCCATCTTGGTACAGTGAAAGAACTTTTCTCCTGCTACTTGTTTAAGATGTAACAGATTCTCTAGGGAGTTTGTAATTTTGAAGAATGATATCTGTGATGGGTAGATATAGACTGGACAAGATGATTTCTGATTTTTGGATTCCAATATTTTAAGACACTTGGACCAAAATCTAATAAGCATGACCACCACAAATAGGCAAACAGCAAACATTATCACACTTCTCTATCAGAGTGCTATTTATGTTAAAATTCTGAATGCAATACCATGAATATAATGTGCACTTATCATTTGGAATACAGAAAGGCTGTTTGAAAATGATCTGGTTTTATTACCACTTAGTCTTAAAAAATTCACACATGTAAATCCCTAAACCTTATCATATGTTTTAGCCAGCCAGTGAAGCTTGACATATTTTCATGGGATCTATCCATTATGCTGATATAGTATGTGTAACATTGTAAGGTTGTTTCTCATGTAAACACTCTTCAAACCCCAAAACGAATGCTTTTAGAAAATGTGAAGCATCCATTCTAATTTGAAAGTTTGCATTATAGAATCAGATACCAATGGTACTAGAGAAAATGAATGAATAGTAGCGATCATCTATCTATATTTTGTATTGTCATAACATTTTATTTTTATTTTTTAAATTTTTTTATTGCATTTTAGGTTTTGTGGTGCTTGTGAAGAACATGCAAGATTGTTGCATAGGTACGCACATGGCAGTGTGATTTGCTGCCTTCCTCCTCTTCACCTATGTCTGGCATTTCTCCCCAACTCCCCACCCCGCACTGTCCCTCCCCTATTTCCCCCAAACAGACCCCAGTGTGTAGTGCTCCCTTCCCTGTGTCCATGTGTTCTCATTGTTCAACACCCGCCTATGAGTGAGATCATGTGGTGTTTGATTTTCTGCTCTTGTGTCAGTTTGCTGAGATTATTTTCTTTCATACATACAAAGAAACTTTCGGTAATGTGTTTTATTCAACGAAACCAATTAAATGATATATTGTGACACTTGATAATAAAATATGTTTGCATTTATGAATTACATTTTTCTGTTGGCAACCTTCCCTATCAACTAATGATTGCTTTTAGAATTCCATAATTTTATTTTGCAAAGATAAAATGAATTTAGGCCAATATAATTATTGATGAGAATTATTGTTAACTGGATATCAATTCCAGTGTAAGGATTAATTTAAACAATATTTATTGTAATTATAATTTAGTAAATGTAATATTTTTTACAAATATACTTTTCCTTCAAATGTACTTTTAATTCTCTTTTTACTACCTTAGTATATGAATTTGAAAAATAATAATAAAGGTTTACTTCCACTATCTTGAATTATTAATTTTTAAAATAGTGTGCTAAGAGTTATGATTTCTATGAAAAAAGAATATAGGATTCTTGGAACAACCTATATTGTTATATAGGTTGAAAATCAGAGTTGTGCATTATTATCTGAACAGGGTTGTAACAACCTATATTGGAACACCCCTGTACAGATAATAATGCACAGCTCTGAAAATCAGCATGCACGCACTCATACACACCTGCACATGCATGCACACAGACTCAGACTCATTAACTGAGAAGTCTATATCAAGCAAAACATGAATTTGAAATGAAGACTTTTAGGATAGATACAATCTGAAAAAAATTAATTCCCAGTAGACCTGTGCCATAAAACACTTTCAAAATGAAAGAAAATGACATCAGATGAAAAGTACATCTACAGAAAAGAATAGAACTATGTGGGTAGACACAGCAGGCATGGTGACTGAAGCCTGTAATCCCAGCACTTTGGGATGTCAAGTGGGGTGGATCACTTGAGGCCAGAAGTTTGAGAGCAGGTTCACCAACATGCTGAAACTCCATCTCTACTAAAAATACAAAAATTAGCCAGATGTGGTGGCACACACCTGTAATCCCAGCTACTGGAGAGGCTGGGACACAAGAATCCCCTTAACCCAGGAGGCGGAGTTTCCAGTGAGCTGAGATTGCACCACTTCACTCCAGTGTGGGCCACAGAGAGAGACTCTGCCTCAAAAATATAAAAATAAAATAAGAAATATGCGGGCATATGTAAAAGACAGTATTTTCCTTCTATTATTTTATCTAAAATAAAATTACATATTTAATGCAAAAATGATTTAATTGTAATGTGAAGTTTGTAGCAAGTAGTTTATAAAAATTATGACAGTAGCAAAACATGGGTGGATAGGTTAATTTATACCCTGACAGCTTGTATACTGTATGTGAAGTAATATTTATTTTAAGTAGACAGTGATAAATTAAGAATGCGTATTTTAATTCCTAAAATAACCACTAAGAAAAAATATAATGTATAACTAAAAAAGTATAATTTAAATTACTTTTCTCATTTGGTTTGGATTATTTCCACTGTCCTTTTAATTCGGTGTAAGTACAGATTTCAGTTTAACCAAATATTGAAACAAAATTCAATCAAAGTATTGAATTGGAATTCTAATAACAATAATGTAACCCGGCTGGGCTCGGTGGCTCATGCCTGTAATCCCAGCGCTTTAGGAGACCGAGACAAGCGAATCACAAGGTCAAGAGATGGAGACCATCCTGGCCAACATAGTGAAAACCCATCTCTACTAAAAAAATACAAAAATTAGCTGGGCATGGTGGAGTGTGCCTGTAGTCCCAGCCACCCGGGAGGGTGAGGCAGGAGAATTGCTTGAACCTGGGAGGCGGAGGTTGCAGTGAGCCAAGATTACACTACTGCACTCCAGCCTGGCGCCTGGTGACAGAGCAAGACTCTCTCTCAAAAAAAAAAAAAAAAAAAAGAAAAAAAATGTAACCCAAAATAATATATGAAGGGAGAAATAAAGGAATAAAAGACACATGAGACAGAAAGAAAATGCATTGCAAGGCGGAAGAACTGCGGCCAATCGTATTAGTAATTGCCTTAAATATAAATAGACTGAATAGTCCAATTAAAAAGCAGAGACTGGAAGATGAGATAAAAAATCAAGTTCAGCTACATAATATAAAGTCTCAGGTAAAAACCGTGCAAAAATGAAGGAAAAACATAGCTTACAAAAGTAAGAATAAGGAAGCTGGTAGAATTCGATTAATACCAGACAAAATACAATTCAAAATTAGAAATATTACCAAAAATTATAAAGGATTTAAGAAATATATTAAAAGGCTCATTTCATTAAGAATACATAACAAGTCACAAAAACGTTAATTTAAGATGGATCACTGCCCTAATTGCAAAAGTTAACATTAGAGAGCTGCTGGAGGAAGATATTAGAGCATATCCTCAGGACTTGGGTGTAGCAATGGTATTTAGTCCACAGAATGGACTCAGCATAAAAGGAAAATTTTGATAAATTGAATGTGATTTAAAAAAATTCTGTTCATAAAATATGACTAAGCAAATGATAAAGTAAACCACAGGATAAAAGAAAATATTTGAAATACATATTTGAGGATTGTCATAGATCCAGAATTTATATAATTCTTATAGCTCAATAAATATAAAAAAATTCAAAATTAAATAGGCAAAATACTTATATGTTTCAAAAAGAAAATATATCAATGGCCACTAAGCACATGAAAATATGGTCAATATCATTGCTCATGAGTTAAACCAAAATTACATTCACAATAAGCATTTTATCATTTTATAGCACTCCAATGGTAAACATCAAATAGATCAATACCATCAAATGCTGGAGTGTCTATGCAGCAATTAGGACTCTCATAGATGCAAAATGTTACTTTGGAAAGTAGTTCATCAGTTTCTGATAAATGCAAACTTACACCAACCCTAAGATCTAGCAATTCCACTGTTAGTAGATACTTACCAAAAAAAAAGGGAAATGCCCACAAAATGGCTTGAACAAGAATGTTTACAGTTGCTTTTCCCATAACAACCAAAACTGGAAAAGGCCATGTGTCCATCAACAGGAGAATAGTGTAAGAATTTGTGGTATATTTATTCAATGGAATATGATTCAGTAATTCAAAAAAAACACGAACTACTGATACAAACAACAGCATGAATGAATCTCAATAACTATGAACAAAAAAAGCTAAATCATCCTTCTGCCTGGAGCATCCACTGAAGTTCAAGAACAGGTAAAGTCTTGATGCTGCAAACCAAACTGGTGATTGCCAGGAGGTTTACCTGGAAGGGAGTGTAAGAGAACCTTGTGGGATAATGGAAATTTTCTCCTTCCTGATTGGTGTATACATTGCTCCATCCTCACTGCATTGCATACTTAAGATCCATATGTGAAAAAAAAAAAAAAGAAGTATTTTGTAGGAGGGAATATTTATATAGAAATAAACTAAGACAAAATTATTCTAAAACAACAAAATCATTAATATATTCTTTAAAGGATTGCCAAATTTGACTGTGGTATATATAATATCAAACATTTAAAAATTAAATTTTAGAGCATGTGTTCATTTCAGAATTTCTTAGACCATGTTTTTTTTCCTATGTTTCACAAATATTTGTGTTGAAATTAGTTCAATATGACATTTTAACTTCTGTTTGGGAACAGTGGTCTGAAATCACGTTATAGTACGGGTAGAACATAATAGTAACATCACTGTTAAGAGCATCTGAGAGCCTGGCACAGTGGCTCATATCTCTAACCCTAACTCTTTGGGAGGCCAAGATGGGAGAATTTCTTGAGACCAGGAGTTCGAGACCAGCTTGGGCAAGATGGGGAGACTCCATCTCTATGAAAATAAAAAATAAATACAGATTAGGAACATATAAAATGTTCAGTTTAATATACAATGTGTGAAAATAAAAATAAAATAGATCTTTCTTCAAGATATCAAAATAAATGAAAAAGTAACAGATACGAAGCTAAAACATCAATATTGATCAAAAATGACAATAATTTTCAGTAATAAACCTCCTATCTTTAAATATTCATTCAACAAATATCATCTGGAAATAAAGATTTAATTTAATTGTACTAAGTAATGGCTTCAAGTATAAGTTATTCACATAATAAAGTCATAGGTCTCCAGGAAATGCATACCACAATTCATTAAACTCCAATCCTATAGAGTATTTCTCTCGTTTTTTGATTTATTTTCTTTCCTTCCCATGCCTCTTCTCCACCTCAGTATGGTCACCTTCCAGAATCTCAGAATCCCGAGGCTAGGGCCCCATTCTTTCCAGAGGTTTTATTCTTGGGAGCCGCAGAAACCCAGGTCAGTTAGAGGATGTAACTGGTAGAACGTGCTTCACATGAGCCTCTAAAGGCCTCCATTCTCTTCCTTTCCTGGGACACAGAGCTGCCCCCTCCCATCCTGAGTGCCGCCCAGATGCCCATGAGGCCACAGGTCCTCCAGTGGAGCACAGACACATGGTGAACCAGAATGAGTGTCCGAGGCTGTCCTTTAGTGACTCTTCCTTGGAAGAGGAGGTTACATACAGAACTGAGTGTCCCACTTATTCCTGATAGGAGGAACTCTGTTCTCAAGGCTCTTCCAAGTAGTTCTTTGATAGTCATTTCATTGGAGACCTCCCACAGAATGGAAGGTGCATTTTCTCTGTGGTTTTATTTACTCATTTCATAAATTGGGCCACGATTTTTGTCTGCATTTGTGTACGTGCATATGATAATGTTTACCTAAATTATGCATGAACTATCTTCCTGATGTTCTTCTTTAAAGAATGCTATTTGTTAATTTGATACTAGTTTGAAGTTTGAAGGACCAAGCAGTACATCTCACCATATAACAGCTACAGTGTGAGTTTTCAACAGCATTTTGTAAGTTACCTGAGTGTACTTGCAGCCCACAATAATTACTCCCTGTTCACTTTGAGCGATTTAGAGAACGCCAAGGTTGGCATACACTCCTCTACTAAAATGATTGCAATTCATCTCCCTGGAGTGGTGGGTTTAGTTGCATAACCTAACTTAGGAAAAACAGAGAAGCTAAAACATGTCTAATTAATACAAATTGCTACAGTTTCTTAGAAAATGAACAATGCCTCTCTTGGTATGTAACCTATCACTAATTGTGCAACTACTTAGATTTGTTTTTCTGTGTCAAATCCAGTAACATGTTTTCATTGCTCCCTTTATGATCAAGGTAATACATATTTGAGAACATGTCTAAAGTTATTAAGATATGAATTTACTGTGATACGAAAATGGGATGAAACAAGGCGAAACTTGTTATTTACACTTTTCTCTGAACTATGGAGCCTCCCATAAGATATCATTCCAATTGTGGGTCAGAACTTTCTCTTGGGTCTTCATAAACTTGGACCTGCAGTGGTAGTTAGTGCTCAGTTCCGATTGGGTTATTTGTTGACTAATATCTGCCCTGAAATGATGGAAAGAACATGATTCATCATATGCTTCTTGAATACCACCAGTGGGGAGAGAGGAAGACGCTCCATGGCTGCATGAGACAAGGGGCTATCCAGGCAGATGCGACACTCAGCTCACCGGTCATTCTATTTCATGAAACATGATCATCAGGGAACATTTACTAGCTAGATTTTCTGCAAGATATTTGAATAATGCCCTTTCTTAATAGTACTACACTGCTGCATGTGGCTGGCCAGTATTTTTGTGTCTTCAGTTGTATATATGTAACCCTTGTTTCCTGAGAAGAATTTGCATAGAACTACTGACAATTAGGGAGAAAGGAAAAATTTGCAAGAATGCAGGAAGGTGGCAGTAATCAGGAGATGGGAGAAGGTCATCCCTTAATGCTGGGGAGGAAACAAGCCCTGAATGAGCAGCCAATGTGAGGCAGAGATAAAGCCAAGGGGGAGCTAAACTTAAAGCTGTGCATGTACTTCCTCTCTTTTCTCCCTTCCTTATTTCTCTCCCCCAAGAAGTTCTTGTCACCTGCCCTACCCCAAAGCCCATTTTGCGGAAAAGTTCTTCAGAGGTCTGAAGCATTGCCTGTGTACTCTGATCAGGAGCCCTCCAGGGACTCCTAAAGAAGGATTCAAGTGTCAGTCTGATGGAGGATATTTTTAATGTAATTGTATTATTGATGACACTGTTTTTACACTTTGACACTGTTGGGACTAATTTTGCTCTTTCCAGAAGAGTAGTATTCTGAGGAAAGAAAAGGAAATAAAAAGAAAAAGAGAGATGGCGGTAGAGTGGAAACACTCCAAGAGAGCTGGGCCAGACTGAAAGAGAAGGTGACAGAAAGCTGAAGCTGCTTTCACACAGAGAAGGTGACAGAAAGGAGAGAATGTGCTTTCACACGGAGAAGCATGGCCCAAGTGGGAGAGCTGCAAGGGAAGAGCTCAAGGAAAGAAGAATTAACAGGCAAAGAAGGAGGCCATGGAAGGTTGCAGGGGTTGAGTACTATGACCTTGAAGAGGAGGGATGGAAGAGTGGAAGGTCCTGGGCTTAGAGTTAAGCACAAGAATTCAGCCCTGACCCTGCTTGACCCTTTGTAATGGGCTGGGGCATTGTCTTAGCTTCTCTGGGCCTCATCTGTAAGTGGCTGTGTTTGATAAAATAAGTTCATGGGTGCATGGAGCATCTAGCAGTAGCTCATGACCTGATAAGTAGGTTTTGTTGATCTGACTTCCTCTCCTGCCCCATTCTATCAGAGAAATCCAGAGAATGCGCCAGACAGGCACACGCCCTGGAAGCTATAATTCTAATGTATTCAGCCGCATCCTCTGCAGGGAAAGGAAGACCCAGACCAGTTCTTACTGGCCTTGCAGGGTCATTGCCCTGAATATTTCAAACCAACTATATTATGGGACCCTGTCTTTAAAGTTGATAAACCTGCATCCCAAGACCAGCAATATGGAAAGCTATCATTTCTGGAAAGAAAGAGGAAGGAAGGAAAGAAAAAGAAAAGAAGAAAGGGAGGAAGGCTGTGATAAGAATCAGAATCTTTTAGGCTGGGATCCAAAGTTGGCTTTTAGCACATTACATTTACAAAATGTTTATTCCTTTTTAATTCTAAATTATCTCAACCCAAATCCTTTTAACACATAAGTTATTTTAAAAGTACACTGTCATTTCCTGCTGAAGGCTAATGCATAAATGCTACTATAATAAAACTAGAAAGAACAAAAATCAAACTATTCCTATGATACAAGGAATGTAGTATACATTTTGTGTATTTCCTGATACAGACTCAGAGTTGGATGCATACATCAGCCACATAAATCAGTGGAGTCCCAAGCACTAAAATAATTCACTCTAGAACAAAACAAAAGAGGAAATTTATTTAGAAAACCTCAGCCATCAGAGAAGTAAAATCTTTAATTAATCATCCTGCCATTTAACGGTCCATTTGGTGAGGCTTCCATAGGCATTGGTATTTCAGGAGGTTTGATATTTTGTGGTGCTGGGGATGGGTGAGCTGGCTTGGTGCAGGCAACCTAGGAACTGCAGGAGGCCAAAGGACATCGTTTTCTGCTTTTTGAAGATATCACTGAATTTTATTCACATGAAACATGTAACATATATACTGAAAATCAGTATGATTGCTGAAATTTGTGCAAGTGCAGTCAAAGCAGACACATTTAGGGGTTATTCAGTATCTAAAAGGATAGTATGAGATTGAGCACTTAAGCTAAGCTATCCATCAAGCTTGTATTTTCAAAAAACATTGGGAAAATTGTTCTACAGTATTAAATAAATAATCAAAATATCAATTACTCATTATTTCAAATGTTTAAGGTAAGCACACAAGCAAACCTTATCAGTGATAAACTGTGGATAGTGGAAGTATTGGTGACTTTATTTTCTTATGCTTACAATTTTTTATTTTACTTTCCACATTTTCTAAAGTGACTATGTGCTCTATTTGTAATATATTTTTAAAATCTTCAAAAAAAATAAAGCAAGCATCTGATGTTAAGTCAAGCACCAGAAGCAATAACAAGAATATTTTCATTATTTATACAAATATAGACACACCATTTAACATAGCAGGGTATTGCTTCAAGTGTTTCCTGTGAATTAATGAGAAATAGGTCATTTTTGACATGGGTCACCTGGTAAAACACGTGGTAACAGCCTTCAGGAAACCAAGCCAGTTCAGTAAGTAACTAACAAAATACACATCGTCTTGTAAGCACATCTTTGAGATTCCACTGGGGAAATCTGTAGGTTTGAAAGATAAGGGATTAACTGCTTAACACACTTAATCCATGCCCAGCTGTCAAGCAGAAATTAAACGTATTAACTCCCAGTGAGCAAGTAATCAAAGAGTCAGCAATAACGCTCTTTTCTTTCTCAACAACCATTTTTTAAGATGAAAATCTAGAGAAGCCCTCTGTGTCCTGCAACATATCAAGATGACTCATTGGACATTCCCCTGTAGCAGATACCTCTGAGTGGTGCAGGGTGAAAAGAGCCAAAGAAAAATCAGATACAAATAACTTCTTCATTTTGAGTTTCCCTGGAAGCAGCAGTCAAACCTTTTCAGTTTTATTAAGTGCAAGATGACGATCTTGCTGCCTTTACAGCAAGTTTTTTCTTTTTATCTGTCCTTTTCAAGTATAAAGGAAGAAATATTTTACTCATGATCATCCATAATTTCTCCCCAGTCAATTTAGCTTTGGCTGCAGTAAGAACATGTTTGCACTGCATCAGCATCCTGAATCATGATAAATACATCATTCATTTAGAGTTAGATAACTAATGAAATTACTTAAATCTCTTTCATTTCTTGCTGACTTGAGAGTCAAATGTGTTGATCGTGCAATATACTATAAATTAGTAAAGATAGGGAATCACAAGATTATTCTTTCTTAATCCCTTACTTCAAAGATAATAGATGAAGATGTAAATTCTATATTTTCAATTAAGTCAACTCTATGAGTTTTCTGATTTGGATATAGGAAGCAATGGTGATGTCCATGTAAATATTGCTACATAAGCTTATATCTTAAATAAATTTAACAATATCTTTACACATTTTCACAACGTTTTTATAACATGCTATGATTATTTTGATTTGACATTGCTACTCATTTAAGAATTGGTTGCAAATAACAAAAACAGAAGATTCTCACCTCTTAAATGGGTCAAACACAACCAGATTTGATATAGCTGTATCTTTAAAGCCCCAATATGTGAGGAGGTTCAGCCTTGAGGGACCTATCAGGAACCAGGAACCACAACATTCGTTTCCTTTCCGAGGTCATAGCCATTGTGAGTCTTTGCTACTCTCTGCATCTGTGAGACCATCTCCCTTTCTGTAGAGCACATAACCTTTACTGATGCACCAGCATCTGCCTCAGACTTAGTCATCCAGCCCTGAAATTATGTCATATCACGGGTCAGTCTCTAAGTCTCTTAATATAAGGCCTTGAGAGAAAAATCAACATGTCTTCAGTTGGATAAAGACCAATTAGCAAGGTGGTGGTGGTTGTGGTAGAGATGGTGGTGGTAATAATGGTGGCGGTAGTGGTGGTGATGAAGGTGGTGGTGGTGGTGACAGTGGTGGTAGGTAGTGGTGGTGATAGTGGTGGTAGTGGTGGTGATAATAGTGGTGGTAGTGGTGGTAAGAAGGTGGGGGTGTGGGGATAGTGGAGGTTGTGGTGGTGATGGTGGTGCTAGTGGTGATAATGAAGGTGATGGTGGTGATGATGATGGTGGTGGTGGTAATGGTGGTGGTAGTGGTGGTAATGACGGTGGTGGTGGTGATGTTGATGGAGGTGGTGGTGGAGGTGGTGGAGGTAGTGATGATGGTGGAGGTAGTGGTGGTAATGAAGATGGTGGTGATGGTGGAGGTGGTGGTGGTGATAGGGTGGTGATGGTGGTGCTGGTGGTGATAAAGGTGATGATGGTGGTGGTGGTGGTGATGGCAGAGGTGGTGGTAATGAGGTGGTGGTGGTGATGGTGGAGGTGGTGGTGATGATGATGATGATGGTGATAGTGGTAGTGATGAAGTTAGTGATGGTGGAGATGGTGATGGTAATGAAGATGGTGGTGGTAGTGGTGATGGTGGAGGTGGTGGTGCTGATGATGGTGACGGTGGTGAAGATGGAGATGATAGTGGTGGAAGTAGTGAAAGGCCCTATGGTGGAGAGAATTTCTAATTCCGGGTGATGATGGGAGGCTTTAATAAGAAAACATTAGCATAGAAAATGAAATAGAAGTTTCGCTTCAAAGTTTCCTTGGCTGTCTCAGATATTGACCCTGACCTGTCTGGGAAAGTTTAGGCAAGCATTAGATCATAGTTTCCTCCTTTGCCCTTATTAAGAAGTACTTTTGCTTTTCTCAGCATTCCACAAGTCACTTCCTCTCTTCTTTGAACTTTCTTGCCTTTACCTATTTAGGAAAATTTAAAGTTGCTAGCCAATCAGGTAAACTTAGAGTGTGAGATCCTGCTCTGGTCAATGGAAACTGGACGCAGCAGTAAAATAGTTGTGTCAGGTTATAAATGCTTCTGTTTCCTTTGTTCAGGTGTGCTCTCATGGCAAGCCTGCTAGCGAGCGGCACCATTTCTGCAGAAAGTAAAACTGGCCTTGCTGACTGATCCATAGACTCAGTGTTGATTCTTTGTGGCATTGAGAACCCATTTCTGTCTCCTGAGAAGCAAACTGCCAAAGATGGCTTTGTCTGGCTTATAAGACTCCCATTTGGCTGTAGCAAGGAAGAGATTGTTTTGTTCTTTTTAGGGTTGGAAATACTGCCAGTGAACTTTCAGGGGAGAAGCACAGGGAAAGCCTTTGTACAGATTGCTTCACAGGAGAAAACTGAGACGGCCTTATGAAAACACAAGGAAAGATTAGGACACAGGTACATTGAGATCTTCAAGAGTAGCCAAGCAGAAGTTCGAACCCATTATGATCCCCCTCAAAAGCTCATGGCTATGCAGCAACCAGGTCCCTGTGTTAGGCTGGGGGCTGGCAGAAAGTATAATAGCCTTGGCAGAGGAGCTGGGTTTGAAAGGATGAGTCATGGCGTCTGTGGTGGAGGGTATGCAGGCTATGATGACTATGGTGGCTGTAATGAAGGATATGGCTTTGGGTCTACTAGATTTGGAAGAGACCTCAATTACTGTTTTTCAGGAATGTCTCATCATAAATATGGAGATGGTGGGTACAGTTTCCAGAGCACTCTCATGGCAAGCCTGCTGGTGAGTAGTGACCTTCCTGCAGAAAGTAAAAGAAAGCCTTGCTGAGAAACCTTTTGTCGGAATGCCGATTCTTCCCCACAACAGTGGAAAATAAACACTTATTCCCAACAATTAGGAAACAGAGAGGGTATTTCTGGTATTTCTGAAATAGTATAATAATTTCCTAACTCTGTGACAATTCAAAAGTCAGAACTGGTTGAAATGTAAAATCCAGGTAAAGAAAGCACATATTAATCAAATTCCAAATTGTGTCTGTCCATAACATGAGGCCAGTTTCTTGTCTAGCCTTATCAGGCATTATGCATTTTTGTTGTTGTTGTTGTTGCTGTTGCTTTGGATTTTAGACAGGGTCTCACTCTGCCACCCAGGCTGGAGTGCAGTGGCATGATCATAGCTCACCACAGCCTTCATCTCCTGGGCTCAAGTGATCATTCTGCCTCAGCCTCTTGAGTAGCCACCACACCTGACTAAGCTTTATGTTTTTTCAGAGATGAGGGGTCTCACTATGTTGCCCAGGCTGGTCTCAAACTTGCTGGGAAATGATCCTCCCACCTCAGCCTCCCAAAGTGCTTGGATTACAGGTATGAGCCACTGATCTTAGCCCATCACACATGTTTTGAGTTAGATTCTCTAGAATCACGTCCACAAATTGCACCATGGTTACCCTTCATCAGGCAAGGGGAACAGCCTTTGAGACACCTTGGTGGTTGGCCATTGGCTGCTGGATGCCCAACCTACTAAGGGAAGAGGGGTATGTGGTCTCCAGGACAAGACAGTCCTTGTCCTGCAGAAGGCCATAGGCAGAAAAAAGGGCAGCTGTGAGCCATCAGCTGGCAAAGTCAGCAGCTTGGGGCTGAGTGCAGCTGTCAGGAGCGAGGCCCCTGCAGCGCTCACCACAGCACAGCACAGGGTCCCAAGCATGACTGGTACTGCACAAACAAAATGCAAGGTCCAGCTGGATCACCTCAATGCTGCCTCCTCACTTTTCTGTACACCTTCCCTAATGATTTGCTTCTGTAGCTCATCACTCTACATTCATACTCTGCTGTGGCCTCAAATCTCCTGTCACCTGGGGCTGCTTCCTTCTCCTGTCTCATTCTGTGCACCACTGTGCTGTCCTCTGTCTCCATCCACGGTGGCTTTCTCTTGTTTCTTCATTGGAACAAGTTCCTTCCTCTCCCAAAGCCTGTGCATAGGCTCTTCCTCCTATCACAGAAGCCTAGAAAGCTCTTCCAGGCTTTACCCAGACCTGTCGCTCCTGTCTTTTATTCCTAGGCTCCGAGGGACCTCTCTTCTTCCAACTCCCACCTCCATCCTTAGAGCTTTTATATCACACTAAAAAATTATAGTTATGTTGTGATCATCACTTTCATATCCCTCCAGGATCCTACCACAAAAGTGATTTTTAAATTCGCAGTTTATGACTTATTAGGGAGGGACTCATGACATCAGTTTAGTGAATGGTGACAGATAATTTTAATAACGTTAGAACACATTGTAAGAGAATAGAAAATATGAGAGTGCATTGTACTTACAAAAATACGTATGGTTGGTGACTCTTTAATTCCAGTGACATATATGTAAACGTGCATGTGTTTGTGTGTGCGTGTATGTGCGTACATGTATAATGAATCATGATGTAAAACCTATTCTGTCTCTGGGTTAGAGATCAAATTCATTTGAAAGCCGTTCTACTAAATCATAGGCTCCATCTTTGATTAGATATGTGGCTTTGGACACATTACTTGACTCTCTCTACCATAGTACCCTTTTTATAGAGTCCTTGCAAGGGTCAAATGAGTTGAAATTCATAAGGTGCTTGGGAGAACGCCTGGTGCCTGTGGAAGCAATGTGTAAATATTACACAGCATTACATTTATTTATACTTGTGCATTTTGTTTGTCACTCTGTGCTCCATGCCTATCTTAGTGCCTGGCACACCGTAGCTCTCAAAAATTACTGACTGAACAAACACCAAGGAGCCTGTGGCATGAGCCGTGTTGTATGTACCTACATGTGAGAAACAGGACATGTGGATTCAGTGTATCTTCTTAGGAAGTGGCTGAGGAGGTTTCAGGGTGTTTTTGTGCTAGTGAATCTGCCCCTCTTCCTGCTCCCCCAGACACTTCCTCTTACTGAAGTTCAGCCTGGGCCAGTATATATTTATCTATGTGTCTAGCAACCTTTAAACATTGCATAAATAAGTAAAGGGAACCCAAGGGAGTAGAAATGTCTTCATTTATGAATGAAGTCAAGCAAAACCCAAACATTCCTTCCATCCTTTTTCGGAGGATGCTTCTTTGGGGTCAAACCATAGGCAGCTGCACAAGGAATCCACTGTATCTGAGCTAGGCACAGTGACTTGTTTGTTTTATTCTTAAATCTTCCTCCACCAAACCTGAGAGAGACCCAAGTGAGGCGGCATGGATTATTAACATTGTTTAGGACCAGGTGGTCTAATTCAAAAGGACCAATTATATTTCTGTTCTTCCAAAGACAAGAGTGCAATTCTGAGTCCATTGTCACTGGAAATAGGTTAACGGTTTATTTCCTGTTTTGACTGTGGCTGACCCAGAAATGGTCACTCATACATCACAACCAACTTTGCTCCCTGCTCACCTTATAGGGAAGCAGACCCCGGAATATGCCAGTGACTGCTTCTTTATCTCATAAAGGAACAATTGGTGGATGTTATATGAAGGCAGGTTTAAAGTTAATTAAATGACAATTGCGTTGGCCAGTGAAAACCAAAACCAAAGAAAAGAGCTGTGGCAGAGTGTGAATGTCTATCACTGAAGGAGTCCACCTGAGGACCAGATGACCATTCTCATCTGTTGCAGGGGGTTCCACTGGGGATGTTAGTCCATTTTTTGTTTCTATAAAGGAATATGTGAAACAAGGTAACTTTATAAAGAAAAGAGGTTGATTTGGCTCATGGTTCTGAAGGCTGTGCAAGCATGGCACCAGTATCTGCTGGGCTTCTGGTGAGGCCTCAGGAAACTTTCAGTCATAGTGAAGAAGGAGCTGGCACATCGCATGGCAAGAGAGAGGCAAGAGAGACATCGGGTTCTTTTGTAGGAACTAACAGAGCAAGAACTCACTCATTGCCACAAGGACCACACCAAGCCACCTATGAGGGACCTGCCCCCATGACCCAAACACCTCGCACCAGGCCTACCTCCTACATTAGAAACCACATTTCAACATGAGATTTGGAGGTAACAAACGTCTTGATGATATCAGGGGATGCTAAGGTCCCTCTGTTTCTCATGATTCTCAGTGCTGCAGTAATTCTGCCGGACTTATCCTCATATTTGCCATCCTCTTGCAGGGGTGTAGTTCTAAGGCTGACCTTTATGGGGTGGTTCTACCCTTTTCTCTCGCTGTGTCTTTAATATGATGTATCTGGTATACCATTAGATTTATCTATGTGTTAGGTCCAAAGTGCAAGGCTTTCTTTACTCTTAATTATGTGAAAAGGTGCCTATATACCCTTGCCTTCGTGAGGGAAATGGCTGTGTTCTTTGACAAAGATTAGCTTCTCGAGGCACATGGACACCCAAGCTTATAACCTATTTATATATCAGAGCCTGTTGTCATCATTTTTGTGTGGGAGTAATTACTATATCTCAGATTTTTCTTTTTAAAGTTGAAGTTGGATTTGCACAAAATGTTAAGAGCATTTTTATAGCTTTTCTGTTGTATGAAGAATATGACTTTGAACATATGAATCTGGATAAAGGATATAATTTTGTGTAGGATGTTGATTCGAAATGAAAAGGTAGAGTTGTCATTTTAAATAGGAGTGAAATTTGCTTCATAGAAACCCACGTACTTACTGGATGGTTTAGTTTTTCCAAGTTTTCTTTGCATTAAAAAAAGAAATGTTTATTTTAGAAAGAATTTCACAGTTACTTTATTGAATGCAGATAGCCTTCAGACAAATTCCATCACACTCACTACGTAAGTGTTCATTGAATAAATGAATCCATAACAAGAGTACTTATGTCTAGTGTTTTTAGATTTTTGGAGGATGGCAGAGATGAAAGTGTGATTGGTATGAATACCCAAATGTTTTCTAAAATATCCAAACTACTTTAGAATCCATGAAATAAAATAAATGTCTAGCCTTTTTTAAAGAATTATCAGAGAAGATATTAAAGGAAGAACAATAAAATTCATTGCCTTTGGGCACAAACATTTTAACACAAAGGAATACTCAGACTTGTCTGGTTTTATATACTCAGAGTTATAAAAAATATTACTTTGGATTAAATTGGTCCAATTATGTATACCTTCTAATTAATTAAGCACATATTCTAGAAGATGGATTATATGTACAGAAAATTTGTGCTAAATAAAGGAAGGAAGAAATAAATATATCTAAAAAGAAAGGCATTGTTACTACTTTCTAACCTGATATAATACCACTCCTCAAAATGAAATACATAGAAATAAGTTTCTGAGAAAATTATATTACAGAATTTGCTCAACAATTGTCAAAATATGCTTAAAACTGCATGAGCTATGGTTGATGTAGGTTTTATTTATCAGATTTTTTAAATTTAACATGCCAAATTAAAACTGAGGGATTTAAAAACATGGATTTTTTATGTAAATGTAATAAGCCAAACATATCTATACATAATTTTTTTAATGAACAGTATGATTTCCCAAACCAAATAATAGTGATATGAGTGGTATTGATTTACATTTTTGCAAGTCTATTTGACGTTTGGTTTAATAAGAGATGCCTGGATTCTCATACCTGCTTCTACATTCAAGCTGTTGTGTTATGTCATTTGGGTTGAAATATATGAAGAAAATTTGGCTTAATATGGATATACAGATGGAAAAGGGAGAAATATTTTAATAACCGCCTCAGATAATTGTGGATAGTCTTTTTTGTTACGACAGCAAATCTCAAAAAGTAGTAATTCTTTAAAGTTAATTGCAATGTAAAACCCAAAACCATAACAATGATCTTTCTATATTCTGTATACTCAGGAGATTGTGAAAGCAAATACGGATTTTGGATTATTAAGAAAAGTTTGGGGTTCCCAGTTTTTCTCGTGTGACACTCTGAGAACTGTTGTTTTAACCCCCCCCACCCCCCCTGCATTTTGCTGTAGTAGCTTGGAAGGTAAGCATAAAGGAGAGGAATTTTTAAAATACATCCTAACAATCCCAGAAGGCTTCTTTTGGAGATTGTCACAAATGCCAAAATTAATGCTAGAATTTACATTGAAAGGTAAAGAACCCAGAACAAGCAAGGCAAACTTGAAAAGGAATAACCTTGGAGGATGCACAGTCCTCATTTTAAAAGTTCCTGTATAGTTACCATGTCATCAGGATAGTGCAATCTGGCTTCAGGATAGATGAATGAAACTGAATAGAGTCCAAAAGCAGATCTGCATATATGCAGAAAGATTAATTTTGACAATTGTGCCAAGGTAATTCAATTAGAGAAAGGAAAGTCTTTTTTAGCAAATCATTCTGAAACAACTGGTTATTTTTATAAAAACGATTGAAACTTTATCTATCCCTAACATGAAAATGAACAGAAATAGATGGATTACACATGAAACATAAAAACTTTGCAATATGTATAGTCAAACATTTCTCAGACAGATTGCAAAAATACTAACTTTATTAGAAAAAAAAACAAAAGTAAGCCAGATTTATGAAAATTAAAAATTTCTATTCTTCAAAAGAGCATTAAAAAATATAAAAGCATATCATAGACTAGGAGGAATGTTCATAACCTATATATGACAAAGAACTTGAGTTTGAATTACATAAAGAACTACACATTTCAAAAACAGTAAGGCAGACAATCCAATAAAAATTGTCAGGGGACTTGGACAGGTATGTGAGCCCCAAATATCTGAGACAGGTCTCAGCCAATTGAGGAAGGTTATTTTGCCAAGGTTAAGGACACATGCCCATGCCACAGCCTGACGACATGTGTCCAACATGATCAGGGTTTCATATACTTTATATACTTTAGGGAGACATGAGACATCAATCCATATAGGTACACTGGTTCTGTCTGGAAAGGTGGGACAACTGAAAGAGGAGAGGGGGCTTCCAGGTCATAGGAAGGTAAGAGGAAAACAGTTGCTTTCTTTCGGGTTTCTGATTGGCCTTTCCAACAGAGGCAATCAGATACGCACAATGAACAGAGGGACGACTTTGAGTTCCATCTGTCCTTTGTCCAGGAGGAAATTCCTTGTGAGGGAGGCATGTTGCTTTTCTAAATCTTAGCAGCCACCTTTCTTTAGGAATAGAATGGGAGGCAGGTTTGCTCTCAGCTGTTCCCAGCTTGACTTTTCCCTTTGGGTTAGTGATTTGGGGGGGGGGGGTCCCAAGATTTCTTTTCCTTTCACAGATATTTCCAAAAAGAAGATATAAACATGACCATAAAAGACATGAATAGATGTTTAATCCTGTTAGTCATCCTGGAAATGCAAATTTAAACCACCATATAGACACTAGAGTGGTTTAAATTTGAATGACTGCCAACGCCAAATGCCAGAGAGGACACAGAGTAACTGGACGTCTCATGCTCACTGGTAGGAATGTAAAATGGTGTAAGTTCTGTAGAAAGCTAATTGGTAATTTCTTATAAAATTAAATGTGCACCTACCTTATGATCCAGCAATTTAACTCTAAGGTATTTCTCTAGCAGAAATAAAAACAGATGACTACACAAACTACTTGTACAATAGTTTTTATTGCAGCTTGATTTACAACAGCAGAATTTTAAACAATCCAAAAATCCATCAACAGGAGAATAAACAAATTGTGGTATGTTCATACTATGAGATAGTAGCCGTAGAAAGAAATGAACTAGTGGTGCACCTAACATGGACAAATACCAGAAATACTACGCTGACTGAAAGCAAGCAGGCTTAGATATGATATCTAGACATTTCCTTTTTTATGAAGTTCTAGAACATGCAAAGCTAGTCTGTGGGAACATAGTTCAGCATGGTGGTCTTTCTGGGTGTGAAAAAGAGAATATGTGCAAAGCAACATGTAAGACTTTCTAGGTTGAAGGTAGTGTTGTATGTCTTTATTGGATGTTGGTTTCATGGGTATATACATTTAAAAAATCACTGTATGCACTTAAGATCTGCACAGTTTACTATATGTAATTACACCTCAATAAAAATTTTAAAAACTTAATTATCACAACTGTTATGAATACTTTCTTGGTTTATTAAATGAGGCATTCAATCAAATATGCATTTTGATTGCATTATGAATATGAAATATGCTGATTGCCAATTCATATTCATTTGGAAACCTACAGACAGAAGGGAAAACTACTGTGTGTGACTGGAAGATGGACTTACCCAACCTTCAACGTTCTCAGTCTCTTGTCTATTAACATGGTAATTGCCTTTAATGACTTTGTTCTCCTCAGTGTAATCAGACAGAAAACTTTAGATGGAAAATGCATAAATTATTCTAACTCCTGCCAGGAAAAGAATCCAAACTTTAATCAACTTCTGTGCATTTTATTCTTCATATTAAAAAGCTTTCTTTACATTTGTACTCAATCAACAAGCTCTCTTGTCTAGAAGAATAATCCTTGTTTTGTGCTCCTGTCAGTAGGACTATGCCCCCGTGTAGAAGACAAATGGCCTTCTTGTTCAAAGAAGGTCATCTATGGCACTGAAAGTTATGCAAACTCATTTGGTTCTCTCTGCCCTTTTCAAATAGCATCTCATAACAGTATCAACACTATTGAGGGTATTAATTTTATATAGTTCTTTTCAGTGTTTGAAACATTATGCATTCAAAGCAAACATCTGGGAGGAAGATGGCAGAAGCATCCTTGTCCCTATTTTACAGAAGTAATTGAAGTTCATGACATTCAAGCTTATTCAGCAGTAAATGAATTTGGGTCAGGCTTTATGCCTGTTGAAACACAACGAAAATTTGCCTTTGTTCCTGAAATCATTCTAAATTGAACTTCCCTCACTTTTTGAAAAACCTAGACAACCCACGCTCCCAGGATTTGAGACACCAAGGAGTTGCTGCATTTAAATTCTCTATCTAACGGACTAATCATGGCCAGGAATTGGATGGGAAACTTAGGTAGAATCCACTGAAGAGCCAAGGAGGATAGAGAACGATGCGTGATTTTGACAAGTCTTGTTTGCAGTCTGGCCCACAAGTTGTGTCACAATGAAGTAGGTGGTAAAACAAATGAATACTCTTCCTTCTCATTTCAAAACAGGCTACCTCTTCTATTGATTTGCAATTCAGCACTTATTGGGTTAAGGACACACTAAACATAAAATATTCTACACCACATTATTCTAACTGTTGATTGTCAAAGAAACCCCCTATACAGGGTATTTTTCCTGTCCAAATATTTCCTGGGGAACCCAGTGCACACCTACATTACAGGAAAAAAAGTAATTAAGGTATTACGAGGTGTGGTCCAAAGAACTGTCACCAGGTTAGAATACAAGTTTCTGCCTTGGAAAGAGTTTGGGGTCAGGAATGAGTCCACGTACAAAGCCTAAGACAAGGACAGCCCTAGGTCAATAACCTTGACACATAATATCCTTAAACATCAGCTTCCTCATCTGCAAAATGAAGAGAAAGAAATAGTCCTATCTATAACCCAGAGGGGACCCTCCACTGAATTAGAGAGAAGACAGAAGCATTTTTTGGAGCTTAGAGTTATAGACAGCTACAATTGTCATTTCCATGGCCATTTGCTGTTGTTTCTCAGCCTTTCTGAGGCTGCTGAGGGTCTGGGCTTCTTCTGGACTCATCTATTGGGGTGCATTGATCCTTTGAAA
The DNA here is from genome assembly GCF_009761245.1 of Sapajus apella. Lineage (NCBI taxonomy): Eukaryota > Metazoa > Chordata > Mammalia > Primates > Cebidae > Sapajus > Sapajus apella. Next base: position 35,108,743 of record NW_022436951.1, read on the forward strand.
TACCACAGACTTCTTCTAATACACATTTGGTTAGACGGCCATTGCTGACCTCTTGGGGTTTTTTTATGTACCTTTATTTTACACTATCCTTTTGAATGCTCAATTTGTATACATGAATGCCCACCCTGACAGCAGTGCTGTGTATATAAGCAGGAAAGAGAAACTAGGAACTGTTTCTTTCCCATCGAGGAATCTTAGTTGCAAGTAAAATGAGAAGAGGGGATGTCTTGGCCCACAGAGCTGAAGCGTCTAAGAGTCTGCCAAGACATGACTCAGGGGCACAGGTGACATCCTCAGGATCACCTCAGTCTCACTCTTTTCCCTTCTCAGCTCTGCTTTCTTTGGCATTGGCTTCATTTTCTGAAGGACTTAGGTTCTCCCCTAGAGGTATCTGGATGGCTACTCCCATCCAGCTCCAGGCTTACAATCTATCTTAGTATAATAGCTATCCTACTACAAGGAGAATTCCTCTTCCCTGATGGCACAGGCAAATGTGTGGCAATTAGATCTTACTGGCTGGAAGGTTGGCTGGCTTGGGCCCCTCACCATACCCACAGCAAACACAGTGACCAGGAGCAATTCAGAGCACCACCGTCTCAGGTCTGGGTCACATGGAACTTATGATCCAAAGACAATCCCATATAGAAAGTTCTCAACAATTTCTTTAGCGACTCAATGAAAAGCATATTTCTTTGATGAAGGTAATCAGGCAGCAATTCGTTTTTCAGACACTCACATGTTCTGGTATTGGCATCCTATGATGTATGGTTGCTGTAACAAATTACCACAAACTCAGGAACTTACAACACACCTTGCTTAGTTCACAGCTCTGGAGATTAGAAGTCTGACATGGGTCTTACTGGGCTAACATCAAGGTGTCATCCAGACCTGCCTTCCTGAAGGCTCTAGGGGAGAATCCCTTCCCTTGCCTTTTCCAGCTTCTGGAACGGGTATCCCCTTGCATTTCTTGGCTCAGAGGCTGCTTCTCCACCTTCAGAGCCAGCGCTCTTACTGTGACAATCCTCAATCCTGCCTCCCTATTGTCTTCCAGCTTCTGCATCTTTCTTAGACTTTTGACCATGCATTCTTTACTCCCTTTCTCAATTCCAAGCCAGGTCAGGTCTTTAATGTCACCAGCATGTTCTACCAAAGGTATTTGAAAATAGAGAATTTACTACATTTGTTTAGGTTGTATTCATTTAAGCCTCGGGCACATAATAATTTGATAAAATAGAAGCTAACCAACAAGACTATGTGTTATTTATTTTTTTGAGACAGAGTCTTGCTCTGTTGCCCAGGCTGGAGTGCAGTGGCACCTCGGCTCAACAGCAACTTCCACCTCCTGGGTTCAAGCAATTCTCCTGCCTCAGCCTCATGAGTAGCTGAGAATACAGGTGCCCACCACCATGCCTGGTTAATTTTTGAATTTTTAATAGAGATGGGGTTTCACCGTATTGACCAGGCTGGTCTCGAACTCCTGACCTTGTGATCTGCCCACCTTGGCCTCCCAACATGCTGGAATTACAGGTGTGAGCCACTGTGACTGGCCAAAACTATGTGTTATAAAGTAATGTAATGCATTTTTTTTCTCTCAAGACCAGCTACTAACTCAAGTTTATAGAAAGAATTTAGTTTAATTATCAGGTCCCAGGAAGAAATAAGAATAGAAATGGAAGATGTATGAGCCACTCTACCAATGAATGTGGTATTTGTTCATGTCCTCATTTTTGACAGGATTCTTTTGTTGCCAAAAACAATATGGCTACAGATTCATGGAATTTCTTAGAAACTGACTTTGCCTCAACGTTGAAATGGTAGACTGAAGTTTTATCATGTTCATTTTATTGGCCAATAGCTAATGTGTCATGTGGTGCTTCTTGCATGCTTTTTATTTTTCTTTTACTCTTAGAAGACTCCTAGGAATCCCTTTTAAGAAACTCTATAGATTTAATGTTTTGTCTTGAATTATTATGTAGTAGAATGTCTTTTCAAATAGTACAGATAAAATAACATGTTTAAATTAATTTTAAAAATCTACCTATCCTTATTGAGTTAAAAGATACACATTGTGTTTTCTCTTTGTTTTACAAAGGCGTTTTGTTTTCTAAGGCATTTCTGGTGCCTTAGAAAATGCCAATACTGTATATTCTTTGTTCTCCAAGGTCACAGAGAAAGGCGGAGAGCCTGCAATGTGCCTGGAGGATGAGCTGTGTCCTCCCCAACAGCATTCCCTGCCTCCTTGGGAAAGCAGAACAGCACCTTGCTTGCATCTTGCATGATATGGCAATTACCAGGAGGCAGAAGAACAAAACTGTCCCAACAGTAACTTAATCAGTGGATACTTTAGAGGAGCCTCCAATCAGATGAGAAAATGTCTTCCTATTGTAAAAACCTTATTGAAAAGACAGTAGGAAAATTGCAAGATTTCCTATGTTGGTGTCCCTATACTTGTCAAAGTGTTTCAGGGGTTTTATTTTATTCAATTTATGTTCATTAACTAAAGCATACAGCATTTTTGTCACCAATATGGAAAATATTTGGAGAGAAGTAAATGTATTAAACCCTTGCTACTTCATTGTTATATATTCTCCTAAAACTGCTGAGCTAGTGAGATCTATAAATCACAAAGCAGTGTGTTAAAAATGGCCTCAGTTAAAAGCAGGTATAAGGCAACAGCAAGAATTACGTAGTTTTCTACAGATAAATTGTGTGATTTGAGGAGGAAGTGTAAAAATTCACTTTTTTTTTTTTTTTAGAGAGAAAACACTCAACAGATGCTTTGAGATTTTTAAAACCTTTTCAGTTGCACAGGAATAGAGTTTATACAGAAAGGTTGAATTTATAGAGCAACATCCTAGTGTGGACAACTTTGTGGTCAGACCCTGATTAGTGGTACAGGGTGCTTTGCACTAAGTTTACAACCTTAGTTAGTATTAAGGATATAAAATTCTGACTCTACAGGCAGATACACTGTAGGATGTAATAAAATCTAGGTATATACTTATTCTGATGAATGGCTCAAGAAGCAATAATTAAACTGGATGTCTCAAGTATTATTTATCCAAGGAAATATTGTAGCAGAACCACAGTTGGAACCAGGGTTTTTAATTCTTCAAATATGGTGACTGTCCTACCTCCGCCTGTGGTTCACTCCCTCTTGGATTGGTGGCATCTGATGTGTGAGACCTTGGCCTCCCCGAGTCATCGGGCAACAGCTAACAGTTCTGTCCCATTTCCCACTCTTTCTTCAGATACCCAAGCATGACCTGTCAAAGAGCTGCCTTCTCTAAGGCAAAGAATTTAGGGGCTGAGCTTTCTCCGGGCTTCTTTGTAAATGGCATGAAAGTGGACAAAGTCTTACTCTTGACAATAATTCCTACATCAAATAATGTGTTTGTATTTACATTTAATATTTCCTCATGGTGCTGGGAACTTTGGTAAACTTTTCAATGATAGGCTGTATGCCATGCTGACATTTCAGTATAGAGTCATCTCCTGGTATCACAGGAATGGGCTCCAGAATGGGAACTTTGGTAAACTTTTCAATGATAGGCTGTATGCCATGCTGACAACATTTCAGTATACAGTCATCTCCTGGTATCACAGGAATGGGCTCCAGAATGCCTGCGGATTTGGCACAGTATCTGCACATAGCCTACATCCATCCTCCTGCATACTTTAAATAATCTTTAAATTATGTGTAATGCCTAATACAATGTAAATGCTATGTACATAGTTGCTATACTGTATTGCTTTTTATTTGTGCTTTTTATTATCGTATTATTTTTTACAGTTTTTTTCCCAAATATTTTCAATCTGCAATTGCTTGAGTCCTCATACGTGGAATGCACAGATGCAGAATTCTGACTGTACTCCCAGAACCAAGACCTATGCCTTAACGCTTATGTCTGAGTCTGGGAATTTCTATTTTAAATATTGTATATATTTGTCATATTAAACTATTTCTTATAAAGATAAACCAATTTCTCTCTTCTATTGGTAATGAAAGTCACACACACACAAAAGCCAGCATAATAAAAAATTTTACACATGCTATTAGTGATAGGAATATATGCAATAAAATATCACAAGGATTGTTGCAATTTCTTTTCTAGAACAATGGAGGGGCTTTATTCCATCATTTCTAATTAAAACAAAAAAAACCCAAGCAAATGACATAGTGTGTGCATTGGATAATGTCTTATTGAAGCAGTGGAATTATGAGTAATTTTCAGTAGGCCAATAGCCATATTCTTTGGCAAAACTCAGGCCCCCTGAACTCTCCATTGAACATGTTTAGCAATATCTTTTCACTTCCAAAATAGTTTCTGCCTCCCCCTCCCTCCCTCTCTCTCTCTTTCTCCCTTTCTTTCTTTCCTTCTTTCTTTTTCTTCCTTCCTTCCTTCCTTCCTTCCTTTTTTTCTTTCTTCCCTTTCTTTCTTTCTTTCTTTCTTTCTTTCTTTCTTTCTTTCTTT
>NW_022436951.1:35113317-35377921 GCF_009761245.1 Sapajus apella
CCTTCGTTCTTTTTCTTTCTCTCTCTCTCTCTCTTTCTTTCTTTTTCTTTTTCTTTCTCTCTTTCTCTCTCTTTTCATTTTTCTTTCTCTATTTTCCCCTTATTTCCTTCTCCAGTTTTACAGGAAGTAATATCAACTATACATACCTTTAAGCTCAAATTAGAAAATGTGGAGTGACAATAGCATAGTTGACTTCTTTTGATGGCGAACAAATAGACTTCCCCAGAGTTCTAACTACCCTTCTCACACTGTTTCTGGGCAATTGAAATGAAGAAATGGGTCTTTAACACTGTCTCTTGACTCATGCTCAAGAGCATTAGAATTTTAAATCTGTGGTAACCCCAACTTTGTCTGAAGATATGGCTGGAAAGTGAAAACACACAGTGAGTACAGAATGTGTATAGAGAGTGTATAGAGTGTGTATTACCTACTGCCTTTATTCTGCTGCTTTCTTAGTAAAGAGGTTTCCTGTTTGCTTTTTGGTTCAAAGTCAAAATCTCCCATCTTGACATCCAAGCTGTCATTAAACATGTCTCGTGACAATCCAGTGTTCCTTTTTCCTCCTAATACCCTGCCATCCTCCTTTGGTTCTAAATAAATAGCTTTTATTCTATTAGGCATTATTCAAATGCCTCATCTCCTACTTCTAAAATCCATTTTGGATGGCTGTAAACTATTCCCCCCCTGCCAAATCGAATCCTGCAGGTGCTTTTAAGTCCAAGATGAACGTTCTGGACATAGAAGTAAACTATCATAATTATGTCTGTTTCGGAAGCCTCTTTCCTTTGCTCCAAGGTCTTGCAGCATGGAAATATATCCTCTATGCCACCGTTGCTTTTCTGCATTTTCATATTGGTCTCTTAATTGGTAGCTAGCATTTTGTCTGTGTATTTCCCCAGAAAAGGATAGTATCATCTACTTCTTTGTAATCTCTTATAGCACATTGTATGATTCTCTGGTACACAAAGAGTTCATAACATTCTTACTGAATTGATTTTTATTGTGCAATGAAAAAATATTGTCTGGTGAATGACATTTTATTAACCTATTATGACTCCCCCAACGTAAGATTTTTCTACTGAAATTTTAGTACTAGTAAGATTTTTCTACTGAAATTTTAGTACTAATCTAAAAATGAGCAAAATAATAAAGATGATTTATAAGAAGTATAGTTTTGAGGAAGGCATCTGGTATGCTCACAGATATGTTCCTCTCCCCTGTGCTACTTATATTCGGTGGGGAGAATCACATTCCAGAAGGTGATGCAAAATCTTTATCCAAATATGATTATTCAGTAGCATTGATAAAAAAGAAATTAATGCATTTAATAGAAATATTTATGACTGGGACAAATAAGACTTTTCATTTAAATCTCTGGTATCTTAATCATTATTTTCATCCAAACATCTACATATTGATGGATGGTTTAAGTCAAAGGGATTTCACTGGATATAAAACTTTAAAACATTAAAATAGCAATTTATATTTTAAATGTTAGCAAAAGCAGATTCACTGCTGCTTGAGAAAGTCTTCAAATAACAAATTTAAAAATAGTCTCGTAGAACCACGCTTGTTAACTATCTGTACACAAAGGCCAAAATTTTAATTTCCTATGGATCACAGACTGATGCTTTGGTAAAATACAAAACTGTGTTTATGGATGCCATAGCAATGTTAAATTGCTATGGAATCTTCCATGTGCTTACTCTCACTTTTTGCACTTAATGGAGTGGCAACCAATGCTTCAAGGGAGACAGCAATCTGTAAACCACATTTTGAATAGCGGAGCCATGCACTTCACTATAATGAAAAGATCACATCAAAGAAAGAAGGACCAGCTAAGTTTTTGTAAAAGAAGGAAATTTGAAAGAATTTTACCCAGACAAGCAGATTCTAAAATTTATAAGCAGAGGCAAAAGTCCCAGAATAGCCTACGCTGTATTAAAGAATAAGAACAGAGTTGGAAGGCTGGCATTGCCTGTCTTGAAGCCACAGTAACCAAGACAGTGTGGTACTGGTGAAAGAACAAATGGACCAATAGAATAGAACAGAGATTCCAGAAATAGACACACATACATTTGATCTGCTGATCTGTGACAAAGAAGCAAAGGCAATAGAATGGAGGAAAAGTACCCTCTGTCAACCAATGGTGCTGGAACAACTGGTTGTCCACATGCAAAAAACAAATCTAAACAAAGACCTTCTAGTCTTCACAAAAATTCACTCAAAATGGATCACAGGTATAGATGGAAAATGTGAAACTATAATAATCCTGGAAAATACCACAAGGGAAAATCCAGAAAACCAGTGCTTCGGTTATGACTTTCTATACACAATTCCAAAGGGATGGTCCATTAAAGAAAGAATTGATAAATGTGACTTTATTAAAATTAAAATAATCTTTGTGAATGACACTACAAGATAATGAAAAGACAAGCTACAAACTAAGAAAAAAGTTTTCAAAAGACATAGCTGATAACTATGGTTATGGTTAAAAACTATCAACCAAAATATATAAAGAACTCTTACAACCTAACTGTAAAAAAAAGGTTTGATTTTAAAAAGGACCAATGACCTTAACAGACAGCTCATGAAAGAAGATATACAGGTAGCAAATAAGCTTATAAAAAGATATTCCACATCCCATGTCATCAGGGAAATTGAAGTTAATACAACAGTGAGATACCACTGCATACCTATTAGCATGGCCAAAATCCAGAACACTGACAACACCAAATGCTGAAAAGGACATGAGCAGCAGAAACTCTCAGACACTGCTGGAGAAATGCAAAATGGTACAGCCTATTAGGAAGACAGTTTGGCTGTTTCCTACACAGTCAAATATACTCTTACCATATGATCTAGCAGTCATGCTCCTTGGTATTCACTCAAAGGAGCTGAAGCCTTATGCTCACACAAAAACATGTACAAAGATGTTTACAACAGCCTTATTCATAACCGACAAAACTTGGATGCAACCAAAATGGCCTTCAGTAGGCAACTGGATAAATAAACTGTGATGCATTCAGACAATGAAATATTATTCAACATGAAAAAGAAATGAGCTATCAAGCTAAGCTATAAAAGACATGTAGGAAACTTAAATGCATGTTACTGAGAGAAAAATATCCAATCTGAAAAGGCTGGTTACTGTACAATTTCAAATATGTGACATTCTGAAAAATACAACTACGGAGACATGAAAAGGTCAGTGGCTGCCAGCGGTTGCAGGTAGGGAGGGATGACTAGGCAGAGCACAAAGCACTTTTAGGCCATAGACCGATGGTTTTGTAAAATGCAAAACCATGCTCGTGAATACCAGAGCAATGTGAAATGACTCTGTATGAGTTGTTATAAATTTTTTCAGATATATATCATTATAAAATTTTTCTAACATTGAGAATGTACAACACCAAAATTGAACCATAATGTAAACGATAATCTTTTAATGATGTGTCGATGTAAGTTCACCATTCACCACAAGTATACACTCTGGTGGGGGACTGTTACGATGAGGGAGGCTGTGGAAGTGTGGGGCAGAGTGAGTACCTGGGAAATCTCTGTACCTTTCCATCAGTTTTGCAGGAAATCAAAAGATGTGCTAAGAAACAAAGTCTATTAAAAATTATATCCAGGCCGGGTGCGGTGGTTCACGCCTGTAATCCCAGCACTTTGGGAGGCTGAGGTGGGTGGATCACGAGGTCAGGAGTTCAAGACCAGCCTGGCTAAGATGGTGAAACCCCATCTAAACTAAAAATACAAAAAAAAAAGAATATTAGACTGGCATGGTGGTGGGAGCCTGTAATCTCAGCTACTCGGGAGGCTGAGGCAAAGAATTGCTCGAACCCAGGAGACGGAGGTTGCAGTGAGCTGAGATTGCAGCACTGCACTCCAGCCTGGGCAACAGAGCGAGACTCCATCTCAAAAATAAACAAAATAAGTAAAATAAAAAAAATAAAAATTACATCCACTAACAATAAAGCTTTAGTAAAGAAGTATTTGCAGACAAAGTGGAAATAATTGTGACTCTGTAAGAGACATAGATATTCGGCAGTAATCAAGGCAAAATGTTCTAGGCAGCACGTTCCATTCAGTCTGAAAAAAGTCTACCAATGCAAAAGGAAATGGCCCCAGAAGCCTACAGCAGACTGCCAACCTTTCTTGTGAGAAGTTGTTTTAGAGAACAGATAAATACACAAGATGAAGCTGATGTGTCAACAAGAGGCAGAAATCAGGTGTACAAGTGCATTAACTCTGAATATCCTTTAATAGTTACCAGATAGTTTGGGCTCTGATTCTCTACAGCCTTTTATTTTCTCCTCCACTTCAGAGTATACTCTGTGTGGCAGTGACCAAGAGGCATGAGATTCGGTAACAATTCCAACATGGTCAGCTGAGGCCAGGACAGGTCTCCTGAGATACCCACCCTTGGAGGGGGCTAGAGCCCAGGGTCTGAGCCTCACCTTTGCAGGTGCAGAAATTGATTTCTGTGCATGTAGTTAGGGTTAAAGGGCATCCGTTCACAGCAACAACTATACCACCTTCACCAGGGTCTGAAGTGTAGACTGGAAAGCCAAGTTATTAATTGAAAATGGGAACTAAACTGACCAATAAATGACCATATTTGTTAGTGGGGTGGGGGGTAGACACATTTTCTCCATGACATAGATGCTACAGAGAAATCAATAGAAATCGTAAGATTATTTTATGAGTGTAATATGAGATAATTAGAAAATAAAATGTTATTTGAATGACTAGTGTGATCAACCTAAAAATTTAATGCATTAATATTTCCCTTTCTTTCTCTGTCTCTCTGTCTCTTTCTCTCTTTCCTCATATAATATAACGGATATGTACATATGTAATTTTGTTCATCGGGTTCGTTACTCCATTGGAAATACCGATATGATGGTATTCAAATCCTCATTTTTTTGGAATCCCATACATATAACCCAATTTTAGTATTTATTTATGACATTTGGTTGGTTATATTGTCTTTCATATTTACTCCAAAATGTACTAAGAATTCTACTTTGACTTGAAAAATCTTCCCTCATTTAACAGAATTGTTCTGAGAACTAATCTCTACATGAATTTCACTAATTCAGCTCTCAAGAGACAATCTTTTTTTTTTTTTTTTGTTTTTTTTTTTTCTGGATTTACAAGTATTTGCATCATTCACCACTTTTTCCTTAAGTAAATGTGGTGGCTATGTCTATGCCCTTATAGTTCATGATCACACATATCCGTATAATTTTCAGCACAAAATATGGATCTAATTTCTCACTGCTCATAATCAATTTGTTATCAGGTTTTAAATTTCAACTTGATTTTGAAAAAAGACAGGGAAATTTCATTCCTTCGGCATAAAATATGATTAATAGGTGCTCAACTTAAGTTTCACTTAAGTTTCAAAATGTGTAAATTAAGAAAACTCTTATTCCCCAACTGCTAGCCATTATTATTATGACAGTAAAAAATAAGGAAATAGTGACAGTGCAATTATAAAATTGATGTTGGGTACAAGTAAATTACAATTCAAGTTTTGTTATGCTAACTATAATGTAAGAAAATTTGTTATTATTTTTTTCCAAGACAGCATCTCACTTTGTTTTACAGGCTGGAGCACAGTGGTGTGATCATAGATCACTACTGCCCGACCTCCCAGGCACAAGCTTTCCTTCTGCCTCAGCCTCTCAAGTAGCTGGGACTACGGGAATGCACCACCTCACCCAGCTAATTTTTTATTACTTTCATAGAGATGGTATCTGACTATGTTGTCCAGGCTGATCTTGAACTCCTGGGCTTAAGCAATCTGGCTACTGCAGCCTCCCAAAGTTCTGGGCTTGCAGGAGTAAGCTACTGCACCTGGCCTGGAAAATTTATTTCTAAATAAGAAAATTATAAACCTTTAATTGATGACAACTCATGATGTGGTGAGTTTTTACTCTAATTCATTTACACTAGAGTTTTATATTTTTAATTTTCTATATATACATATATATGTGTGTGATGTATGTGCATGGCTGCGTGTATGTCATACACACCTGAATATATATGTGTGTATTTATATGTATGTATATATATAAAGGGGTAGATGTGTGCGTCTTTTAAGTGGCATTGTTGTCTGGGGTAAATACCTGGGGTTTGTCATCTCGTGCTGAGAAGATCAATGACACACACACACATGGAGTGGGTTAAGGAGTGGAAAGTTTAAAAGGCAGAGGAAAGGAGAGAGGAGAGCAGCTCTCTGTCCCTCTTGCCAGAGAGAGGCATCTGAAGGAAAAAGTGGCAGACGACAGCAGATTTTATAGGCGGGCTTGAGGAGACAGTGTCTGATTTACATAAGGCCCACAGATTGATTCCAGCAGGTGTGATATTTACTTGGTGCTCTGGGAAGGCTGGTCACCCCAGCCTAACCTTATTCTGCAAATGGGCTTTCTGCTTGGCCAGTGCCATCTTGCCTGCTCCTTACAACACATGTGGCTGGAAAAGAGAAGATGGAGCCATCATTTTGAATATGCCTAGAACCAGGTAGTATGCTCCTACCGGCACATCTGCCAGCCTTTATCTGTGCAAGCTTCCAGCTTGCTTATCTATGTCTGCAGCTCCATTTTACAGGCTGTTAGAAAAGAAAGTGATTTGGGGGCTGCTTTTTGTTGAAAGGGAAACCTTACCAAGGACTCCGTACCCTCACTATCTGCCTAAGTACTTTCTTCTCAACACCTATATTATCTCATTTCCAAACACACATAAGCATTGCATACATATGAGAAAATTAAAGCGCAGAGCATGCTTATTCAAGGGACACAAACAACAAACTGAGTGGGCTTTTCATGTCTCAGAACAACTCTTAAAACTTCCTTTCATAGACTGAAAAAACAGAATACAGATCCCAGAAATAGACACAAATGTGCTCAACTGGCTTTTGACAAAGGTGTGAAAACAATTGAGAGGAGGAGGGAGGAGGGAGGAGGGGGGGCCTTTTCAGAGAACGGTTCTGGAGAAACTGGGCATCCACAGGCAACAACAGGAACTGCAGTGAAATCTCCTATCTCAGACAAGCACTGAGTCAAGGTAAATCATGGACTTAAATGTAGACCCTAAAAAGATAAACTTTTAGTAAAAAATAATTTTAAAAAAAATAGGAGACTTTGGGATCTAGGCAAAGAGCTCTTAAACTTGCTGCCAAAGTACAATCCATGAAAAAAAAATGGTAGATGAGGCCTTTTGAAATGTAAAAACTTTTTCTCTGAGAGGGTCCATGTGAAGAGGTTAAAAAGACAAGTGGCAGACTGGGGGCAATCTTTGCAAACCACGCATCCAACAAGGGACTAATATGTAGCATATAAAAAGAACTTTCCAACTCAACAGTTTTAAAAAAATGAACAATCCAAATTGAAAATGGGCAAGACACCTACAGACTTTCTGCCAAGGAAAATGTACAGACGGTGAATAACCACATGAAAAGATGCTCAAAACCATTAGCCATCAGGGAAATGCAAATTAAAACCACCAGCAGTTATCACTACACACCTGTTAAAATGGTTAAAATAAAAAATAGCAACAACACCAAATTCTGGCAAGGATTCAGAGAAGCCAGATCACTCACACATTGCTGGTGGGGATGTGAAATTGTACAGTCAATCTGGAAAGCAGTTTGGCAATTTCTTATAAAACTCAACAAGAAAATACAAAACAATCCAGTAATTGCACCCATAGGCATTTGTCCCAGAGAAATGAAAGCTTATGTTCACACCAAAAAACTAGACACAAATGTTCATCACAGCTTTATTTATAGTAGCCCCAAACTGGAAACAGCACAGATGTTCTTCGAAGGTAAATGTTAAACAAATCATGGTACATCCAGATCACAGACCACTGGATAGAAAGCAATAAAAGGAACAAACTATTGGTCACACCTCACAACCTGGATGAATCTCTAAGGAAATACATTGAGTGAAAAAAGCTAATCCCCAAAAGTTTACATACTGTATGATTCCACTTGCATAATATTTTTGAAATAACTAAATCTTAGAAATACAGCAGAATAGATTAGTGGTTGCCAGGGCTTAGGGCCTGGGAGGTGAGGAGTGGGCCAGACAGAAGGTGGGTGTGCTTTTAAAAGAAGGAAAAGCCATACAGAATTGTTCTGTATCTAAATATGAGATTGTGGTGGTGCATACAGGAAGCAGGAAACGACATGCATGATAAAATTATACAGGACTAAACACACACACACACCCCATACAAAGGAGTACAAGCAAATCAGGAAATCGGGGTCAGATTGGTGGATTGTATCAATGTCTATATGTCTATACCCTGGTTGTGATATTGCCCTATAGTTTTCCAAGATGTTACCATTGGGTGAAAATGAGCATAGGGTAGAGAGGATGTCTCTGTATTATTACTTACAAATGCATGTGAATGTTCAATTATCTCAATAAACAGTTCAACTAAAAAACAACCACTCTTTCATTGATTTCTTCAATATATGCCATTTTGGGCTGCCTTTCACTGGGATGGAAAGGGAACAGTTGTCCTTTGTCAAGGCAGAACTCTGGTCATTTTCATCAGGGTGTGGAGCACACATGGACGGTAGCCTGCCTGTTTAGCAAAGCACAGCCTTGACAGCACTATTTTCTCACAACCAACTGTTCATGAAGAATACCCAAATGGTTCTACCATTTTCTTTTTCTGCTAGATTCTTAAAATGGATCCCAGGAAGAACCTACTCTTCTCTCTTGCCTGAGGACTGGCCCAAATCTCTGAATATTTTATCACATCCATATTTTTGGTTGTATTGTCTAGTGAAGCAGTCTCACTTTCAATACTGAGCTTGTTTAAAAAATTATATGGAAGCTTGTATGTATTTTTCCAAAGCACCCAATGAGTGCCTAAGCCCATTAATTTCAGTCAGACTCAAAATGCAATTTTACACTTTTAAAACTATAACAAGTTCAATGGCATTCCAAATACTTTTGTGATAAGAAAAATTATTGACTTTGATCCTATAAATATATGCTCTGAATCTTATAGAAAAAAAATTTCAAGCAGTAATAAATACAACTGCAGCATAAGCCTGTTCTGAATAATGCAATTACTGTATTTAGTTACACACATTTCTTCCAGTCCACAACTCCCAAAACTCCCTTCTTCTCTTCTTTCTCATAAAGAATAATACAAAATTATATTCCCCTGAGTGATTTCTCCTTTTTCCCATTTTGAGGCAGCAATATGGCTGCCCACAGAGGTTCCCCTAGGGCTTCAAGGACATCAATTAATTCAGTAGCTAGGCGGAGGGTTTCCTTTGAAAGGGACTGTTACATAATGTTGAATGAAAGGCAAGGCAGACAGCTCCTGACTGCTGCTTACAAGCTCAAGTGGGAGAATTAAGACAGCCTCATCATTCACTGCCTGGCACTTCCTTTGGTCTGATGATCGTCTGACATCATCCTCATCTTCCTTGCTTTGATTCTTCTTTTCTTGAAGTTCAGATGCTCCAGCTTCAATCCTCAAACTTGGGGGGAGAAAAAGTAAATATCTGTAGTCCTTGCAGCTGCTTTGTGAAGTTGTGCTTGTCCCCTGTTGTGTCTCTGTTGAACCTTGCAGCATGCTTTCATCGGAGCTGGCCCTTGCCCCAGCCAGCACCAGCCCTCAAAGACTTTTTTATTCTAACATAGCCTGAGTATGTTGGGAAACTAGAGTTGTGTAACCACTGCCTCTTAACTTTGCTAGCCCTAACATCTGATCTAAATGACTTCTGCAGTGATGGGAGAGAAGCTGGTAGCGTTCTAGTTCATTAAATGGAGTATGTGTCTGAGAAGCTACCGGGAAGATATTTTATAAATGAATGTTGATATTTTTCCTTCCAATGTAATTGGATATTCTGTTTCAATCTAAGGCTCTTCTTACAGGCAAGAGGAATAATGAAGCTTTCAAACATGATACAGCTGAGAAGATTTCAGCATCTACGTAGAAAGAAAAGCAGGCCAACGCACCCTCCAAGCTTGGGAAGGAGGCAGCCAGAGGATGCCTGGCTCCTTCATGGGGTGAGAGAGCTGCTCTAAGGAACTCCAGGTTCAAAAGATAGGGCAAGTGGGTTAGCTGCTTATTGTGTAAACTTGGAAAACAGGATGAAAGTGAGCAGTGAATGGGAAAAATGGATGAGTAAATTTTCCTATTGCTTTAGGAAAAAAAAAAACTAAATTCATATGTGATTTTGTATCTACTTGTTTCTCATCTCTATGTGATTCCCTGGGAAGATGAAGCTGCTGATGAGGTGTGCAGGGAACTTTTGGCTGCACAAGTTAAGATGTTGATACTCAGCTCAGAGAGAGCTCATAATGCCAAGCACAACAGAGCTGCTAGAGGAATCTACTTGGAATTTGGGGAGGCCCTGGGGAGACTAACTGGCTGTTAATCTGGTGCAATTTAAGAGAGGCAAAGTAAATGATGTGCAGGATGATCGTGTGAAAAGCCTACTGTCTTACAGGATGGACTCCAGCTGCTCATTGGGATGGGCTGTGGGGGGCTGGGTTTTGGGAGGGCAAGAGGGTCCCGGATGGGGTGATGGACACTCTAACCCACTACTCAGTCATGCAATACAGTCCAGATTGTTCAACAACTCTGAGAATAAATGCCCTTCTTAAAAACATGGGCAAAGCCATCATTCTCAGCAAACTGACAGAAGAGCAGAAGATCAAACACCGCATGTTCTCATTCATAGGCGGGTGTTGAACAATGAGAACACATGGACACAGGGAGGGGAGCACTACACACTGGGGTCAGTTGGTGGGAAATAGGGGAGGGACGGGGGGGGGGGGGGAGCTGGGGAGAGATAGCAAGGGGAGAAATGCCAGATGTAGGTGATGGGGAGGAAGGCAGCAAATCACACTGCCACGTGTGTACCTATGCAACAATTTTGCATGTTCTTCACATGTACCTCCAAACCTAAAATGCAATAAAATAAATAAACGGGAAAAAAAAATGGGCAAAGCTACTATACTGGGTTAATGTGAAATTGAAATCAAAGTAAGGTATATATAAAATGCCTGGCACATAGTAGTGATCAATAAATATTAATCCCTTCCCCAGACCAAAAGTATATTTCCATTTCCTAGGCATATTCCTCATTGTCTAAATCAACGTTTTATTCACTCATACATCAAAGATGATGGAAACACTTTATATTTTAGAAAGAACTTACTGTACATTTTATATTATTTTTGGTAAATTGAATGAACACTCATCAGAGATACATAGATTTTCTGATAGACTTTGCATTAGAAAATTGATGGAAGGGAATGCACCAGAGAGTCCCCTCTCTGTTACTGGGTGCCCACTTCTGGGCTTTATTCCCCCATCCTCCAGTGTAATTACTCAGCCCAGGGTTCAGGGGGATCATGGAGGAAGTGGATGAGCTAGCTTCCTGAAGCACAGGCATGGGGAAGCTATGTCTCTTTGTCCTGCTCAGTCACCCTAGCGGAGGAACCGGGGCGGCGTGTGAAAAGGGGAATATAGATGAAGCAAAGGTGCAACCGGGCTCCCCTGGGGTCTTACCCAGTTCATAACTCAATTATCTCTAAGGAATATGCAGAAACATGTGTTTGTTTATTTTATTTATATTTATTTAATTTATTGAGCAGAGTCTCATTCTGTCACCCAGGCTTGAGTGCAGTGGTGAATGTCGGCTCACTGCAACCTCCACCTCCTGGGTTCAAGCAATTCTCCTGCCTCAGCCTCCAGAGTAGCTGAGATTACAGGCACCTGCCACCACACCTGGCTAATTTTTTGTATTTTTAGTTGGGATGGTTTTCACCATGTTGGCCAGGCAGGTTTTGAACTCCTGCCATCAAGGGGTCCACTTGCCTTGTCATCCCAAAGTACTGGAATTACAGGCGTGAGCCACTGTGCCTGGCCAGAAAAACATGTTTAGAAGAATAGGCATGTGAAAAAAAATAAAACTAGTGATTTGCAAAACATCTACATAATAATAATAATGTCAACTCTGTTTTGCCTGCTTTTTACATGGCTTTTTACATGGCAGACACTGTTCTAAGCATTTTATATGCATTCACTCACACAATCTGCCCAACAATCCAATGAAACAGACACTATCATCATCCCCATTTTAGGGAGTAACAAACTAAGGCACGTGGAACATTCAGTGAATTATTCAAGATCTGAAGCCAAGTGGCACAGCAAATACTGAATCCAAGGTACACCAGGTTCTGAGCCTGGGCTCATAACTGTTAATTTGTTTCATTAACATCCTAGGGATTGTTTGTACAATTTTTTGGCCAAAGAAAAGCCCATTACTAATTCCCCAATTTAAGCCCATACATTTATTTATTCAGTATTGGTGCAGGGTATTAAGTAACTGGAGTAGTTTCAGGAAAAAACAATTATGACTTCATTTAAATCCAAGTGTATTAGGCATTGCTGATTTTATTTTCTATGGAAAAACCTTTCACTTAGGTTTAAATGCCATTGACATTAGCTGTGTTGTATAGCAAAGAAGTGTTTATGAACTTTCATTAATTGTCTCTTAGGCTGAAAATCCTAACCACGCAGTGCTCCACTGTTACCACCTGAGGGGCAGAAGAAGAGGAGTGGGCTTTGGGATTGAGAAAAGCCTTTGGATGCTCACTTTTCTGTCATTTCAGAAGCACAGACAGGCAATAGGAAGACAACTATAATAACAACAAAATAATACAAATAACATCAGTGCCACCCTTTACCCAGCAGTGGCTGTGCCAAGCCTGTTGTGCGTCCTGAGATGTGGGAGCTCATTCAGCCTCGTTCTAAGAGGAAGGTCCAACTCACACCCCCATCTTACAGAGCTCTAAAAGTTATCCCAATTTTACCCGAAGCAAAACCTTCATAGCCATATGGCTTTGATACATTCCTGGACACCACCATTTCCGGTGGCAAGTTCACAGTAAAGTAACATCCCCAAACTTCAGCTTCCCATACCTTCCTCACTTCTGCAAATGGCAATACCCAGAGCTGCTGATGTGCTTCATGAAAGAACTCTAGGGAAGCAGGGAAGTGCTCAAAGGATTCCTGCCACAAGATGATCAATAAATGAAAGGCATTATTATTGCTATCTGGAATGTCCTAAAAAAGGATCAAGCGGAAATTGTTATTTCAAGTTTACCTAAAACCCAATTTTCCCCTGAGCAGCTTCTAATAATGGTGCCAGGAAGGGGCTCTTAGTGTTAATTCCCTGGGGCTCCTGTGACACAGGGCCACAGTCTCCACAACAGAAATTCATTCGCACCCAGTCTGGAGGTAAGTCAGAAATCAAGGCATCAGCAAGGCATCCCCTCTCCTGAGGCTCTACAGGAGAGTCTGTTCCAGGACTTTCTCTCAGCCTCTGGTGCTGTTGGCTTGTGGACGTATCACTGCCATCATGGGGTGTTCTCTCCACATGTCTGTGTCTCTTTCCTTTCTCTTGAAAGGACACCAGACATATTGGGTTAGAGATATTCCAATGACCTTATTTTAACCTGATTATATCTGTGTAGACCCTATTTCCAAAAAGACCACCTTCAGAAGGTTCAGGGGTTAGGGCTTCAGCATACTTTTGTAAGGGACACACTTCAACCCTTAACAGATGCCCTGCAGATCAGTTAAGAGACCTGTCCCTGAGGAGGAAGGCGATATGATTCTAGAAACTAAGCTCTTCTGTTGGCTCTGAGTAGTGCCAGTCTTCACGTAGTGTATTAGTCTGTTTCATGCTGCTGATAAAGACATGCCAGAGACTAGGAAGAAAAAGAAGTTAATTATACTTATAGTTCCACATGGCTCAGGAAGCCTCAGAATCATGGCTGGAGGTGAAAGGCACTTCTTACATGGCAGTGGCAAGAGAAAGTGAGCAAGGCGCAAAAGTGGAAATGCCTGATAAAACCCTCAGATCTCATGACTGCCCCCATGATTCAAATTATCTCCCACCAGGTCCCTCCCACAACATATAGGAATGATGGGAGTTACAAATCAAGATGGTGAGATTTGGGTGGGGACACACAGCCAAACCATATCATTCTGCCCCTGGTCCCTCCAAATCTAATGTCCTCACATTTCAAAACCAGTCATGTCTTCCCAACAGTCTCCCAAAGTCTTAACTCATTTCAGTATTAACCCAAAAGTCCACAATCCAAAGCCTCATCTGAGACAAGGCAAGTCCCTTCCACCTATGAGCCTGTAAGATCAAAAGCAAGCTAGTGATACAATGGGGGTACAGGCATTGAGTAAATACAGCAGTTCATAATGGGAGAAACGGACCAAAACAAAGGGTCACAGGGCCCATGTAAATCTGAAATCCAGTGGGGCAGTCAAATTTTAAAGCTCCAAAGTGATCTCCTTTGATTTCAGGTCTCACATCCAGGTCACACTGATGCAAGAGGTGGGTTCCCATGGTCTTGGGCAGCTCCACCCCTATGACTTTGCAGGATACAGCCTCCCTCCTGGTTACTTTCACAGGTTGATGTTGAATGTCTGTGGCTTTTCCAGGTGCACAGGGCAAAGTGGATCTACCGTTCTGGGGTTTGGAGGACAGTGGCTCTCTTCTCAGCTCCACTAGGTGGTGCCCCAGTTGGGACTCTGTGTGGGGGCTCTAACCCCACATTTCCCTTCTGCACTGCCCTAGCAGAGGTTTTCCATGAGAGCTCCACCCACACAGTAAACTTCTGCCTGGGCATTCAGGAGTTTCCATAAATCATCTGCAATCTAGGCAGAGGTTCCCAAATCCCAGTTCTTGACTTCTGTGTACCCACAGGCTCAACACCACGTGCAAGCTGCCAAAGCTTAGGGCTTCTACCTTCTGAAGCCACAGCCTGAGCTCTATGTTGTCCACTTTCTGCCACAGCAGAGACTCAGGGCACCAAGTCCCTACACTGCACACAGCATAGGAACCCTGGGCCTTGCCAACAAAGCCATTTTTTCTTCCTAGACCCCTGGGTCTGTGATGGGAGGGGCTGTATCAAAGGTCTCTGACATGCCCTGGAGACATTTTCCATCTTGTTTTGGGAATTAACTTTCAGCTCCTCATTACTTATGCAAATATCTGCCGTCAGCTTGAATTTCTCCTGAGAAAATGGGATTTTCTTTTCTATTGCATTGTCAGGCTGCATATTTTTTGAATGTTTATGCTGTTTCTCTTTTAAAATTGAATGCCTTTAATAGCACACAAGTCACCTCTTGAAGGCTTTGCTACTTAGAAATTTCATCTGCCAGATACCCTAAATCCATCTCTCTCAAGTTCAAAGTTCCGCAAATCTCTAGGGCAGGGCAAAATGTCACCAATCTCTTTTCTAAAACATAACAAGAATTACCTTTGGTCCAGTTCTCAACAAGTTCCTCATGTCTGTCTGAGACCACCTCAGCCTGGATTTTATTGTCCATATCATTATCAGTATTTTTGTCAAAGCCATTCAACAAGTCTCTAGGAAATTCCAAACTTTCCCAGGTTTTCCTATCTTTTTCTGAGCCCTCCAAACTCTTCCAACCTCTGCCTGTTACCCAGTTCCAAAGTTGCTTCCACATTTTCAGGTATTTCTTCAGCAACACCTCACTCCTGGTACCAATTTACTGTATTAGTCCATTTTCACACTGCTGATAAAGACATACCAGAGACTAGGAAGAAGAGGAGATTTAATTGCATTTACAGTTCCACATGGCTAGGGAGGCCTCATAGTCGCGGTGGGAGGTGAAAAGTACTTCTTACACGGCAGTGACAAAGAAAATGAGGAAGATACAAAAGCAGAAATCCCTGATAAATCCATCAGATATCATGAGACTTATTCACTACCATGAGAACAGTTTGTGAGAAATTGCCCCCATGATTTAAATTGTCCCCCACTGGGTCCCTCCCACAACATGTGGGAATTATGGAAGTACACTTCAAGAGGAGATTTGGATGGGAACACAGAGCCAGACCATATCACTTAGTTTATGTTTTTCTGACTCAACTTAATTCTTTATCAAGAACTACAAGATAATAACCCAATATTTAGAAATTTCAAGATTACACTGGAAAAAGGAAACATTTTTCAGCTATTAACACTAAAAAACACTCAAGTCTGAAGGTAGAGTCATGTAAGCCAACAACAGAAAATGTTCAATGAATTCTGCTTCAACACAGCTTCACATTTTGATGTGTTTTTAGTTTCTCTTTGCTTGTGCTTGACTGCGGTGTTTAGAACACCTGGATGCAATTAGCGCCAATATAAATCCACACATGCCGAGGAGGGAAAAACTAAGGTACTAAACAATTGTATAATTAGTTCACAGTAATTACTTTAAAAAATTCAATGCTGAAAGCTTTCTTCCCTACAATTCTATGTTGAAGATATTGTGGAGCATTGTGAATGATATCTGGGAGGGAAGGAATTGAGCCAAGTTCTGTCCACTGAGAAATGGTCAGCCCAACCTCCCCGCAGAGTTGTATCTCCATGGCTATTCTGTTTTGAGCAGGCATCTTTCTCCTCCACTGTCAGACCAAAGGAAGGAATGAGGCCACAGAGCTCATTGCTGCCAGCAGGGAGGGACACTGTCTCCCAGAAAGCACAGATGCATCAGAGATGATCCAAAATATGAAATTTACCAATAGGGAAGTTGAGGCGCCACCATACAGCTGGAGTGAAGAGACGTCTGAAAGCTGGGTTTCCCCATGAGTGGAAACTCCATTCTCCTTCAGTGTTTCCCTCCTCCAGCCCTAAGCACCCAGTAATTTACTTTCTGTTTCTACAGAATTGCCTATTATGAAATGGCAATGGAATGGATAAAATGGTAAATGGAATGGATGATAAATGAATGATTATTTGAGGCCCCTTTTCCACTAGGGCAGTTTCTATGTTTCATGTCAATGTCTGGCCCTCCCACTAGTGTTTTCCAAGTGAGAGCAGGTGAAAGAAAGCTTTACTGTTTATCTTGTCACCAGTTTTATGTTGCACCTGATGAATTCTGTTTCAATACATGAGTGTTTTACATGAGCTTCTCCCTAAGCTACACTCTGTGCTGGTCCCAGAGACATTACAATGCAGGAGATGGTTTTAATTTATTTATTAAACTTTTTTATTGTAAAATATTTAATTGATGAAAATTGTATATATTCAGGATGCACAATGTGATGATTTGTATGCATTATACGTATGTGTGTGATGAGGACACATAAAATCTGCTGTCTTACCAAATTTCAAGTAAACAATACAGTGGTATTCACAGTAAATGAGTTATAGAAATGGTGTCCATCCACATATAAGGGATAATGAAAATATGGCAAATATATTAATACATACATGCAAGGGAATATTATGCAGTCACCAAAAGAAAGGAAACTTTGCTATTTGGGACAATGAGGAGTTAGTTTCTGCCTAAAGGACCCATGCATATGGGCAGGCACTCACTGGGCCACTGTGGGCAGATCATCAGCAGGCGTTAGGTCTGCGGGTCCTGTGTGGGTCAAAGTCCTGATGAAAGGATATTTAGGAAAGACACTGGATGAGGATAAATTTAAATTCCCACTCACTGTATTTAAAGAGGTGTTTTGTTTCATTTTTAAAGAGGAAGAAAGTAGTGAGATAGAACATAGTTTTATTTTAGGGATGGTTAACTTTTGACTTGACTAGGAATACAGCACAAATGGACTAAGTTTTCTTAGACTGTATCCATCATTAATCAATTTAAGCAAACACTTACTACGTGCTCATTAGGTGCAGGGCATGAGCTCCCAGGTGTGAGAACTGTGCAACCACAAGGCCCTGAATTTAGAAAGGCACCAAGCTTGACTGAATGCTCTGCTGTGGCCATCTTCAATACTGTTGAACTTGGGGCCCCGTGTTTTCATTTTGTGTGCTGGGCCTCACACACTGTACAGCAGGTTCCAAGTGGTGTGGGCACTCTGCCCTGGGAGGATCCTCAGAATGCCACAGAGTTCCATCTTTGAGAGATGACATCTCTCCTGTTTCCTCACCTGTGATGAACCCAAATTGCTGATGAACCCAAATTACTGTCATAAGAAAGGAGTTGTCTTTATTTAAAAAGACCTACTTGTATCGATAAATGTTCTTAGACTTAAAAAGTATTCAACAGCATAATTTTAGTTCAAAGAAGAGAATGCAAAATGTTTGCTGTATAACCCCTCTTCTCAAATCATATTATATGTATTACACTTTTATTATATGTTAAGAGTTTATAGAGGCGAGGCAAAGACCCAAGGTCATTCTGGCTTTTGTTTCCCTTGAAACATTTTTGTACAATATTTTCTTCATCTTTGTAATTCAAAAAAACAACACAAGATCTGCCTGGCCATGAATATGCTCCTTCTTCATTTTTCTCTTAGAATTTTGTGATCTCCTTTAACGATACACACATAGATGTTTCTCCAATTGAGGAATATCTTCTCTCTCTCTTTCTCTCTCTCTCTCTCTCTCTCTCTCTCTCTCTCTGCCCCCTCCCCCTCCCCCCCCCTCTCTCTCCCCCTCTCCCTCTCCCTCTCTCTCCCCCCTCCCCCTCCCTCTTTCTTTCTTTCTCTCTAGAATGTTGAGATATAATTCACTACCATACAATCCATCTATTTAAAGTATAAAATTTACTGGCTCTAAGCACATTAACAGAGTTATGCAACCATCACAGCAATCTAGTTTCAGTGCATTTTTATAACCCTGGAAATAAATCCCATGCCTATCAGTGTCACTCCTTATCCCTCCCATCAAACCTCTCCCTTAGACAGTCACTACTTTCCGTTTCCAAAGATTTGCCTATTCTACACATTTCATATGAATGGAATAATAGAATTTGTGACCTTTTGTGACTGTTCCTTTTATTTACCCTGACATTTCCAAGGTTTGTCCCTGTTGTAGCATACTGTTCGTCAGTACTTCATTCATCTATAATGCCAAGTAGCATTTTGGTCTATGACTATACCATATGATATTTATCCATTCATCAGTTGGGGAATATTTGTGTAATTTCTGCTTTTTTGGCTATTCTGAAAAATACCATGATGAGCATTTGTGTACAAATTTTCATTTCTTTTGTGTCGACACCTAAGAGCAAGTTGCTGGGTCATATGGTAACTCTATATTTAGTAGTTTGAAGAGCTGTCAAGAGCGTTTTCCACAACAACCACACCATTTTATATTCCTACAAGCAATGCACAGGGCTCCAAATTCTCCACAAACTAGTCAGCCCTTGTGATTATCTGTATTTTTAATACAGCCATACAATAAGTATGCAGTGGCATCACAATGGAGTTTTGATTTAAATTTCTCCAATGACAAAAGATATTGAGAAACTCTTCACTTGTTTATTGTCCACTTGTATGTCTTCTTTGGAGAAATGTCTACCCAAGCTCATTGGCTGATATGGTTTGGTTGTGTCAGCACTCAAAACTTCATCTTGAATTGTAACACTTACAATCCCCATAATCCCCATGTGTCAAGGGTGGGAGCAGGTGGAGATAATTGGATCATGGAGTGGTTTTCCTCATGCAGTTCTTGTGATGGTGAGTGAGTTCTCAGGAGATCTGAGAACTGGTGGTTCTATAAGCATCTGGCATTTTCCTTGCTTGCACTCACTCTGTCCTGCCACGCTGTGAAGAAGGTGCCTGCTTCTCCTTTGCCTTCCACTGTGATTGTAAGTTTCCTGAGGCCTCCCCAGCAATGCAGAACGGTGAGTCAACTAAACCTCTTTCCTTTATAAATTTTCCAGTCTTGAGTATTTCTTCATAGCAGTGTGAGAACTGCCTAATACATTGCCCATTTAAAAAACTGAGTTAGTTATCTTTCTATAATCTCGGCTATATTTTTAAAGTTACTGGCTGTATTTAATTTGTTCTGCTGTGCTCTCCAGGACCAGCTGTCTGTATGTTGAGCATCTAACTTAGGATGTTAACTGTTATTTCAGATGCTCCTCTAGATGCTGCAGTGGGCCATTTTTAGAGGGAGGCTCTTTCACTGGGCACTTTTTCATGGGCCCTCCCCCTAACTCTGTAGACAGCATTTAGTATTTGTTACTAGATGGGATGCATTTGGTTCTGCTTTCTGTCTCCATGTGAGATATTACAATTTGCAGATCAAAGCTGCTGGAGCACGCCCATCACCTGCCCAGTATGTGCTGATCTCCTGTAGCTCTGTGCACAGAGGAGGCGCCTCCCTGAGACAGTTTCTGACATCTCAACAGTGTCCTGTTTTTGTCCCTGCTCCTGCCTACTGTCCTTCACTCTGGGCTCCTCTCCCTTACTTCCTGTCACAATGTCCACTCTGGTCTCCTGCAGAGAGTGAGACCTGCAAGACCTCTCCGTGTGTGCAGGTGACAGAGGCTGTGATTGCCTCTCTATGACTTTCCAGGCAGTATCTGTTTCACAGAGTGTGTCCGGGGGTTGCAGTAACACGAGGCCTTAAAGTCAATGTGATGTCTGCCAAGACTTGCGGGTTAGGCCATCTGTCTTCACTTTCAGTGTTGTGAGATTTTCTTTTCATCTTGTTATTCATGTCCCAGTGTCCTTAAAGGTATTGAAGGAAAAGTTTAGAGAGGAGGTATTGAGGGTTGCTAGGTAGCAATGTGTTATAAGTAGAAAGTTCCGTAAACTCCATTTCAAAATGTAAAGCATATCTTTGTATTAGTGAAACAAGATAAAGGCTTTCTCATGCTTTAAAAAATTTATGACATATTTCTTTGCTGTGGGTAAGCCAAGGGAGATGCTTTGATCATGTGTCTGTCCTCCACATAATGGAACAATCTTATAAGGGAAGGAAGTTTTGTAATGAAGTTCTAGTCTTTTCAGAAGTAATCATCTGCAGTAGAGCAAAAGAAAGACATGCTGCAACTTTTTGGAAAATAATATTAAAATTAATTGCTAATCATTGATAATGATTGGTGAGTACTGAAGGTTTCACACCCCAGAAGCCAGTCCTGCAGTGCACAGCAGTCATGCCAATGAACAAGCCCAGAATTAAAAGGTACGCTTCTTTAAATGTGAATAGCTTTAGAGCCATTTTCCAGCTCCTATACAGTGTGCTGTTAGTTCCAAAAAGTCACTGTCTCCTGATGAATAATTCTTGAGGTCATTTGCTGCCATCGATAACTGAGCTATTGAATCCTCTCTCATCCCTTCACCAGCAGGCAAATAGAGAAGTTATTGGAATAGCTGAGTGCTTCTCTTCTGACAGCATGTGCTGTTTATTCTGCATAATTTTAAATAAGCGGTATAGCCAAGCTCCTAGTAACAAGAACTCATAAGCACAGAAGTGAAGCTGGAAGGCATGTTATCCATATTCTAGGGGAACTTATGTTTGCAGAATTCTTTTCTAGTACAGACTCTCAATCACCAACATCCACCTCCCTTGGGAAAAATAAACATTATCTTCTAAATGTATGTATTGCACTCCACCAGGAAGCATAATTTAAAGCAGAAAGGCTACAGGTACTGAAGCAAAACTCCAACTTCATTATTCATGCAACAAGCATGCATTGTCTGTTTTCAGGTTCAGTTCTCCTGGAAGTAGAGTCTGTTATGGAGATGTGTATGTAGGACATTTATAAGGATGTCTAGGAATTGACACCAACAGGAGGAAGAGGGAGGAGGACAGACTGGACAAAGGGAGAAGCTGAGTGGTGACACAGTCCCACAAAGATTCTTGGCAAACCCTATAGGGTGCTCTAAAGATGAGATGGTCCTTCAAGTTGTCTCAAGTTGGGGGGAAGAGGGTCATACATTTACCCATCCATACTGACCAGTCATGGGATTTGGCTGTCCTAGGAAGGAGGCAAATTTTCAACTCAGGCAATCCCCAAAGAGCACTGAAAATGGTGGGCTGTCTCTATGGCAGTATGCCTAGGGGTTGGAGGAGGTCATCACCCAAGAGAAGTCTGGATGGCACTTGGCAGCATCCCCTAAACCATGTGGAAGTTCTGTGTCCACTCCCACAGTCTTAGTTTCTTTATCAATAACTAGATGATCATAACGTCTCCCTTGTAAGGTGGTAGAAAGGAATCCTAAGTAACAGAACAATGGCGAAATGTTCAGCTCAGTAAGTATAAGTATAGAATTGCCCCCCAGTATTGACCCTGGAAAATGAAAGAACAAACATCATTATTTAAAGAATGTTTCATTCTAATATAGCTCCTACAAACTATCCCATTATGGGACAGACTTTTAAACATAAATTACTTCTTGAACTACCAAAACCTTGCCATGTTGTTATGGTTTGAATGTGTCTCCCAAATCTCAGGTGTTGGGAACTTAATACCTGATTCATATGTTGATCTAAGATGGGGCCTTTGGAAGGTAATTAGTATTAGATAAGGTCATCAGGCTGGGCCCCCTATTATGAGATTAGTGGCTTTAAAAGGGCAGGAATAGAGACCAGAGCTAGCACACTTTCTCTGTCTTGTCATGTGATGCCTCCTGCCATGTCAGAACACAGCAGGAAGACCCTTACCAGAGATTGGTGCCATGCACTTGGACTTCTCAGCCTCCGAACCCATTGGTTAAATAAACCTCTATTTTTTAATAAATTACCCAGTCTGTGGTATGCAGTTACAGCAATAGAAAACATTCTAAGACACAAGTACTAAAGTTCAATTCCCAGTAATATTTTCTGACCCTTTTCCTTTTCAGATGTAATTTGCTCTTTATGTCTAATCACTGTATTAGTTTCTTATGGCTACGATTACAAATTACCACAAACTTACAGGCATAAGAGAACACACGGAATTCTTTCACACTTCTGAAAGCATATAAATTGAGCCCAAAGTGAGTCTTAGAGGGCTAAAGTCAAAGTTTCAGTTGGGCTGGTTCATTCTGGAGGGTCCCAGGGAGAATCTAACTCTTTCCTCTTGTCTGAAGCCTGACCTTATTCCTTGGCTCATGGCCCTGCATCATGTGGCCTTCTCTTCTATAGTCAACTCTATGTCTGTCTTCCATTTACAAAGACACTCATGACTGCACCTTGGGCCTCCTGGAAAGTCCAGGATATTCTTCCTCTCTTATGATCCTTAATCACATCTGCAAAGTCCACTTTGCCACTTAAAGTCACATTCAGAAGTCCTAGGGGTTAGGAACTGGAAAAACAAATGTGACACACATAAGACGTTCAGAAATGTTTGCTACATGGAATCCAAGCTGCTGTCTCTATGTTAAAGCATGAAGTTATTATGTAAAATTGACAGGCTCAAGCTGACAGGC
This sequence comes from Sapajus apella, assembly GCF_009761245.1. Classification (NCBI taxonomy): domain Eukaryota; kingdom Metazoa; phylum Chordata; class Mammalia; order Primates; family Cebidae; genus Sapajus; species Sapajus apella. The sequence goes on from NW_022436951.1 coordinate 35,136,512, forward strand.
TCCTGTGTGTGAGAAGCTAACATAAGAGGTGCTTTTGTTCTTTGAAAGTATAAGAGAGTTGCTCAGGCATACTGGCAGCCAATCTGGGCTCTGCCCTGAATCTATGGTCAGTGACAACCCTCATTTTAGGTAGTCAAGGGACTAGTTTGCATGTGGCTGACCACTAATCCAATGTGAATTTGCAGGCATTTCTTTCTTACATTACTCCTTATTTCAACCCTGGTATTACATCCCAGTATACAAATCACACCTGGGATCCAAGGCCTGTACCAACACACATTTTTTCCCAGCCTCTTTAGAAGACTCAACTTTGCTTTCATTGATGGAAGCTATCAAAACTCAAAACTGCAATTTGTAAACCAGGACCCAAGCTTCTTATTTTATTTCAATACAAGGAAGAACTTAAAAAAATTTTTTTAAAATATTTAAGCCATCGAAGGCAATCCTTTCTTAATTGAAAATTAAGGATTAAAGCAGCAGCTTCATCTGATGTTTAGTGAGACTCCCTGTGTTCTTATCTTGCACAGTGGATACCTAATAAAGATTTTAAAAAGTAACTGAAGAACAGAATGAATCATCACAAAACTTATTTCCAAAAGACAGAGCAAAATTAACAAATGATTTGAATTCTTCTAAAAACACAAATGATTATGAATATTGTTTTTAGGCTCAAGAAATGGACTCAAAGCAAACACTCAACCATTCTGTTGACTGGTACAGCGTAGGCACCAGGAACCTGTGGAACCAGGATTTGTTTATTTTTCCCCATACCTGAGAGTTGAGGACTATTGCACCTCCGTTTTGAAGAGCAATGTTGCATTGTGATGAAGCAAGTTGTCAGATAAAAGGTCACTCGATAGCGTCCATTGTTGAAAACAGTGATGAGTCTCCTAAAGGAGCCCAGCAAGAGATCCAAGGTATTGGCCTTGGATCCCGGATATGATTTGTATATGGGGCTGTCACACCTGGACAAGGCGAAAGTGAGCAAAGCACAGGAGCCGAAGTGAGCATGGATGGGTGATGAGGAAGGAACTTGGAAGACTTCTCACTTCACAGGGTGCATTCTGGAATTCAAGGCTCCCTGTGATCTGAAGCGGGGGTTTTGGGGTCCAGTTGAAGGGATGGTCTCACAGGAACAAGACCATCAGCTCTCCTGGGTTTCCAGCTGGCTGATGTCAGTTCTTGGGGTTTCTCAGCTGCCATAATCAGGTCAGCCAACCCCTTATAATAAACTACCTATCTATCTATCTATCTATCCATCCATCCATCCATCCATCCATCCATCCATCCATCTATTCATCTACCATCTGTCTATCATCTATCATCTATCTACCTATCTATCTAGCTACCTATTATCTACCTTTGTATCTATCTATGTATCTACCTATCATCTATCTTGTATCTACTGTCTATTTTTTCCATCTACCTACCTATTTTTTCTATCATCTATCTTTATCTATTATCTATCTATCCATCTATCTAATCTATCATCTATATTATCTATCTTCTATCTATCTTCTATTTACTTTTTTTCTATCTACTATCCTTTTTATCTATCTATGTATTTATCTTCTATCTACCTCGCTACCTGTCTGTCTGTCTACTCTCTATCTAGCCAGCCTGTATTTGCTCTGTTTGTCTAGATAACCCAGACTTATACAGGTAGCTTTATGGGTACTATGCACAAGAAGTCCCTTTTCTGCTGGGATTCTTAAGTTAGCAACCAGAATCTGGGTCTATGGCTGGTGCAGCTCAGCATCCTGCAGTTTTTCTCTAAAGCCCTTAACATCCTGACCTGGGCAGCCCCGCAGACCTGATAGAGCAGGCTTTCCCAGTCTTTTCCTCTGTGACAATCATGACCCCTCCTGCTTCCCCCATTCTGCTGTTGCCAATTTTGTGCACTAGGGTTTGCCATTTAAAACTTCTTTTTTCCCAGTACTGCAAGTATCATCCTACTAGCATTAATTAAGTGCCTGGTGTCTACACAGTGTGGACTGCTAAAGGCCTTATTAAAAAGGAAAGCATGGCCACTTCCTTGAAGATATTTCCAGGGTAGTCAGGAAAGACCAGGCAGACAACTTATCAAAGGAAGCAAACTAGCATGGAAACAAACTCAGCACTGTGGAGAGGGGTTTAGAGGGCACACGGATCAGACAGGAGGTCTGATGGAGCTGAGTGCACTTTGCCTGCTGGGCTGTGGCCACCTAACTGCACTCCTGCAGCCGTGCTTCCACCAGTGCTGTTGGGACAGGAACTCAGTGCTCTGGGGCCACCACTAAAAACATTCATGGCAAAGTAAGACAGATCACAAGATAAAGGAATAAGGAAAAAGAAAAAAGTATACACTTGAGATTGTATATAGTTAATAAAATGTGAGTTGGTTTATATGGATTCTGTATTTTAGATATTACAGATTTCTCTTTTATAACTTGAGCCTTAATATGAACACACATCAGAGTTTTCCCCCTGCTCAGGGCAGTTTATGCTGAATGCTACAAAATCAGTAGTAGCAAGAATCATGCAATCTCAAGTTCTAGTTCTCAGACCTGTTTTCCCACTGGGTTGCTTTGATTAAGTCACTCCTTTTCCTGACACAATGACACTAGTTAGCCACCTAAGGCAGAGAACATCTGAAACAGAGATTGACAGTGCATGCTTCATGGCTCTGCTCTCCCACCGTCTTTGGAGGAGTTATTGCAATAGAGCCCCCGTGAAACAAAGCATAATAACTTTGACGATGAGTCTACACTGTGCTTCATAATGAGGTCAGCGAGACTCAGCAGAGCTATTGTCTGAAGGCGCTTTTTGCTCGTCAGCAGTAACTCATTCCAGGGCAGCCTGAGTTCACCTCAGGGCCCCCAGGGGACACGGCAAAGGCTCTTGAAACACTTCAGCCCAGCAAAGAGAGAGTGCAAGCACTATGCTGCGTGTTCCCTGTGAAAATGAAGGAAAATGCCTTCAAGTATTGAAGAGATTGTTCCTTGTTTTTCCCATTAAAGAAAAGCCAAGACTGCATACTGACCTTTTTAGGGGTCAGAATGAAACATCACCAATTCTCAAATTCAAGGTAAACACAAAACATTTTAGACACTTAAATGTCTAAAAAATATTTTCTACATTAAAACAACAAGGATTCCTGTATTACAGATTGAATATTACGTCTATGAAATGCTTAGGATCAGAGTGTTTCAGATTTTGGATTGTTTCAGGTTTGGGTATGTTTGCATATGCAAAATGAGAGATCTTTGGGAGGGAACCCAAACTTCAACACAAAATTCATTGTTTCATATATATCTTATTCACATAGCTTGAAGGCCATTTTACACAATATTTTAAAATCATCTTTTCCATAAAACAAAGTGTGGGTACATTGAAGCATCAGAAAGTAAAGGTGTCCCTCTCTCAGCCACCTGTTGGGACAATCTTGTTGTTTGGCATCGCCATTATTCCATACTCTGAATTTATATGTTACTACTGAAAAGCAATCATTTTCTTAAACTTATTCATACATAAGTAGTTATCAGTAAAAAAAAAATGGCACACCTTTAATACAGTGAGAAAATCGTGTGTTCAGGGTAACTAAGCAGAACGGGAGCGTCCCCGGAACACTTGTATCAGCTGTTAAACAACCTCAGCGGCAAACAATCCAGGTTTCCAGTCTCCACCTACATTGCCGTGTTTTGATGAAAAGCTTCCTGCACACTAAGTTTATGTTTTTAGGTGAGAAAAAAGCATCTGAAGCAGTTGAGGGGCTGGGAAGTGAGTCCTCTAGGGATGAGGAGGCATTCTACTGAGTGGCTTTTTAAAATGTTTCCTCCAGAGTCATCTCAGCCTCATTAACAACTGTTTTTTTCTTAAAAGGTTCTGGTTTTGTAAGCTGACATGATTTCTTGGTATTTTAAGAATGCGCACTTCTCTAGTTCCTCAATAAGCCCATCACACATTTTCACCATGCCACCTTTAGGCAGTGTTAACAACATCATCTTCATCATCACTGTTATCACAATCACCTTAATTCAGAACCATTTCACCACTGGTCAGTAAATAAACAACAGGTCTTCATTATCGATGTTAAAAACTTCTGTAATATCCACTTTTGTCAGTTCACTGACAGGCTCTGAAGGTGTATGTTTTGCAAATGTTAAGGAGGTCAGACATCATCTTTTTTCTCACTTGACATATGGAATCGTTCAAAGTCACCACCTTGTTCCTTATCATCACTGAGCATAGTTACAGGGCAGAGGTTGTGCCAGACATGCACAACTATGTCTTTAATCACTGCGTTCCCGGTGTTGGTGACAGCATATACAGCACCCTTCAATGCTAAACTCCTCAGTTGGGGGGAAATAGGGGAGGGATGGTAGGGGGTGGGGAGGTGGGGAGAGATAGCAAGGGGAGAAATGCCAGATGTAGGTGATGGGGAGGAAGGCAGCAAATCACACTGCCACGAGTGTTCCTATGCAACAATTTTGCATGTTCTTCACATGTATCCCAAAACCTAAAATGCAATAAAATAAATAAATGGGGAAAAAAAAATCTTCCACATCTGTGCCTCTGTTCACTGCTGCTAGCATTCTACTCAGGAAAGTGTGTTTATATGTATTCTTCTTTGATCTAAGGATACCCTGGTCACGTGGCTGAATTAATTAAGGCATATTTGGGAGAGAGCACAAGGCATAGATATTATTTTTGATAAAAATTTCAGCTGAAGGATGAGCAGAGCAGTTGTCAAGGAATAACAAAATCTTTCAGTCCTTGTCGAGTCCAGCTTCTCTGCAGTGAGCATGAGCCACTGGTGTGATATGTTTGTGAAACCAATCAGAAAACATGCCCCTGGTGGTCCGTGCCTTTTGTCACGTCATAATGGATGGCAGGATAGTCACTTCTTGAAAATAGTGAGGCCACAAGTGTTTACTCATCACAGCAAATTTGCACTGGTGCCTGCCTGCTGCATTGGCACATCTTAGCAGAGTTATTCCGTCCTTGGCATTTTTAATTCCTGTCGGAGCTGCCGCATCAACTGTAGTCAGTATCCTTCTGGGGACAGTAACACCCAAGCAGTGATGTTCCTTCTGCGTTACAGATTTGTGCTGGCATCAGATCTCGACCTTGGCAAACTCCTCAATGAATTTCTCCACTTCATGATCTTTTTTTTTTTTTTTTGGAGCAGATGTTTTATTAGCACAAATCTTCGATAATTTTATGCTGTGTCTTTTCTTAAATTTCTGCAACCAGCCTATTGAATATTCACAATTCCCTTCAATTTCCAGTTCATCATGATGAATATTTGCTTTTCATGATCAGCATTCCATTAAGGGCATGTGTTCAGTGAAGTGCTGAGGCATCCATTCTTTTAATACACGATAGAGGTTTTCATCTGTAGCTTGATTAGTAGTGTTTTTCTACTTTACATTAACTTCTTGATTGCTTTCAGCACAGAAATTCAACAGTTTATTTCTCTGTTTCCTCAGAAGGATACATGTGGTGGTCATTCAAACATCATACTCATCTGTAAGACCTTTCCAGTAATGCTGCTGTCCAATTTCACCAACAGCTTGACTTTCTGTGCTTCAAATAAACATAAATATTTCTTCTTTTTCCACTGTTACCAGTAGGAGTATCTTCAGGCCTTTTTGACATCTTCAACAATATATTTACACCTTAGAGTGAAGAATAAGCAACAAAAACCACAGTGAATAATGCAAATAGGTCTTGGCTCCACACAGTGCATGGCAGGGAGCCTGCTATCTCTGGCCTGCACACATGCCATTTTAGTATCCTTTGTGGGTGTGCCTGAGTGGGGAAGTCTGGATTTGTGTGGAAAAGGATTATCACAGATGAAGGGGGCTAGGAGGGCCTTTTTTCCTCATAGGGACACTGAATAAACTGTTGTACACTGTGTTTTGACTGCAACCCATCGCATGGTGTCAGGTATGGAACTGTTCACTTGTGACACCATGTTGGCCCTCAAAAATTTTTGGATTTTGGAGCATTTTAGATTTTGAATTTTTGATTAGAGATGCTCAACTCATATAAGACATAGAGCCACAATAGTTAGCCTCATAAAAATATTTGTTTAAAAACTTTTTTTGAAAGACAGTTGAATAAAACAGTTAAGGAGAGTAAGAACAGAAGACATTTTCTATTCTAGGAAATTAGAAGAGAAATAAGTTGCAGTTTTAGCTTTCACTTTTATCAGCAATGTGCAAGTAAAATACGCAGGTAGGCTGGGCATGGTAGCTCAGGCCTGTAATCCCAGCACCTTGGGAGGCCGAAGTGAGCGGATCACAAGGTCAGGAATTAACACCATTCTGGCTGACATGGTGAAACCCCATCTCTGCTAAAAATATAAAAAAGTAGCTAGGTGTGGTGGCATGTGCCTGTAGTCCCAGCTACTTGGGAGGCTGAGGCAGGAGAATTGCTTGAACTCGGGAGGTAGAGACTGCAGTAAGCCAAGATCTCACCACTACACTCCAGCCTGGGTGACAGGGTGAGACTCCATCTCAATAATAAAAAAATATAGATGTGTAACAAACTATGGTGCTTTATGCTATGAAGATGTAGCTAAAAAATTAATGAAGCAGAAGACAAGAAATAACTAAGATCAGAACAGAACTGAAGGAGATAGAGACACAAAAAACCCTTCAAAAAAATCAACAAATCCAGGAGCTGGTTTTTTGAAAATCAACAAAATAGATAGACCACTAGCCAGACTAATAAAAAAGAAAAGAGAGAAGAATCAAATAGATGCAATAAAAAATGATAAAGGTGACATCACCACCGATTCCACAGAAATACAAACTACCATCAGAGATCATTACAAACAACTCTATGCACACAAACCAGTAAACCTGGAAGAAATGGTTAAATTCCTGGACACTTGCACTCTCCCAAGACTAAACCAAGAAGAAGTGGAAACCCGGAATAGACCAATAACAAGGGCTGAAGTTGAGGCAGCAATTAATAGCCTACCAACTGAAAAAAGCACAGGTCCAGACAGGTTTATAGCCAAATTCGATTAGATGTACAAAGAGGAGCTGGTACCATTCCTTCTGAAATTATTCCAAACAATACAAAAAGAGGGAATCCTCCCCAACTCATTTTATGAGATCAATGTCATCCTAATACCAAAACTGGGCAGAAATCCAACAAAAAAAAGAAAACTTCAGGCCAATATCCATAAAGAACATCAACACAAAAATTTTCAATAAAGTACTGGCAAACAGAATGCAACAGCAAATCAAAAAGTTTATTCATCATGATCAAGTAGGCTTCATCCTGGGGATACAAGGCTGGTTCAACATAGACAAGTCTATAAGCATAATCCTTACATAAACAGAACCAAAGACAAAAACCACGTGATTATCTCAATTGATGGAGAGAAAACCTTCGATAAAATTCAACAGCCCTTTATGCTAAAAACCCTCAATAAACTAGGTATCAATGGAAAGTATCTCAAAATAATGAAAGCTATTTATGACAAACCCACAACAGAAACTGGAAGCTTTCCCTTTGAAATCTGGCACTAGACAAGGATGCCCTCTCTCACCACTCTTATTCAATATAGCATTGGAAGGTCTAGCCAGAGTAATCAGGCAAGAAAAAGAAATAAAGAGGATTCAGTTAGGAAAAGAGGAAGTCAAACTATCTCTATTTGCAGATGACATGATTGTATATCTAGAAGACCCCATTGTCTCAACCCCCAATCCCCTGAAACTGATAAGCAACTTCAGCAAAGTCTCAGGATACATAATCAATGTGCAGAAATCACAAGCATTCCCATATATCAATAAAATACTTAAAGAGAACCAAATCAAGAACAAACTGCCATTCACAATTGCCACAAAGAAAATAAAATACCTAGGAATACAACTAACAAAGGATGTAAAGGACCTCTTCAAGGAGAACTACAAACCACTGCTCAGTAAAATAAGAGAGGACACAAACAGATTGAAAAACATTCCATGCTCATGGTTGGGAAGAATCAACATCATGAAAATGATCACACTGCCAAAGTAATTTATAGATTCAATGCTATCCCCAACAAGCTACCAATGTCCTTCTTCACAGAACTGGAAAAAACCACTTCAAATTTCATATGGAACCAAAAGAGAGCCTGCATAGTCAAAACAATCCTAAGCAAAAAGAACAAAGCTGGAGGCATCATGCTGCCTGACTTCAAACTATACTACAAGGTTACAGTAATCAAAACAGCATGGTACTGGTACTGAAACAGAGATATAGACCAGTGGAACAGAACAGAGGACTCAGAAGTGATGCCACACATCTACAACCATAGGATCTTTGACAAAACTGAGAAAAACAAGCAATGGAGAAAGGATTTCCTGTTTAATAAATGGTGTTGGGAAAACTGGCTAGCCATGTGCAGAAAGCAGAAACTGGACCCCTTTATGAAACCTTAAACTAAAATTAACTCCAGATGGATTAAAGATCTAAACATAAGAGCTAATACCATAAAAATCCTAGACAAAACCATTCAGGACATAGGCATAGGCAAGGACTTCATGGCTAAACCAGCAAAAGCAATGGCAACAAAACCCAAAATAGACAAATGGGATCTAATTAAACTCCAGAGCTTCTGTACAGCCAAGGAAACAATCATTAGAGTGAACTGGCAACCAATAGAATGGGAAAAAATTTTTGCAATCGGCCCATCTGACAAAGGGCTAATATCCAGTATCTACAAAGAGCTAAAAGAGATTTACAAGAAAAAAACAAACCCATCTAAAAGTGGGAGAAGGATATGAACAAATACTTTACAAAACAAGACATCTATGAGGCCAAGAAACATGAAAAAATGCTCATCATCACTGGTCATTCGAGAAATGCAAATCAAAACCAGATTGAGATACCATCTCACACCAGTTAGAATGGCAATCATTAAAAAATCTGGAGACAGCAGATGCTGGAGAGGATGTAGAGAAATAGGAACACTTACACTGCTGGTGGGATGCAAATTAGTTCAACCATTGTGGAAGACAGTGTGACAATTCCTCAAGGATCTAGAAATAGAAATTCCATTTGACCCAGCAACCCCATTACTGGGTATATACCCAAAGGATTATAAATCGTTCTATTATAAAGATACATGCACACATGTGTTCATAGTGACACCATTTACAATAGCAAAGACCTGGAACCAACCCAAATGTTCATCAACAGTAGGCTGGATAAAGAAAATATGGCAGATGTACACCATGGAATACTACACAGCCATAAAAACAGATGAGTCTGTGTCCTTCATAGGGACATGGATGAATCTGGAAACCATGATTGTCAGCAAACTGACACAAGAACAGAAAATCAAACACCATATGTTATCACTCATAGGTGGGTGTTGAACAATTAGAACACGTGGACACAGGGAGGGGAGCATCACACACTGTGGTCAGCTGTGGGATACTAGGGGAGGGACAGCAGGTGGTGAGGAGTGTGGGGAGGGATAACGAGGGGAGAAGTACTAGATATAGGTGATGGGGGAATGAAGGCAGCAAACCACCTTGCCATGTATGTACCTATGCAACAGTCCTACATGATCTGGACATGTACCCCAGAACCTAAAGTACAATAAAAAATATAAAAAATAAACAATAAAAACAAAGAAACAAAAAGAATCAATGGAGAGTTTTGTAAAAATGAATTTACTCTTTATTTCCTTGACTTTTCTGTCCCTAAAGTTCCAATAAGATTCAGTCCCACCGATGGGATGCTTTCACAGGAGACTTTGAATTGGAGCTGAGTTGCAAGAAAAAAAGTTGGTTCCCATTTGTTGGTGTAGCTGGTGACAGAGTGTTAAGAATCTGTAACTTGCAATTATAGCTGCAGCTTCTGAATTCACAAGGTAGCTTCTGGATGCTTCCAGACACTTCGGAAATAATAGGGAGAGCTTTCTTGATTTTGACAAATGCAGTTCTGCTAGCAGAAGTAATCCTAACAATTCTTTGGTTTACTGCAGAAGAGAAGAGTCTCATGACTGAGAGTTGCTCCTGAGAGCACCTCTGGAGCCTTTTTCTCCAGGCTTTCCAACGATTTTGTCTATGTATACTTTCTTATATTAAGTATCTTTCTACTTAAACCTACAAAAGTGAACAATAGCATCTGCAACCACACCCTAACAAATGTTTAAGTGAAGGATTGGCCAAAAATGAATTCCAAAAGACCAAAGCTATGCCAGCCTGGAGATGTACACACATGTTTCTTTGTGCAGAGAAAGCAAATCATGCAAAAGGACCTTGCATGCATCCTTCAGGGCACATTTTCTATACATCTCTCGGTCAGTCCTCAGTGGTTATTATCACAGTTGGACAAAAGCAGATGTCTTCAGGTTTCTCTGAGAATGGCTTGGTTTCCTGGAGTAGTGTGGGTGCTCAGCGCTTGGGGAAAACATTTCCTGGAGGTGAGCAGATACTGAGGGCCAGCAGCCACGAGAGTCCAGGATCCATGTGCACAGGAAGCAAGCTGTTGGGGAAGAGCACTCCAACCTTTCTTCAGAAGGTCCTCTGCAGATCCAGGAGGCCTTGCTCTGAAGAGATGTTCCTGTCAATGGTGTGACATTGGAATCTTTGAGGATTACAAAAGGCTGGTTTAAAGATGCTGAGATATTTTGGCCAGAAGTTGTATACGGAGCTGTTGGTAGGGTGTTCTTCACAAATAAATCCATGACCAGCTTGGTTCTTCCTGCTACAAAGGTCTGCCCAAAGCCAAGGCCATGAATGCTGTCTTGATAAACTGTACTTTCCAATTTTTATACTGTCAGAGTACTCATAGTAGGGGCTACTTTTCCACATATAAGACTGATTAATGGTGGTGATTCAAACCAGCTGAAGCAGTATTATGGAAATTATTGTTTCATTTAATATGTTTTACATGCAAATTGCAAAGTCAGCAAATTTTAAATACCCCAGGTCTTGTACTAATTCCCTCATATTTATCGGTCTCTGGATGTTTCAAGAATTTTGGAGCTGATTAAAGAAAAGACAGGACAGGAGATGACAGTATTGCACAAGCTTTATTGAGTGGGCACTTGGGTAGGGATGTTGGTCAGCAGTGAGGTGAGGTATCTCCGGGTCATGGAGCTCTTAGAACAGCAGAGGTTTGGGTCTTTTATGGCCACATAGTTTGTCTTCTCTATGGCTAGCGGGTGTTGACTGCACTCTCATGGGGTATGCAAAGCAGACAGCCTCTAAATAGCTTAAAAATGTACACATTTGAGCTATATGTGGGTGATTGAATGTATAAAATTTTGAGTTTGGTTCTGGCAGATTTTGCATTAATTGTCCTATTGTGAAGAAGTAAACAATATAGCATCCTCTTTGGCCAACTTACACAACAGCTCTTGGTAGCCCAGGAGTGTGTGAGGCTTCTCAGCATCCATTCATGCTTGCTGCTTCAGCATAAAGAAATTCCAAGTTCCTCACCTTATCTCTGGGTTCCAGATGATGAAACATAGATCTTTTTTAGTCATAGTTCCCAAATTGATCGAGGCATTCTACAAAAAATTATTTTAAAGTGAATCACAGAGTTGGCAAGGATTCCACAGAGGCTAAAGGATTAAAAAATTTAGAAAACTTTAGAGACATGTCCTGGGCTAATCTCTCACCCCATCCCTGCTCAGAAGCAGAGACGATCTGATGACTTGTGCTTGGGTGCCAACCGCCTCGTATTTGCACCCCATGTGCAGCTTAATTCCTCCCATCCCAGAAACAAATAAAGTCAGGTTAATTTATGTTGAGATAAATAATCTATCCTTGTGCCAATATGCATTAACTTTTATTGTATTTTAGTAGTCGAATTATTTGCAATAAATGTGATTTTTTTAAAAAAAAGTACTGGTATCGATCGACTTATGACCTATGCAACCTACGACCATTCGACTTTACAACCACAATCGCTAGCAACGACTGCTCCACGTCTGGCAGCGCAAACGTTGCCCAGCTGGGCATACGACAGTGCGGACCAGCTTCCAGCATCACTACCATCTCCACGTGCACCATTTCAACTGTTATCCCAGACTCAGTACAGCAATTTGTGTTTTGTGTCTTGGATATTTTTCATCAAACCCCTCCCAAGATGTCTACCAAGAGGAAATTGTCTTTGTCTACGCCTCAGCCTGCCAAGAAGGAAAGAAAGGCCATCGATCTCAACACGAAAATGAAGGTAATTAAGCAGTACGAAGGAGGAAAGAAAGTGAATGTGATCGCACGTAATAAGAAGTTATCACACTCGACTATGTCGACGATTTTGAAAGATAAAGAAAGAATTCGTGAAGCGGTGAAAGGTTCTGCACCCATGCGATCAATGGTTATAACAAAGCAACGAAGTGGGCCCATCCACAAAATGGAGAAATTGCTATATATTTGGATGGAAGATCAAATTCAAAAATGGCCAATAAAATGTTTCGTACATGTTTATATATTTTGATATGTTTTGCAATTGGGAAAATGTTTCCTATGGTATTTTTTACACTTGTATTTTGTATTTTTGTAGGCACCTGTATTTTGTAATTTTGTATGTTTTGCAAATATTAAACCAGTTGTACTGGTAATGCAGTGGTTTACTTACACCTGACGAATATAAAAATAAGAAACAAAATGGTGTAGAGATGATACAAATGGCATAAAATGAACAAAGAAAATTATGATATATAACAATAATGAAAGAAAATTATGATAAAATATGACTTAAAGATTTTTATAACATTTCACAGTACTGTACATATAGCCTACTCAACTTACAACCAAATCGTGTTATGACGTGTCTGTTGGAACCAATCGTGGTTTTAAGTCAAGCACTAGCTGTATTGAAATTAAACCCAGTTGGGCGGAGTGGCTCATGCCTGTAATCCCAGCACTTTGGTAGGCCAAGGTGGGCAGATCACTTGAGGCCAGGAGTTTGAGACCAGCCTGGCCAATAGTGTGAAACTCCATCTCTACTAAAAAGACAAAATTTAACCAGGAGCAGTGGCTGGTGCCTGTAACCTACGCTGCTCGGGAGGCTGAGGGAGGAGAATCACTTGAGTCCAGGAGGCAGAGGTTGCAGTAAGGTGAGATCTCGCCATTGCACTCCAGCTTGGGCAACAGAGCAAGACTCCATCCACTCCCCCATAAAATAATAAAAGAAAAAAAGAAAGAAATGAAACCTGTCCCTGAAAATTAAATGCCTGGGATTTTCATTACAACCAGTATGGACATGGGAGAGTAATTTACTCAAGAAATGTTTACTAGTTGTTTACTAAATGCTCACAGTATTTTTTACCGAATCAATGAATGAATGATGAATTTTTTCTAATACATCTTTAAGTAAAAAATGTCAACACAGCCCAATTACTTTAAGTCTTCTTTTTATATAGAGAAGTATTTGTTGTCTGTGGTGAGAGGTTATTTCCACTAAACATTGTTGATGATGTAATCTATGATGAACAGATCTCACTATTTCTGTAGGCTTTATCATTTTTTTTTCTAGTATTTTGTTAGGGCTTCAAGGAGGAAAATAATGGTAAACCTAACATCTTTAATATTTTGTTCATTGCTCAGCATATCTGAAGCATGGATTTATTTTATTATATAAAAAATAATTATCTACAAGAATATCATTTTTTTCTGCAAGTTTTTAAAGTGAAAGAAATATGCCTCTAAAGAAAAGAAAGTCAATAACCCAAGTAAAATATGAGGGAGGGGGAATATTTAAGTCTATGGACTCTTCTTTCTTTGTTAAACCCATTCTATTTCTAGAGAAAAATCCAGAGCACTGATATGAAGATGGTCGAGGTTTTATTTTAGTTTGCCAAGAAACTTTTTGTTGAAGAAAATGTGCTACCACAGTTCGGCAAAATAATCCAAGCCCACTAATGTTACCACTGAATCTATCAGCACGAAGCATAAAACTACTGAAGTGAAAAATAAGAGTGGGGTGGGCCTAGCAAAACTGAAGTGAATTATCTGGACTAGAATGTTAAATCTCAGCTCTTAGAAATTCAGTAGCCAAGGAATTGGCTGTTCAAGTTTATGAATTCTAAAAGTACGTGAATTCCAAAAGTGTCATCTTGTAAAAATTATTTTATATGTTATAGAAGTGGAAAAGTATTTGTGTGTGGGCTTCTAGGGTCAGCCATGGTGTTATCACTTTTAGGCTCGGCAAATAGGCTCTGTGTCTTTTAGCAACTTTCCATGAGTGGGCCAAAGTTTGGCATGGCCTCCACCCACCTCACATCTGATGTCAGCCCATGCACAGAAACAGAACTGAGGACCCAGCAACTGCAGAGGGCTGTGTGTTGAGCAGTGTTTGTTTCAATGGAGGAAGATATCATATAAGCAAGAACAATGCCACCATATACCAGATTTTTAATTTATAAAAATAATATTAGCTGACAAGATATTAATCTCTTTCAATGTCTGAGTGCTAACTAATCATTGTTGCTGTATCTCATTTAATTCCTGTTTTTAACCAAGTAGGCTTTCAAAAGTTAAGCACTGTGCTTAATTTTACCAACAGAAGATATCAGGGCCAGGATTTGAACACAAGTCTTTGATTTGTCAGTTCAAGGCTTTAACAACTACACTACGCTGCCACTTTCTTTGCAATTAATCCTACAATTCTCTCCAGAGTCCTTATTTGGGATGTTACAGACAAGGTGTGATGTCAACATTGCTTCAGACAAAGGGAAATTCAGTAGTATTGCTTGATAAGCACACCTCAAATATCAATATTGCTTTAAATTGTTTTTCTTTCAGCTTATTCCATAGATTGCAAAGGTTCTGTATAATTTGATGACTTTACTTGATGCACTTATTTTTCTAAGAAACTCTGTTCTTCATACATAAGTTGTGTAGATTTCTCTGAAAGCCTCTTTCTGCCGGGGTGAACCCCACAGCACAGACTTTACATGGTTCTCATCCCTAGCAACCTCCGTCCCTTGGCATTCGTAACTAGTCTGTTTCACAGTTGTAAGAGTGGTGAGGAAATGTGTGCTGTTTTCATCTCTGTTAGCGTCAACTGCATCCTCAGGACTGCAGGGCAATCCATCACTCAGGAGAGGGTGGTGGGGGCACCTGCCTCTAATAATTGTGCCTCATCTGTAGGTTCTCTATAAATATCTGTTCTCAGTTTACTTTTTGAACGTCCCCCACACATTTGGATACTGAT
The DNA here is from genome assembly GCF_009761245.1 of Sapajus apella. NCBI lineage: Eukaryota > Metazoa > Chordata > Mammalia > Primates > Cebidae > Sapajus > Sapajus apella. The sequence continues at coordinate 35,151,674 of NW_022436951.1, forward strand.
TGTTACTTTCATCACTTTTGAGTTTTGTGATCCATGATGTCCCCAGTTTCTTTTTTTTTTTTTGAGATAAATCACCCTCTGTTGCCCAGGCTGGAGTGCAGTGGTGCAATCTCAGCTCACTGAAACCACTATCTTCCAGGTTCAAGTGATTTTCCTGCCTCAGCCTCCCGGGGAGCTGGGACTACAGGCATGCATCATCACATCTGGCTAATTTTTGTATTTTTAGTAGAGATGGGGTTTCACCATATTGGCCAAGCTGGTCTCGATCTCCTGACCTCAGGTGGTCCACCTACCTTGGCCTCCCAAGGTACTGGGATTATAGGTGTGAGCCACTGCACCTGGCCAATGTCCCAAATTTAATGTCAAACAATTAATTTTCCAAAATATCAATCTGTATGTTTCTGATAGCAATAACAATCAAGAACTTAAAGATGCCATGATGTTAGCCATTGCCTTATGCATCAAAACAAATAAGATTTGTGGAAATGGAAAAACATTGCTTTTATTTAATTAAAAGATTTTCCTTTCCGTGTGACCAAAAAAGTTGATAGAGAAGGAATAAATGAAAAAAAAACATAGAAAATACATATTTGTGTTTTGTGGTTTCCACATAATACCTTAAAGCTTCAATTATGTAAATAAAATTATTTTCTGAATAGATGTATTTCATTGGTTAGGAGTTCATTCATAGAATTCTTCAGCACATGCTGATATTTGGGGATGGTTAATTCTTTGTCATGGGGGCTGCCTGTGCATTACAGAGTGTTCGGCAGCATCCCACCAAGCCCCAGTTGAAACAACAAGAGTGTCTGCAGACATTGCCAATGGCCCTGGGTGGGGGAAAAATCTCCCCCAATTGACACACACACGCGTGTGCACGTGCACACACACACACACACACACACACACGCACATATTTTTTTGACTTTAATATTTTCCAGGAATATTAAATTGTAATTAGAAAAAAAATCTTCTCTTTTAAGGTAAAAGGCTAGCATCCCTAAATAAAATCACTACATACATATACAAAAAACACATTAATAGGAAAAAGACAGTCCTTGATTTAATGATACTGTGTTAATTGGTGTTGTTTACTGAATTATCTCCAAAGACAGCAATCTAACACATATGTATGATCTCAGCCTCTGTGAGTCAGGAAATCTGGAGTGGCATGATTGGTGCATGGTTCTGGTCCAGATACCAGTCAGGGACCCAGTTGTCTCAAGGCTCACCTGAGGCTGATGGAGTCTCTTCTAAGCACATGCCTGTGGGCACTGGAAAATGCCAGCCCCTCCTGGGCTGCTGGAGGGAGGCCTCTGAGCCTCACCAGGTCATGCTGGCTTCTCCACAGGGCTGCCGCTGCAGCATGGTGACTGGCTTTTTCCAGCATGTGCCATCTGAGAGTGGGAGAACGCCCATCCCAGATGGAAGCCATGTGTTTTTCATCATCTGCTCTGGAGAATGATATTCCATCATTTCTGTGATAGTCCGTCTCTTAGAAGTGATCACTGTGACCAGCATACACTTATTGGGGGGATCACACAAGCACACAAGCCCGCACATGATTAGTGTGCGGGCTGCCAGAGAGGCTGCCTAAGATGGGCTCCTTTATAAAAACAATTCACTTCCTGGAGCAACGAGGGTCAGAACCCTCATTTGCGTTGCTGGGACCTCTTCTCAACAGCCAGGGCTCAGCTGAGCCAGCACTGCTTTTGAGGGCCATGAGTTGTGCTCAACCCAGCCAGGGAGTCTCCTGAGGCATGGTGGAGTGCAGTCCCCTTCTGCGTCCTCATTAAGGCCCATCAGAACTCTTCCCATCAGAACATCCAGTGACCTGCAGCAATCGCCGTCAGGGGCCCAGCAATGGGAGAGATTCTCCTTTTCCTTGTGGGTGGGGGGCGGTAGACAAAGAGATGGCTCTCAACGGCCTTGGGTACAGCCCCGATTCCAGCCCAAGTTCCATCTCTCACTGTGCCTCCTCAAGCCCCCTCATCTGGCTTTTCTGACCCTCAGCCTTTTTTTTTTTTTTTTTTGTTAGTTTTTTTCTATTGGTAGCTTGTGGCTAATACCACCTACCTCTTAGGAATATGGTGGCAATTAAATGAAGAAATGCATAGAAAGGTCCCAGGACATGGTAGAAAATATGAAAAGGAAGTTTTCTTACTGTAATTGATTTCTGTAAGGGAATAGTTGTTAATGACGTTTCATATACAGGGCTCAGCATTTGTGTTAAATGGCAGCTAAGCGCTGTCTGAGTTATCAGGCTAGCCCGGGCTTTCACCAGCAGTGAATTCTGAGTTATTTTGGGAGAAATGCTCTGAGTTCCAAAGTGTCTGGCTTGGAATGAGCTTTTGAATAATGGCTTCTGTTAATTTGGGGACAGTCTGTGAGAGTTCGATCCGCTTCCTGTACTTACTCATGATTTTAACTAGAACTCGTGACAGAACCATTATTTCAGTCAGAGTGCAGGCAATATTCCTGGAATACAAAACAGAATTCTGGAACCAGGCCTGCTACCAATTGTGGGGGTCATTCTGGGCAGGTGGCTTGATTTCAATTGGCCTCATTTTTTTCCAAGTTTACAATGAAAGAGGCACATGGATGAGGCAATTTCCAAGGCCACATCTGATAAAATTCTATGCTATTCATCTTTTTCTAAACAATCATGTCATGGAGAAAATCACTCAGTAAAGCAGAAAAGATTTTTAAAAATATGCCCCTAAGTTTTTCGTATCATTTAGGAAGAACTGATAGTATCTAAGCCAAACCAGGTTTATTGAGACACATGATTTTGCTGCTGCTAGCTAATCACAGTGGAAAGTGGCAGGAAGTCCTTCTTTAATAGGAACTGGTAACTGTTGAGGGATGCTAGTGACTGACTTATTTTGAAAACAAGTAAGGTAAGGGGCAGAATCAAACACTTACTGTGTTTTTCTCAGGTGGACGGTACCAATAGCTAACTGAACAGTGGACAACCAGGTTTTTGTTTATAGTACGCCAGCTAATAAACGAAGAAGGAAGGGCAGAGTTAGAAGAGGATCATTCTGTGAGCCCAGCGAATTAAGGACCTAGATAGTGACTACCAAAAGCTGCTAACATCATAGAATGAAGGATGGCCTGATCCTGTGCACCTCCTCGTGGAGGTCATGATGCCCTCATTAAAGTCCTTTTGGTGTAAAAGTTGAGTCTGAATCTAATTAAACTCATCTAGATCCACTTCCCTGTACAAAGAAAACACAGAGGGAGAGGAAAGTTATAAATAACAGCATGTAGAAGGAAACAGCAAAATTCAGTCTGCAAAAAATTCTAGAGGACAAATCGATCTTTGTTTTGTTAATATAAGGAAAATTTTATATGAAGAGAAAACTCAACTGACTAAAGGAGACATAAGAGATGGATCAATTAATCATAATGTACGGACACAAAAAAATCCTTTTTGTGTCCAGACTTAAGCAAACTGCAAAAAATGTAAATGATAACACCTGTGACATTTTTGAGACAATTAGAGCTTTGAATACTGACTAGATAGTATCGTAATATTGACAATATTAAGAAATAATGTTAAAGATATAATGGTGATATGATAATTGTGCTAAGGGAAAGAGGGTATTATCTTTGAGAGACAGTCTGACACACTTGCAGATGAACTGACAGACTTCCTTCATAATAATGTGGAGTGGAAGGTAAAGCACTAAGCACATAGATGCAGAAATGGTGCAGGTGAGGGAGTAAAATTTGGGGGCAGAGGTGAGACTAAAATGGCCAGGAGCTGAAATGGTTAAAGGTAGGTGACAGACACAGGGAGGTTTATTTCTACATCTGTCTATGTATATGTTTGGAATTTCTCACAGCAAATAATTAAAATATAAGTAGATACCAGCAAAGGAAGAAAATTAAATAGAACGCACTATCTCCAAAGTCCATTCTGTATGTATAAAGCCAACTGAAAATTGAACTTCTTTGACTATCTAAATGTAGTCTAAAATGGACTTTCTTTATAAAAATTCAACTTTATAGCCAGTAATGAAGATAACTTTCCACCTAAGAGTTTCAGGTGGGATATAACAGTGGTGCATTGGAATCAGCTCATAGAAAGTCAGGAGAATCTGAGATTACATTTTTTAGTTGTCGAACAGTCATGACTAAAATTAAATTATACAGTTATAGTGAAATACATTCCATAGGTTTAAAGATAGTAAGTACAGTATTGAAAACACCTCACTTCTGAATTGCTTTACAGGACTTTCCCGCTATCTGTGCTCTCAGGGTTACTTACTTCTACTGTGTAAGTGTTGGTGGCAGTGCCACAGCACTGTGGGCAGGGTAGGGCATGTCTTCCTGACTCCATGTCTAATGATGGCATGCTGGTTGTAATTGGACAAGGTGGGAATGTGTATACTGTGGGAACCAGGGAATGCTACACACTAAGGGCCCGTTGTTAATCATTTGCCAGCATACCACTTACATAAGGAATTGTTCATTTGATTCTAATATAAGTAATATATGGATATAACACTAAAATTAATTAAAGAAATACTAACAAAGCAACTATGTCTATTACTAAACTGTCTCATTGTTTTATACCTATGCAGTTATGTGTCTGCTCCTCTATTCATCTGCGAGCTCTTTGAGCATAGTAAATGCATTTACTCAATAGTCTGTTCTCTTCCCAGTACTAGAAGAGTAGGTGATACCTTTGGCTGGCTGAAAGATGGATGAATAAAATTCTCATTAAATGTCTTCAATGAGCTCATCATTGTGCCCAATATTATGAAGATTCAGAAGAAGTATAAAGATTTTCTTTCTCATCAAATTTTTTTTTGTCCACTTGGGACAACCTACTGGTAGATTACACCATAGTAACAGTGATATATATTAATGTGTTAATTTATTAGATAGAAACTATAAATTCTAAAAGAGAAAAATGATTGAGAAGGTCAGAGAGGGCAGTGAAATGTTAGTTGTCTGGGGTTAATCCTCACCCATTTCAATTCCTTGTTTAGGAGCTTACCATATGCCAGGCATGGTGCTAAATAGTTTATAATATTTTATTTAATAATCTTAATCTTACTCTGTGATAGATATTATCACCCTTATTTTGTAGATAAGAAACTGAGCTTTAAAGGGGTAATGTAATCTTCATCAAGAGTAAAGCTTTCATTTTAACTCAAGTTCATCTGCTTTCGAAGTGCATGACTTTCAGCATGTTATGTACTATCTTAGAGAAAGGAGGAATAGAATTTGTTTTTGAAAGATTTGGTATAATTCAAAAAGTATAGAGAAGGAAAAGATATTTTATATAATAAGGGAAGAACCATTATCAAGATAAGGCATCAGGAGTGAAGGGGGTGTCTGGAGCTGTGAAGAGCCTGTCCTGGCGGAGTGGCTGACTCATTCTGGGAGAGCATGACTATGCAGCTGGCTGACAGGATTGATTTTCTTGAATGATTTGAAATCCAGGCAGAGAAATTTGGCTCTCAGATAGAGAGCCATCAAGGTTTTTGAGCTAGAGAGTACTGTAAACATTATGGAATTCAAAGCACATTAGAAAACATGCTAGGTGGATTGAAAATGGAAGAATGGCAGCAGATGTTGTGGTAATAAAGGTACGAAGCAACATAAAACTGAAACAGAATAATCGGCATTTTCTTTGGGTTTGGGGAACGTTTTTCATAAATTATTCCTCTTAAGTAGTAATACTGGGGAAATCACGAAACAAATTCCCATAATCTGACGAGTAATGACTAGGGTTTCTTTTTTTCTTCTAGTAATCATAGTAAAATCCAATACCCTGCCATAAAGGAGACTGAATCCTATAGTGGCGTCTAGTCTCCAGCATGCTGCAGGCCCTTTCATTGTATTTTGAGTGAGCAGGCCCTGGAGTAAGAAGTGGGCATCTTTTGTTTCAGGGCACACAAAGCCAGCATCAGATCCATTTCTACCGCTTGCTGGCACTTCCCTGGCACCTTCCCAAATGTCCCAGTGGGAAGGCGACCATCCCCAGTGGAGGACCACTCAGGGTAACAGACCACCTCTTGAATTCAGTTTCTTGTTCTTTTTCCCAGAAGTATCATATCCACAGAGAATGCTTCATATCAAAGAATATATATTTCATTTCCAGGGAAGACTTTATAGCAATTTAATTGTTCATCACTTTGACCTTCCAAATCTCTGAGCAGATGAATTGGTTGACCTCATTTGAAATATTTCTTAATGACAAAAAGGAGAATTGCATACCATGAATATAATTTCACAAGAGTAAGTACAATTTATAAATAATCATTCAAAAGAATGAAATCAGAGCTTATTCAGGTTGCAAGAAATTTGAGGTGACAATCACTTTAGTGTACCTTCAATAAAGCAAAGGAAAAACAAGTGCAAATTCCTCTAAATAAAAAGAAAGATGGGTGCATATTGAACATGGCCAGTAGGTTTTTAAATAACTTATTAAATCTATCAATGAGAACCAACTTTCATGCCTTTAGTTTGTAGAGACTGATTGCATTTTCAAAGTCCCAAAGTCACGTTCAAAATTTATGTTTTACAAAAATGAGTAGGTGGAGATGAATAGTTTTTACTGATCTCCTCTAGCTCCAGCTTGTTTGCTGCTATAGCTCACAGGAAAGGGCATGCAGCCCAAATCCATCCCTTTCCAGGCTTCTGGGTTCCAAAGTTCTAACAGTCCACCTGCCAGGGGGACATCTTCATTCCTTTTACCAAAAGCTTCTCACTACATTCTTTCAATGCACTATTGGTAGAATCACAGACAATAGATTAGCAGGAGGCAGGGATCAAAAACTGGGAAAAGAAAATTTTATCAAACCAAGGGGTTTAGAGAGGGAGAAGCTGGAATGAGTTGAAATGTCTGCTATGCCAGCCCCTGAGAGGGGCTTGGGAGGATGGGAGCTACCCAGGTGACAGGAACTGTCAGATCCACCTCTGAAGACAAGGCCCCAGTAGAGCCTGTCTTTGAAAGAGGAGGAGGCTGAGTCTCAGGCCTCAAGGAGCTGAGAGCCTGCTTAGTGAGACTGAGCTCCAGCATTTGAGACCACATGACAGAGGAGAGTGAATGCTGCTTTAGGAAGATGTCAAAGGAAGCAGGGCCCACTGATGCTAGAAGGTCAGGAAGGCTCTGTCTACACAGAGCCTGGACTCTGGTAGTCTTAATACAGTTCTCGCATGACCAGGTAACTCTAATTAGTGCAGTATTAGGTTTTGTTTAGTATTTGAATACATAAATTTAAAATGCCTAATTCTATTAGAATATTTAATTATGATGGTCCATTTTACAATGACTTGGAAATTTTGAGTTGAACTTACTAGTCTTCCTATAACCCCTTCCCTCTGTTCTATTTTCAACACACCATCCTGTGATCCTTAAAAAAGACAGGTCAGAAACGGTTCCATCCTCAAATCCCACCAATGGCTTCCTGTGCCTTTCGTAGTCACAGCTGAAGTTTTTGGAGTGGCCACCACAGCCCTACCTTATGGGACCTGTCACCTCTCTGAATTTGTCTACTTCTTCTTCTCATTACTGTCTGTGCCAGCCTCATCATGTCACTAAAACACATTCTCTCCAAGATCTGGACCTAGCCTGTTGCCTCATCTTGGAATTCTCTTCTCCTGTTGCCTACCTGGCTCCCACCATCACCTCCTTCAAGTCTTTGCTCAAATGTCCCTTCTTGAACCCCCCCCTCCACAATCACCCTGTTGAAAATGACAGCCAGCCTATCCTGTCTTCTCCCAGTTCTGCTCTAGGTTTTCCTTTCTCCCTACCCCACCCTGGAGCACTGATCACCCCAAAATGACATCAATTTGCTTTTGATGTTCTTAATTTACTCTTGGTCTCCACCTTCTGAAACAAAGGGATCTTTCCTGATTCGCACAGTGCTACATCAGAGACAAGCACATGTATACATCAAATATTTGTCTACTGAGTTGACTCATTAATTTAACTCTTCTTTACATCTGATGGGCATACTGAGGGTGTCTAAGGTTGAGCTCTAAAGAAATACAGTGGAGTTCAGAGTCTGTGCAGGGCTGCCTTATTTTCTGGGAGACAGCCTGCTTCTTTTGGAACGAATGTCAACATCCTCAGAAACCCTTGCTTTCAGATGCTGATTAGCTTTCTATTTCCTTAGCTGCTGTCTCTCAAGCAGCACATCAATCACTCACTCTCTGTTTCTCACATGATGTATAGTGCTGACAAGGCCCATTCTCACTTCATCATGACTATTGTGTCCAAGTTGTGCACAACTTACATTCAACACCCTTTCCCATCTGACCACCTGATATGTATGGATGTCAATATCACCATTTGCAGCCTCCGTTGCTAGCCAAGAGATTGGGGTGGCAGCAGAGGTAAAGAGGTGCCTGGTCACCTTGAACATGCTTCAGTGCCCTATACACATGCAGTGGGAATCAATTTTGTATGCAGTGTACGTCATCTGGTTGGGGACTACCACTTACCTGATTTGCCAGGCCTCAACACCACAGACTTGACTGCAGTTAATTGGGCCCATTCATTCAGAAACTTCTTAGAAACTCCTTAAGAGGTTCTTGAGCCTGTATAACAACACTATAAGGAATTGCCTTTGAGCAACTGAAGATACAGCACAGAATGAATAATGATAATTCAGTGACTAAATCCTTAGGCACAAATGTAAATATCCAGCTATAACAACAGTGTGATTCATGCATTTACCTGATTGTCCCATCAAAATGAAGGCCTCATGGGGGCAAGAACTGGTTTGGTCCTGTTCATCACTGGGCCCCTGGGTTGGCAGATAGGGGCTGAGTAATTCTTGCTGAATGGGCACATTGTGCTTCATGTCCAGGGAACGCCAGGGCTTCTATTAGTTATAAGCATGGGTTCTGTCCCCTTCAGGGCTCTGTCACCTAGCTGTATGTGTAAATTCACAAGTTATTTGTGGTTCCAGTTTCCTCACCTGAAGAACTATGGGTAATACTAGTATTTGGTTCATAAGCATGTTTGAGGATGAAATGTATGAATGTATGGAGGACCTCTGGGATTGGCAAGTGGCATAAGGTGAGTACTTACAAATATGGACTCTTGCTGATATGGGGTTACCACTGGGGTTCACAGAGACCTTTCTGGTGTGCTTTTCAGAAGGCAGCTATCATGGACATTGTGGGGCTGTCAGGCAGCCTTTCGATTGGTGAAAAATTGCTCCTGGAGGTTTCCTAAATTGTCAGTGTAGGATTCCTGCTACTGTGTCAATGTCCACAAAGATGGCCCTGGTCCCATTTGTGGCTGCTGGCCCCTTCTTATGTGGTCAGCACCTGTGATCCACAGACAACACTCCTGAGGGCGCTGTCTAGACCTTGGACTACGAGTGACCCTCAAGGCTACTTTCTCTGGCTGACGACCCTGATGGGGCCCTGATTTTACATTTTTGAGGCCCCTGAGCCTTTGGCATGGTGGTCTCTCAGTGTGGACTTCCCCAAGGGCCTTGGTGCTCCTGATTCCAGCACCCTGGCTCTGCCGTGTCTCAGCCTGAGCCTCTCACCAGCAAGTGCAGGATGGCAATGCCCTTGCGGTGAAGCTGATAGAGTAATTACTGGCTCTTAGCTCCCCACCCTAATGATGCCCTTTTCACACTTAAAGTCAGCAGTTATTTAGTGCAAACCAGTTCTGTTTCTGTCACTTACTAATTAGCTCTGCCAAACTTTTTGTTGTTGTTGTTTTTATAGATGGATCTCACTCTGTCACACAGACTGGAGTGTAGTGGTGTGATCATAGCTAACTGCAGCCTCGAACTGGGCTCAAGTGACCCTCCAAACTCAGCCTCTTGAGTAACTGGGACTACAGATATGCACTACCAGGCGTGGGTTTTTTTTTTCAGAGGGGTCTTGCTATGTTGCTCAGGCTATTCTTGGACTCCTGGCTTCAAGCAATCCTCTGACCTCAGTCTCCCAAAGCTTCGGGATTGCAGGCATGAGCCACTGCACCCAGCCAACTCTGCCAACCTTGACCTAATAGAGAAAAATATTCTGAGGTTGAGTATCTTTAACAAGAATGCCCCTGGTCACTCTGAAGTCACATACAAGACACCAAGCTGCACCATCAGATTCTCCCCAGGCTACATGCACAGATGCTGTGCTTAGAGGATCATGAAAGAGGTGCAGTCTTCAGTTTCAGGTGAAGAGCAGAGTTTCCCTGTTTTCTTACTGTAGCTAGTTAAATACTTTTATTCTAATCAATCTGACACACGTGATATCCTCATCATCTATACAGGGTTACATTATGTGAATCCAAAGAAGGCTTACGAACTGATATTAATATTGATAGACACTTCTCTCACTGATATAGCTAAACTTGTTAGTACATGAGCCACACATAACTTGAAGTGACAGTTGTATTTAAATTCAACAAAAATTGTATTAACGACTCTTAAAATAATTGATAACAACTGATTAAAATATTTGGGGTACTCTATGTATACTATAAATTTTATATTTATAAAAGGATATTTTATTCCCCAAAAGAAATTTTCTAATTAATACATTCAATGACTAACTGGTGGATAAAGAATGATATGTTAAAAAGTGCTCATGGCCACGCATGGTGGCTTATATCTGTAATCCCACCACTTCGGGAGGCTGAGGTGGGCAGATAGCTTGAAATCAGGAGTTTGAGACTAGCCTGGGAAACATGGTGAAACCCCATCTCTACAAAAAACATAAAATTTTCTGGGCATGCTGGCCTATGCCTGTATTCCCAGCTGCTTGGGAGGCTGAGGTAGGACGATCGCTTAAGCCTGGGAGATAAAGGCTGTAGTGAGCTGAGATCATGCCACTGCACTCTAGACTGGGTGACTGAGTGAGACCTTGTGTCAAAAAAAGTGCTCATTATTGCATAAATAGTACCAAATATATTCATTATAAAGCAAAGGTGATAGAGTAACCAAGAGTAACATTCACAGTTAAGCCTCTTACATTAATAGCTCTGAAACTTCTTCCAAAAATTAAAAAAAGTCAAAATCTCACAAACGTATAGTATTTATTTGAAAATCAACTCAATTATTTATTAATTTTAGCTGGTTAAGGTGTCTGTAATTTGAAGAAAAATATTATTTTATGAATAATATATATTATGGTATCTAAAATTAATAATTTGTAGTTTGAGATCAATGCATCTATTCTCACAAATCAGAATGTGCTAGAATTTAAAGAAATAAACAAAAAAATAAAGTAAATGTGTATAGTTGGTTGAAGAGTTGTACGAGGAATTTAAATGGCATTCAAAAGGGTTCTAACTTGGATACATTGTGAAGGTGGAATATAAATAGGTGTGACTTGATCATACTATTTATATCTATCTTGATGGAGTATAAATAGTATGATCAAGTCACACCTATTTAGTTCATTTTATTGTGTATGGGAGGAATAAAAGGGATTGATGATCAAGAAGTAAATCATTAAAGGACAAAAGAAGGATGGGAACCACAGATGAAAGTTGGGAAGGATTGCTAAATCCAAGCACAGTGTAAGTGTTGAGTTAGAATTCACATCCACTCATCAGGAGCCTGCCATACTCAGATGCTCTTTATAGCCACAGACTCATTTAAGTACAGAAAGAAATAATTTTGCACACAGAAGGCAGAAAAGCATCTAGGAATGAGAGGATGCTTTAAAAAAGAGAACTAAGAATCAGACTAGCCACAAATAGGGCATTTGTGACTGAAAACTGGGATGCTATAGTGTGATGGCAAGCTCTCCTCCTGATAACACGGAGCTCATCCCAGCAAGGGTGTTAGGATTGCTTCACTAGCATCAGGTAAAATGATCATATCTCTATAGTTAGATTTTGAGAGATGGAAGCAAATCAGGGTTCCTCAGCTTATAGATGGCAAGAAGAACTTGAAAAGTTTGCATGGAAAGATCCAAAAATTATTTATGGATTTAGAAAACAAAACAAAACAGATTCCCATAGAAGGAAATAATTGTTTAGCCTTAAGAAAAAGAACTGAAGATACAGTAATATACAATTAGTACCTTACGTATCTCCATCTCAATTTTATATATATGCTTTGTCTGCACGTATTTTTACAGTGTATATAAACAATATGAATAATTTATATATAAATATAAAGGTGGGGATAAGTATAAATATACATTTATATAACAGTGTGGTGATTCCTTAAGGATCTAGAAATAGAAATACTATTTGACCCAGCAATCTCATTACTGGGTATATACCCAATGGATTATAAATCATTCTGCTATAAAGACACATGAACAGGTATGTTTATTGTGACACTGTTCACAATAGCAAAGACTTGGTTCATGAAGTTCTTGTGCTGTGTTTTTCAGCTCCATCTAGTCGTTTATGTTCTTCTCTAAACTGGTTATTCTATTAGCATTTCATCTAACCTTTTTTCGAGGTTTTTCGTTTCCTTGCATTGGGTTAGAACATGTTCCTTTAGCTCAGAGAAGTTTGTTATTACCCACCTTCTGAAGCCTGCTTCTGTCAATTCATCAAACTCATTCTCCATCCTGTTTTGTTTTCTTGCTGGTGAGGAGTTGTGATCCCTTGGAGGAGAAGTATTCTGGTCTTTGATAGTTTCACCCTTTTTGTGCTGATTTCTTCCCATCTTCATGGATTTATCTACCTTTGATCTTTGAAGTTGGTGATTTCAGATGGGGTCTCTGAGTGGATGTCCTTTCTGTTGATGTTGAAGCTATTTCTTTTTGTTTCTTAGTTTTCCTTCTAACAGCCCCTCTGCTGTAGGACTGCTGGAGATCCACTCCAGAACTTGCTTGCCTGGGAATCACCCGTGGGGGCTGCAGAGCAGCGAGGATTGCTGCCTGATCTTTCCTCTGGTAGCATCGTCCCAGAAGAGTACCCACCAGGTGTCAGCCAAAACTCTCCTGTATTAGGTGTTGTTTGGTTATTCAGGGGTCAGGTAGCCACTTGAGGAGGCAATCTGTTCCTTGTCTGCCTGCAGAGGCACTGCTGGGCTGCCTCAGACTCAGCCAGGCTGATGTGTAGGCTTCCACTGGCTTTTGTTTACACAGGTGAGATTAGAACTACCTTCATAATGGCAGACGCCTTTACCCTGACCAAGCTTGATTGTCCTAGGTTGAGCTCAAACTGATGTGCTGGCTGCAAAACTCTCAAGCGAGAGGGCTTCAGTTTGCTGGTGACTGTGTGGGTGGGACCAGCTAAGCCATATCACCTGTCTCCCTGCTTTCAGCTCTCCCTCTTTCTGGGCGGCAGGTAGATCCATCCTGCAGACCTCTCGGTGCTAGTCAAAACTTCTGCCCAACCTGTGCCAACAACTCGTGGCACCAGGCTGGCTGGAGCTGTGACACAGATCTGTGTTGGTAACTCACAGTGCTTTTCAGCCTGGCGTCGTTCTCCTGGACTGTGGGTTGCAAAGGCCATGGGAGAAGTGCAATATCTGAACTGGAGTGCCAAGAGGGTAAAGTCCTCGATCCTCAGGCCAGTTGCACTTCTCGGGTGGGGCAGTGCACCTTGGATTCACCCTCCTTGGGTTACACCCACTGTCCAACCAGTCCCAGTGAAATGAGCCTGGTACCTCAGTTGGAAATGCAGAGATCACTTGTCTTCTGTGTCTCTCTCACTGGGAACAGCACTCCAGAGCTGTTCCTATGTGTCCATCTTGGCAGAAGTCTCTGCAAAAACTTGGAAGCAACCCAGATGCCCATCAATGATAGATTGGATAAAGAAAATGTGGCACATATGCACCATGGAATACTATGCAGCTATAAAAATATATGAGTTCATGTCCTTTGCAGGGACATGGATGAAACTGGAAACCATCATTCTCAGCAAACTGACACAAGAACAGAAAACCAAACACCACATATTCTCACTCATAAGTGGGTGTTGAATAATGAGAACACACGACATAGAAAGGGGAACATCACACACTGGGGCCTGGGGAGTGTGGGACTAACGGAGAAATGGCAGGGGATGAGGGGATTGGGAAGGAATAACATTAGGAGAAATACCTAATGTAGATGACAGGGCAATGGATGCAGCAAACCACCACCATGGCACATGTATACCTATGTAACAAACCTGCACGATCTGCACATGTACCCCAGAACTTAAAGTGTAATAAATAAATGTTAAAAATAAATGAATAAATATATATTTATATATTAAATATAAATTTGTATATTAAACATAAATATATAATATATTAAAACATGTCATTGGAGTATATTATATGTTTTGGAGGTGGAAAGCTACATGTTCTCATGCATATATTATAAATATATATGTGTTATATATTAATATATTATATATAAATATAAATATAAAAGGAAGTAAAAACCCTCCACCTTTATTCTGAGGCTGACTAGACGTTACATTAAACTGAAACATGGTAGGATCTCTTCTTTCCATTTGTGTGTTGAAAAATAGGACAAATACCCATTGATCTGATGTTCACATGGGCATGTCCTGGAGCAATAGAAGGGCAAGAGTGGCTGTCTTACATGCATTCTATCTCTCTCAACCTGTACTTCTCTGGTTATACATTCCTTTTATTAGAACAAGTCAATAAAATTGTCCATAAACAAAACTAAGGTTTCCTTTCGAATAGTTTTACTCAAAGTATTGAGAAATATAACTGCAAACCCAATTTTCCTCTTGGTTTCTGTTTTGAAATAAAATCAATATCAAGAAAAGTGATCTTTTGACCAGTGAAAAACACTGGTGATTGCATGTGAAAGCAGCTTCTCTGCTATCAGTTGCTAGTGACCATCCTGAAACACCTGCCTGTCATTTGGCCCTGGGAATATTAGCATGTGACAGTGAAACTTCAGTGCCTCTGTTTTCCCCAACACAGAAGCACACAGAAGTCACTTCTCCAGGTCAGAGGGAAAAAGGAAAATGAAACTCACATTAGTGGAGTCAATTCCAGCTTTATGAAGCATCTGCAGGTCTATTTCCTGGGCTAGGGCAAGGAAGTGTTCTCACCTGAACTTGACACATGAAAAAATTAAAGCACAGGGAATGAATGAGATTATGTATGGGAACACGTAGCTTTCCCCATCCAAAACTTACACTCTTTACTCCACTGCTACCTAAATCTGCGATGCCAATTAATTACCACAGATCTTGCAAAACATATGGCACATTGATGACTAATCTGTGATTACTTTATACTTTAATGGAAGGTGCTGGCGGCATTGATATCTGCTTTGCCATTTTACCATATCAGCCAGGACACGTAGTCATTGCGATCTGCTATTGTAGCCTGACTCCCCCACCAAGTTATTGCCAGGTAACAGTGTATCCTCTGCAGATAAACCTACCCTCCTGTCTCCCCAGGAAAAATCCCAGATTTTACTAGGCTTGTTCAGCAAACTTCCTACTTTCAAAATGTAAGTGCTGAACCATTCATCATTGGTGTAAAGAACAATTCTACAGGATGTGAAATTACATAATAATGTGTAGATTTCAAGCTTCAAGAGCAATCAGAGGGTGAACGAGAGCTTGTCAAGAAAATAGAACATAAATCAACATTTGAGTCATAAGCAAAAACACATATTACAACAGGAAAAGTCCCTTAAATAAGGTAACAATTAGTCATTGTTGGAGCATAGGAATAATTGTGGAAACATAAGGATCATCATATAAATAAATAATTTTTTCCTAACAATTTTTGAATCATCGTGTCTTGGTTTCACAGATTCTATTTTATAGTTTCCCCCTTTTCTGTTTTACCTCAGAGGCAATTTTTTTGAGTTATTCTCAAAATCATGGCAAACACTCTTGTTCAATTAAAAATAAATTGTTGTCTATAGACTAAGATTTATTCTAAAGTCTTAGCTATCAAAGAAAGCACTAAAGTTTTCTATTAATTAAAGTTTGGAGTTTTGATTTTTATCCTTAGTCATACTCTAAATTATGTCTATTGTTTTGAAAAACATGGGAGTCAACAAAAGCTACTTTTCTCTAGAGTTTGTGGGAATTTTCATTAGAGTCTGTTGAAGTACAGAAATCTTGTTTGTCCTTCATCTGGGTCTCCAAGCAGTGGACAGTGAAAGACAAAATAAAATGTGACTTATTGCACCCGTGCCCAACAGAGATAGCAGTACACTGTCACGTGCATCCAATTTGTAAAAGCCCAGAGACTGGATGAATAACATGTGGGCAGGCAGGGAATAAGTTGCTTTCTCAGATAAAGGAAATTGACATAAATAAAGGATGCATTTAAAACCTCTAACCAATCTTAGGTCAGAAAATTTGAGGGCTGTATTTTTTCAGAATCTTGGTGAGATAATATACACAAAGGAATAGCAAAACTCTCCAATATTTATCATTAGTTCAGGGTCAAACTGTCCTACTTTTATTCAGAATGAAGGGGAAAGGGATACTGGGATCGTGCAAAAGCATAGGATAGAGAGTCAGAAAGAGAGAGTCAGAGTCTCACTCTGTCACCTGGGCTGGATTGCAATGGCGTGGTTTCCACTCACCGCAACCTCCACCTTCCAAGTTTTATTGGGAGAAACTGTTACTAACATAATTTAAGATCTATCCTTTTCCAATAACCATTCTCCCCTAAGGCAAATAGAATAGTTTAGATTCATTCTCTGTGGTGAATTCTCTCCACAGTTCTGAAAGGAGGCATCATTATTCCTACTTCACAGGTGAGATATCTGAGGTGTAGCTCGATGTAATACCTTGCTCAAGGTCACCCAGCCAGGTCATGGCAGAGTCAGATTTTGGCCTAGGTCTTGCAGACTGCTAGCTGTGGGGACTTTCCTCCAGCATCTTGCAGTGTTACACTTAAAGTGGGCATCTCTCAGCAATATATGAAATTCGGGCTTATGGTCTATAATTTATTTAAATGGTAAATTCTAATACAATCTTCTAAGTTTATAACTTATTTCACTTAAGAACTGGAGGCACTTCAATTGAATTTTAGTAATTTAGAATTTTGGGGGCAAGAATGAAGTTGAATGTTTAAATTACTAGCTGACAAAATATCCAGTTGGATGAGTTTGATCATATATATTACAATGACATATGAATTATAGGTTTTTAAAGTTTTATTTATTTTTATTTTTTATTTTTTGAGATGGAGTCTCACTCTGTCACCTGGGCTGGATTGCAATGGTGTGGTTTCCACTCACTGCAACGTCCACCTTCCAAGTTCAAGCGATTCTCCTGACTCAGCCTCCCGAGTAGCTGAGACTACAGGCAGGCATCACCATGCCTGGCTAATTTTTGTGCTTTTAGTAGAGGTGGGGTTTCATCATGTTGGCCAGGCTGGTCTCAAACTCTTGACCTCAGGTAATCCTCCCATTTCCGCTTCCCAAAGTGCTGGGATTACAGGCATGAGCCACCATGCCAAGCTGAATTATAATTACATGCAATGTATCACATCACATAGAGCATATGATATTATATCTATATCTATATCTATATATACATGGGTATTCAAAGGGTATACATATGCTTCATATAAAATATCCTTTAATTCTTTCATTTTTTATTAGTTTTATTAATAACATTTTAGAAAAGTACTGTCTATTATTTAAGAAGAACTACCATATCGTTTCTATGTGCTCACATTTGGGAATCATTTTTTATACTTTTTTCCTTCAGACTGGCCATTTTCTCTTTAACTCTTCCTGTTAAGATCCTCAGTGTTATATATGATGCATGCCTATACTTCAAAAAATAACTTTTATTCTCATTAAGAATACTGTTACTTAATTATATATAACAAAAAGAAAAAATAATTATAGAAAAGAAAATAATCACCTATAAATACATCATTTAAAAAAAAACTTCTAATATATTTGGTGGAAATAATCCCAATCTCAAGTTTTTTTGCTGTTCTTAAATATACACATATTTTATTATATGGCTGTTAATTGAGATATGTTAAGCTGCTATAACAAATACATCCCCTTGGTGTCTTAAAAATGAATCATATTATGGGAACCTCACAAACGAATCTGAATGACGGTGGTGTTTCATGTTGTCAAGGGGCTCTGTTCCACACAGTCTTTCAGGGATCCAGGCCCATGAAGATCTTGTCATTCAATGTGAGTTTGTCAGACTTGCTCTATCCTTGTTTTTTTAGTCCTCCGTCTGGTTGGAAAGTGGAAAAGGAGAATGTAGGAGACAAGATTCAATCTCACTGCCCTGAACTAGAAGGAACATTCATGCCTCTTGCTCTCATTCCATTTAAATGAACTCAGAGCCACAGCCACATTTCAATGCAAGACAAGTTGAGGAACGCTGGGCAGTCTGTCCCATCTACAAGTCTACTTTCCTGTTGAAAAGGGGATGAGAGCATCTGATGGATACAGAAAAGTTTCTATCATTGGCAACTTTGGTCATATTTTCACTGTTGAGTAAACTACAAAAACCAGTTCATTAAGAGAAATGTAATCAGCACAGTACAAGTAAAAAACATTTTATTTTACCAGCATTTTTACTTCTCTCTGATGTATCTTCTTTTCCATTATCAAACTGACAAGTCTCTTTCCAGCTGACAGAGATTTTAAGCCAGTTACAAATTTCAGGCACTAACAAATGGTCTCTTTTAAAACGGCGTTTTAAAGGCAAGACCAATCTAATATAAAACAAAACAGTCAATGTCGTATTCAATTTAAAACTCTGTGACCTTCCTACTTCCCTCTCTTTCTCCTTTACCTCATGTAACAAAGTTTTGTCTATGTTCTTAGTCTCAAAAAGCAGCTTTTCTGTATTGATCAAATGTACTATTTTATGGTTATTCATTTTGATAATGTCTGTTTTTGTCTTCATTATTCCCACTGTTTGCTTTCTTAGTGATTGTTTAATTGCTCTTTTCCAATTTCTTAGCTGGAAAATCTATTTCATACATACACATACTTATTAATTTTTTATGAATACATGCAGAACTGTAAATTTGCCTTTAAACACCAGCTTCATCTCACAGTTTCAAAAAGATATTGTAATTTATTCATATATGTATGCACACACACATACACACATATATTTTGTTTGTTTTTAATTTTTGATTTTATTGCACTTTGGTGCAATATTATTTCTCTGGAATTTATTATGGTTGGTAAACATGGCCTGTATGATATCAGTGATTGGGAACTTTGAGCCTTGGGGATCAGAAAACCTTAATATTCCACTCTAATACTGAAATTACATTTCAAGTATGGAATTCCAATCCAATCTATTTCTCTCGGAGATTTCAAAATGTTTTTTATTGTCTTCTTATATATGTTGCTGCATTTGTGAATTCTAATGCTCATTTGGTACATTTATATTATTGTGCTTTGTCTATTTTTCTAGAAGTTGAAAAGGTTTATATTCTATACTTGGTTTTCTGAAATTCAATTACATATACCTACTTGATCATTTTTTTAAAAGTCCTTTCTGATAAATTATGAGAGTCTTGAAATTTCTGTCTTCTCTTCCCCTCTAGGAGATTTTTCCCTATTACTTCTCTTCACCTCCCTTGTTCCGTGTACCTTGTATCCCCTCTTCTGAGAGCACAGAAGTTGAACACTGGAATAGGTGAATCTGTTCATGATGCTCCTTAACGTTTCTTTTTTACTTTGTCTTTATCCTCCCAGGTCACCTTCTGGAAGAATTCTTCACCCAAATGTTCTGGTCAGGCAATTTTTTCTCCAATTGTGTCCATTATGTTATTCAGCCAATCTGTTGTACTTTTAATTTGCATGAGCAAGTTTTCAATTCTCACACTTTTTATTCACACAAGATCTGCTTTCAATGTTTCTGAAGGTCCAGCATGTGGATTTCTCACGGCTTCCATCTGATTGTTCAGTTATCTGTGTTTCACTAGGTGAGCATCCTCCCCTCAGTTCTCAGGGTTGTTAGTTCTCAGTCTGCCCACTACTTTAAAATTTGGCTCTCATCTGTATGAGAAGCCCTGTTGCCTCCTTTTATAGGCTTCCTAGGAAAGGGAAGGAGGGCTTCTGGGTCCTGTTGTTGTTGGTTGTTTCCGTGAGGGCAGGAGAGGCCTTGACCTGCTGTGAGCCATGCCATCTTGGTGATGTGCCATCTTGGTGATGTTTCAACCTCTCTTTCAGCCTGGGGCCCTCTAACCATTCGGGGCACTTCCTGGCTTTCAGACCCAAGCTCTCACATCATCCAGACGGTATCTTTACAACAACCTGGACCAACAAGGTGTGCATCTGGCAGGATGTGGAGCAGGGGCAGGAGCAGCTGGAAGCCCCTTCTGGTGTCATTTCCCAGGTTTCCGGGGCCCTTCCTGCCACCGCCTCTAATCAAGGTGCGATTTGGTGCTTTTCACATAATTTCATAAATGTTGAGTTTTCTATTTCAAAACAATTGATGTCTGCCTTGAAACCTTTCAAGGATTTCTCATAGTTTTTAGAGTCAGTGGATGCTTTCTTGTTTTCCATCTGGTTTTGGATTTTTTTTTTTAACTTTCAATAATTTCTAGAAACTTGGAGTATGAGAAGCTCCATTGCAGTATGGATAGCTCTACCGCTGCTAGATAAAAGTAACGTGAACAAATAAAATACCCAGGGGACAAGAGAAACTTGGAGCGTCCATGCCCTGACTTTATTCATATTAGGATTTCTTAACTCTTGGAGCATAGCTGTTGTTCACATGTAAAGAAAGCATTAAGGTGAATCAAAGAAGGTTTAAGATTTGATATTTCAAATGCATAGCAAATTTATGAAAAGAAGAATATTCAGGGACAATGTAATTTCAACTGATTTGGAAGAATCAGTGAATGGTCAAGAAGAATCCCTCTCCATCTGCCATATTTGAGCTGATAATCTATCACATATTCATTGAATATCCTCCACACATGTACAACACACTGAATCGGTTATAACAAACAGGAAGTAAAATGTGTAATGATATAAAGGCATGTGAAATTTTTCCCCCTTTCTGATGCAATAGAACAGCCCAAAGCTATTATTTCTGAACTACGGAGACCACCTTGAATATTATTATTGAATAACAATTTTCAACCTCTTCTCCCAGAGCTACAGCCTCAGTAAACACTTTGGTTAGTGCTTTGCCTGTCAAGTTACTATATTTAACAGTTTTTAACACATTTTCTGCTGTAGCACAGTAGGGCTCTTTAGCTTCCCAGTTTCCTATATCAGTATCCTCGACGCTTTCTCCTCACCAAAGCAATGACATACATTCCAAGCTTGTGCTAAGTTAGCCCCCACTTTAAGGCATGAAATACTGCTTTGGCTAGGGTAATACTAGATGCTCTATTAAGCAAACTCCAAACATGTACAATACTTAATCACAGTAGGATTTTATATGTTAGTCACATGACAGTCCAAAGCTGGCCCATAAGGATAGTCATTCTCTGTGGTCATTTCAGGATTTTGGTTGAGAGAGGTCTTCCATGTTCCACATAAAGCTTCTAGGATGGTTTGGTTGTCTTTATCCAATCTGCTAGAAGGGTAAAAAAGCATGATTAGCACCTGTGGGAGGTTTTGGGGACCAGGGCTGAGGGCTGGAAGTAACACACATCACTTCTTTTCCAGCTATGCCATCTAGAGCCTCATCACAAAGCCAGACTTAACTGCAAGGTAGGCTAGGAGATGTCATCTAAATGTGTGCTCTGGAAGAAAATGAGGACAAGGATTCTGTGATCATTGGCAGTCACTGCCCCAGGTTGCTTTTAGTAAAAGGAAAAAGTCCAATAAGGTTGTCCTGAAGGATAAGTTGAAATTTGTTAGCCAATAGTGCCATGTCAACAACAACAGAACCATAGTAAGGATAAGCCTACGTGACTGGATCTAGGATAAAGCCTACCACCTGTCTGAATGCCAAAACCTGGCTCTCACCTTTAGGCATATTCCACCTTCTCCAAAGAGGCAGTCTCTTTGAAGTCATCAGGCACCCAAGCAAGGAAAAGGAGATAAGTTGAACGTGGGAGCCTGTGTTAAAAAACAGATTCCCACCACTGTGCTGCTATTACAAAGCACCACTAAATGGATGGCTCAAAGCAACAACAATAATTATCCTCTCACATTTCTGGAGCCTGGAAGTCCAAAGTGGAGATGTTTTCAGGGCCTGCTTCCTCTGAAACCTCTAGGAGAGGATCCTTTCTTGCCTTTCCATCTTCCAGTAGCCCCAGATGTTCCCTGGTTTCTGTTGACACCACTGTAATCTCCACCTGCACCCCACATACTGTCTTCCCTGTGCACCTGTGCCTTCACACAGCATTCTCCTGTGTGTGTATATGTGTGTGACCACATTTTCTTCTTAGAAGGACATTGATCATGTTGCATTAAGACCCATTCTAATGGTTTTATTCTTAACTTCATGACAGCTGCAAAGAAGTCACATTCACAGGCACTGGGGCTTAATATAAATCTTTTATATTAAGGTCTTCAATAAATCTTTTTAGGGGACACAATTCAATCCGTAACAGACTGCAGCAAAGGGAACTTCGCTTTGCCAAGCAGAACTGTGGTTGATGGACCTGAAACCTTTCATCTTGCTAAGGTTATCAGTGAGTAACTCCTTTAGCTGATATATTTTCACAATGGAAAGTAAAGCTGTCTCAGGAGAAACCTGCTTCCGTAAGTCTGATGAGGTCCGCAGTCTTCATTCTGCCTCCTAGTTCACCATCAAATTGTCTAAGAATTTCCCTTGCTACTTTGCATGATCAATAAATGTGACTTTATGAGGAGAATGTACAAAACTACAGCCTCTTTTCTCCTGGGGCTTTTCTTCCTTCCTTCATTATTTTCATCTAATTGTATCGCTAGGATACAGACAATATCTTTAGCTTTTGACTTAGCTGTGACCAGCCAATTCTGTCTTCTGCTACCCCAGCAACTGTGGCCTCTGCCTCTAAATCTGCCAAGTCAAACAGCAGCCAGTGCAGCCTTTGTCTGGGCTCGGTGTTTTATGGACGTGAGAGCACCATAAGGAAGCTGAGCCGCAGCCAGAAGAGGAATTATTGCTGGATTGACATTTTATCTGTGGGGCATTGAGTTATTCTAATGGACATCATTAAATTTCCCTTCTCTTCATGCCTAACTTTTCAGGGAAGAGCACCTTCTGATCTGAAAATTGTTTCTTCAAGCCATGTGGTTGAAAAGAGAGTAGACACATTATTTTTACAGCCCTGACACCCAGTCCCCAACAACCGAAGCTGGAAATATGCAAAATGCCTTGGACTTGCCCATCGAATTGCTTGGTGAGGTGGCAGGGACTTGATTCCTAGTGCTGAGAGACAGGATGCAGTTGTCATGCCTGATACACTGTACACACACCTTATGGTTCAGGCTTTTTGTGGAAAACACATCAACTAAAGCAGTCATTTAAATATCAACTAATTTATACATTTTAATATTTCTTTGAAAAAAATCCTCTTTAATAATAGAGAGAAAACATCTTTAATTGTTTTAAAAAAACACCCTCACTAACTTGTTTTGGCAAAAAGGAAAAAAGTGCGTTATAAAGAATTTAAGCAGTGAAGAAAAGTACCAAAATAGCAAAACAAAATATGACCCTAAACCCCATCATCAGGGAAAACCAGTCATTAATTTTAGGTAAACATTATTTCATGTTTCCATACACATATACAAATGCTAGATAGGGGATATATGAATAGTTGAACAAACAGATTGAAGTAAATATGCTTTTATAATTATTTCTCTATGCCTTTACCAACATTATACTTTATTGAATTAATATAATTTTATAGTACATCTTAACACTTGTTGTCAATTCCATCTCATTATTGAATTTTTTTTTAAATGTCCATTATTATTCTGGGATGTTGATTCTGTAAGAATTTTATAATTTTACTTTTGGAGTTAATGACCTCATATACTGAGATTTCCCATTTAATAACATTACTGGTCCTATGTTTGGTTCTTTTGTCCTTTGGTGAAATTTTGCAGTCTCATCCATCAAGTTCTTGCACATATTCTGTTTATTGGGTTCATTCTTAAATATATTATTGCTGCTATTGTGAATATTTGTTCATAGCATATTTTTAACAAACAATTTCTGCTGTTGTTGATGTTTATATGTTCAGCTTCTATTCTCATCTTGCTCTTTAATTTACCTGTTAGGTCTCTCAATTGTAGACTATTTTCAACAGTCTACGATTATGACACATTGGGTTCTTCTGTTTACTCCTTACAAACTCTTTTTCAGTCATATTATATATTATATCACATATTACTCAAATGTTTAATACTAGTGAAGATAGAAAATATGTTCTTTACTTAATGAGAATTCTCCCATTTAAAGATGGTTTTGGCATGTGTTTTGATTAAGTAATTCCCTTCTACTTTGCTAAAGTTCTACATTTGTTAAAAATCAAAAGTGAGTTTTGAATTTTATTCCAACATCTACCATTGGTATGTTCACTTGGTTGAAGTTCTTTCACTAATGTGGTGAATTATAATTGATAGACTTCCCACTGTTATGTCACTCTTTGTTTTTAGGAGACAAATCCTAGTGTGCCTTGAAGACATTTTTCATAATTATACTGCTGGATCCAATTTCCCCATTTATATTTAGACTTTTTGTGTCTACTTCATGGTATATATGACACGTAATTTTCTCACTCAGTTTTTTTTCAGAAATGTTATCAAGGTTATGTTAGCTTCATAAAAGAAATGTTTAGTCTACTTTGTAAAACAGTTCACATGGGGAAGGATTCATGAAATAAAGATTTACACACAGCCAGAAACTTTCTGGCCCTAGTATCATTTTAGGGTGAGAGATAAGGTTAAAATAAAATGTTTTCCTCTCTATTATAAATGTTTTTTCAATGATGGCTAGTTTATCTAGGTAATCACATCCTCTTGAATCTATTTTGTTATTTTTTAGCTGTCTAGAGAATTATCCATTTAGTCTCGGGTTTTCTATATTGTACGATTCTACTGTCTATGCTTTCAGATGTATTGACATGGTATTAAATTATGATTTTCATATTCTCCTCTCCAAATGCAGCTATGCCTTCCATGCCTTCTTAACATTGCTTATTTGTGTCTTGCCTTTTTCTTGATTACCTTTCTTAGTGTGTGTCCATTTTATAGTATTGTCAAAACACTAGGTTTTGGTTTTAGATATTTCTGTTTTCTACTCCTATGCTTTTTATGTTACTCATTGTATTTATATATTTCTTTCTCTCCTATCATTTTTAGATTTAATTTGCTGTCCTTTTTTTTATTTCTTCAGTGGGTATGTTGACAACATTGATTTACAGCCTTTCCTGCTTCATAATTTTGCAATATTTAAGGCTTTAAATTTCCCTCTAATCATGCCTTTAATTTCAAGCCACATTTTGGTATGTGGCAACTTACTGTCATTCAGTTTAAAATGCTTCTTTAACCTTCTATTGTAATTTTGGCTGGCACATTAGATATTTAGAAGTATATTGCTTAATTTCCAAGTGTGAAGATACTCGAGTTATCTTTTTTGTTATATTTAATTTAACTCTAGTGGAGTCAGATAACATGGTTCTAGCCTATTCCACTTGAGTCTGAAAACATGTAAATTCAATCTTTAAAAATTTACTAATACTTCCTTTATGGCTTAGCCTATGTACAATTTTGGCAAACGGTCTGCATGCACACGAAAAGGTTGTATTCTAAAGTCGTTGGGTAAAAGTCAATCAGCTCAAATGTGTTAAACATTTTCGAAATTGTAATATTATGTTAGCCTTTTCTGCTTGTTATTTCAGGTGAGTTAAAAGTATTTTTCTTCTTATTCTAGCAGGTGGTTTTGTTTATCTTTTTAGTTCTGATAAATTTTGCTTCTTATGGTTTTCAAGACACAAGCACATACAATTCTTATGTATTCTTAATTTTTGAACTTTTATCATTGTGAAATGTCCCTCTTTATTTCCAGTAAGGCTTGTTGTTTTAAAGTCCATTGTGTTTCACAAGTGGAGCTATAACATATTGTTGCAAGCTATATATTTTTTCATCGTTTTTCTGAGTAACTTTTGTTGTGTTTCTATAAATTGCATTTAATTCGCATGGTTTTTAATGCAAGGACTCTTTATAATTCTATAAACAATTCCTTCAATGGGAAAATTATTATTCGAAAGTATTTTCTCTTTTTATTTAATCGTGTTTCTTTTCCTGTTGGTATTACTTACAACATAAAACCTTTTAATTTTAATGAAGTACAATTTATCTATTATTTTTCATGGTTTATCCATTGTGTAACATGTATCAGAGCTTCATCCTTTTTTACTGTCGAATACTCCTTTTATTTATCTATTATTTTGTCAGTTGTGTTCTTGATTTAATATTTAAGAAGTATTTACCAAATGTATGGACATACCAAACCATATTTTCCTGCAAGAATCTTATCGTTTTCACTCTTTGGTGTGAGGTAAGAGTTCATTTCATCCTTTGAAATGTGTATATTCACTCATCCCTGACAAAAGAATGTATTTTTTCACCATTACATTGTTTTGATATTCTTGTCAGAATGAATTTATCATAAATATAAAGGTTTATATGAACTCTCAGTCCTATTTCTTTGACCTATGTATCTATTTTTATGCCAGTACAACACTTTCTTATGTACTATGGTTTGGTAGTAAATTTTAAAATAGCTAGGAACCTAATTCTAGGCTTCTTTTTAATATTAATTTAGCTATTCTAGGTGCCTTGCATTTATACATTTAGCTGTTCTAGTTGCCTTGCATTATACATGAATTTTGGAATCAACTTGTCAATTTCTGCAATAATACCAACTGGAATTTATTTAGGTAAGGGCTATGTTAAATCTGTAGATGAATTTGAGAAGTTCTGCCATGTCATTAATATATCAATTACAGGATTCATCTATTTCCATTTATTTAGATTTTCCATAATTTCTTTGAACAGCGTTTTGCAGGTTTTAGTATACACGTTCTACACTTATTTTATTAAATTTACTCTCAAGTGTTTGATCTGATTTGGCTGTACCCCACCCAAATCTCATCTTGAATCCCCATGTGTTGTGGAAAGGACCCGTTGGGAGTTAATTGAATCATGGGGCATGCTGTTCTTGTAAGTCTCATGAGATCTGAAGACTATTGTAAAGAGGAAGGGGCTCCTGCACAAACTCTGTCTTTGACTGCCACCATCCATGTAGGATGTGACTTGCCCCTCCTTGCCTTCTGCCATAATTCTAAGGATTCCCCAGATATGTGGAACTGTAAGCCTAATGAACCCTTTTTCCTGTATAAATATCCCAGTCTCAGTTATGTCTTTATCAGCAGCATGAAAACAGACTAATGCAGTGTTCTACTCTTTTTGCTATTGTTTTAAATGAGATTGTTACTTAAATTGTTTTTTAGGTTCATGGTTAGCACAATGGCCAAAATGTTTGTGTCTTTTCAAATTTTCTGTGTTGACATTCTAACCCCCAGTGTAATGGTATTAGGAGGTAGGACCATTGGGAGGTAATTAGCTCAGGACGGTGGAGCTTTCATGAATGGGATTAATACCCTTAAAAGGAATCCCAGAGTGCCCTCTTGCCTTTTGTCCTGTATGTGAGGATTCAAGGAGAAGTCAGCTGTCTGCAGCCTGGAAGAGCTTCCTCACCAGAATCTGACCATGCTGGAGCTCTGAGGTTAAACTTTCAGCCTCCAGAACAATGAGAAATAAATGTTTGTTGCTACGCCACTCAGCCTATGATAATTTGTTATAGCAGCCCAGACTAAGGCAGTTGGTATGTAGAAATTCAAATGATTTTTGCATATTGATATTGTATTCTGAAGCCTTTCTGAGTCTGTTTATTCAGTCTAAGAGCCTTCAGTAGATTCCTTAGAATTCCCTCCATATAAAATTATGTCATCTGCAAATAGAAATACCTTTTCTTCTTCCTTTCTAATCTGGTTGGCTTTTATTTACTTTTATTGTGTATTTTTCTTATCTAGGACCTCAAGAAAAATTTTGACTATAAGTGGCAAGAATAGACATCCTTTTCTTTTTCCTGATCTTAGGAGAGAAATATTTATTCTTTCACCATTAAATATGACATTAGTGGTGGATTTTTCATAGATGTCCTATTAAGTTAGGCAATTTCCATTTCTAATGTGTTGAGGTTTTTTAATTCATAAAAAGGCGTTAGATCTTGTAAATTGCTTTTTCTTGTATCTATTGAGAAGATAATGCAGTTTTTGCCCTTTATTTAATAGACAATGTTGATATGTGATCTGTATCCCCCCACCCAAATCTCATATTGAATTGTAATCCCCAATGTTGGAGCGGGGTCCTGGTGGGAGGTTTTGGATCATGGGGGTGGAGTTCCTCTAAATAGTTTAGCATCATACTCTCAATGCTACTCTCCTGATAGTGAATGAGTGATCATGAGATGTGATTGTTTCAAAAGTGTGTAGCAGCGCCTCCTCTCTCTGTTCCTCTTGCTCCTGCCACATAAGACATCTGCTCTTCCTTTGCCTTCCACCATGAATAAAAGCTCCCTGAGGTCTCCACAGAAGCAGATTCTGCTATGCCTCCTGTACAGCCCACAGAACTGTGAGCCAATTAAACCTCTCTTCTTTATAAATTTCCCAGTCTCAGGTATTTCTTTATAGTGGTGCAAGAATGGACTAATACAAACATCAGTGTGCCATCCAGCCTGCTAAAGGTGCCTGGTTTATTGAAAGCAATGTGATGATCCCACTTTTCAAAACTCAATGGGCAGCCATGATGTTCCCTGTGTTGTCTTCAGGATTATGCTGCCCTTGTCTGGAAGAACAGTGCACATTCACAGCTGAATAACTCTACAGTCCCATCCTGTAAAATCTAAGAAGCCCTGCACTTTACTTTCATTAATTCTTGTATCTTTCCCCTTCAGTTAAAACTGTCAGTTTTCCCCAAGGTGGCTGATTAAATTCATGGCTCCCATCCATAGATTAACTGACTTTTGGATGTTAAACCGTCTTTGCATTTCTAACACAAAACCCACTTGATCATTGTATATAATTCTTTTGTGTGTTGCTGGATTAGGTTTGCAAACATTTTATCAAGGAATTATGTATTTATATTAATAAGAGATAGTTATCTGTAGTTTCCTGTGATTTCATTATCAGGTGTTCATATCATGATGATATTGACCTCATAAAATTAGTTGGGAAGTGTTCTTGTTTTTTTTGTTTGTTTGTTTGTTTTGTTTGTTTGTTTTCTTTACTGCTTTATTTACAGTGCCTGAAACATAGGAGATGATTTTCAGTAGTTATGTGTGGAGTGAAGGGATGCTGAAGGGAATTACATATCTGCATGATCATATCTTAATTTAAATATATAAAGAAAAATTCAAATAAGCACTAAACAAGGCCATTATATTTATCTATCAAATTAACTTTCCCACTCTCTGAGACAATTATTTCTTTTTTTTCTCTTTTCCCATTTATTTTATTGCATTTTAGGTTTTGGGGTACATGTGAAGAACATGCGAGGTTGTTGCATAGGTACACACGTGGCAGTGTGATTTGCTGCCTTCCTCCCCATCACCTAAATCTGGCATCTCTTCCCTTGCTATTTCTCCCTCTCCCCAGCTCCCCACCCCCCACCGCCGAAATAGTTATGAAGAATTGGTATTAATTCTTCTTTAAAAATCTGAAAAAATTCACTATTGGAACCATCGGTGCTTGGGATTTTCTTTGTGGGAATTCTTTTAATTATTAATTTAATATTTTATTATGGGCCTATTCACATTTGTAAGTATTTTTGAGTCATTTTTGGTGGTTTGTTTTATTCTAGGAAATTACTTATTTCATGTAGGCTATTTTTTAATCACAGTATTTCCTTTCAAATCTTTTTATCTCTGCAAGTGGGGGTAATTATATCCCTTCTTTAATCCTATAATATTGGTATGAATCTTCTCTTTTTATTTTCGTTGCTCTTTCTTTCCTGGTCAGTCTAGCTAAAGACTTGTCAATTTTGCTGATTTCTTCTAACAATTAACTCCCTTACTCTGTTTATTTTTATATTCTATATTTTATTAATTTCTGCTCTAATCTTTAATGTTGTCTTCTTACTGCTTGCTTTAGGTGTATTTGCTCTTCTTTTTTGTGTCATAGACATGAATTTTTATTACTGATCTGAGATCTTTCTTCTCTTTTTCAACATAGGATTTTCAGCTATAAATTTCCTTATAAGCACTGCTTTTGCAGCATCTCATATGTTCTCATATGGGTCCTCATGTTCATTTTTATTAAAGTATTTTCTAATTTCTTTCATGATATTTTTCTTTGATCCATTTGTTATTTAACTATGTGTTATTTAAATGTTCATGTAAGTGTGAATTTCACAAGTATATTTCTGTTACTGATTTCTATATCATTCAATTGTGGTTGTAGACTATATTTGAATAACTTCAATCTTATCAATTTATTTAGCTTGCTTTTATTTGTTTATTTGTTTTGTTTTATTTATTTATTTATTTATTTTCAGATGGAGTCTCACTCTGTTATTCAGACTGGAGTGTAGTGGCAAACTAGGCCTCCCAGGCTCAACCAATTTTCCTGCCACAGCCTCCCGAGTAGCTGGGATCACAGGTGTGTGCCACTATGCCTAGGTAATTATTGTCTTTTTAGTGGAGATGGGTTTTACCATGTTGTTCAGGGTGGTCTCGAATTCCTGACCTCAAGTGATCTGCCCACCTTGGCCTCCCAAAGTGCTGGGATTATAGGCATGAGGCACTGCACCTGGCTTGTTTTGTAGCTTTAAAATAGTCTATTCAGGAAAATTTTTCATGTGCCCTTGAGAAAGGATATATTTTGCTTTGGTAGAGTTAGTTTTTCAACACATGTTTTAGGTCTATTTGGTTTATGGTGTTGTTGAAGTCTTCTATTTCCTTGTTGATCATCTGTCAAGTTTTTTTCAACCCATCATTGAAAGTGAGAATATTAAAGTTTCAACTATTATTGTTGAATTGTCTATTTTTCCCTTCAATTCTGCCAGTTTGTGCTTTATGTTATTGTGATGGCTTTGCTGTTACATGCATATACTTTCGCCATAATTCTATCCTCCTGATGGATTCACTCATTGCTCATTAAAAAATGCCCCTCTTTTTCTCTAGTAACTTTTTTGTTTTAATGTTTATTTTGTCTGATATCTGTGTAGCCATGACAACTTTCTATTGTAACTATTTGCGTAACATATATTTTTTCCATGGTTTTGCTTTCATCTTATTTGTATATTTGAATTACAATATGGCTACTCTAGACAGCATTAATTGGATCTTACTTTTTCCTCCAATCTGACATAATCCCTGCCTTTTGATTTGCTTATTTTATTCATTCACATTTAATCTTATTATTAATACTTTTGAATTTATGTCTGCCATTTTACATTTTGTTTTCCACACATCAAGTCTTGTCTTTTCTCTAGTTTACCCTTACTACCATATTTTAAGTGACTAAGGCAATAATATAATTCTTTTGATAATCTTATCACTATATTTTTTGAGTTAATTTCTTTCTGGTTGTTCTATGGATAATAGCATATGTATTAACTTGTCAAAATTAACTTCAGATTTATACTAACTTAATTGCAGAAAAATATAGACATGTTATCTATATGCCTATTATTTCTTTTCCTTTTCTGTGTTATTACTGTTATGTCTATTATATCTATAGGTGTTACAATTATATCTATAGGCGTTACTGTTACAGAACAGTATTACAGTTCCTGCTACATAATTATGACTTTTAAAGAAGTTTAAGGAAAAAAAAATAGAAAAGCTCTACTTAAAAAGTTTTAGATAAATGAGTCAGAGGTAGCTCTTGTACGTTGGCCCTGTGGTGTTTACTTTATCATGGCAGCCTGAGACAGTGGACAATCTCTTTTATACAGGTTTTAATTATTGTCCAAGGAAGCAAAAATTTGGGCATTTGGCATCTGCCTTTTCTGAATAACCCACAAAACTGTGCCCAACACCTGCTTGCAATAGATAAGGCAAGCCCTGGATGATAAAATCCCCAAGCCACTGCTGCCTTGGATTTCTCTGACCCAGAAAGCCTCCCTCTCATCATCCTGCTGAGCAGTAGCCTCGAGATAAGTGAACGCTCTCCCCAGGTCCCCACTCCTGCAGGAATCCCAGGGTACTCCTTCCCTCCTGGGCTGTGGCTCCCTGGCATTGTCTCTAGGTCTCAGGCTCTGAGGGACTTCCTCGCCTGGGCAATCCTCTCAAAGCAGCATTCGAATAAAGCTTGCTGTGCTTTACTGCCACCTCGTGTTCATGTATTTTTCCTTGCTAGGCCCCAAAACCCTCAAATTCCCTGCAAGAGTTTTCATATTAGACTTCATATTTACCTTTGTGGCTTTCTCCATTGTTTTCTTTCTGCTTCAAGTTACCGTTTGGTATCATTTCTTCACCCCAATATAGCCTGGTCCCAACCACATCCTTGATCAAATGTATTTCTATGTGTTATAAGCCCAATAATACAGTTACATAAATGTTATTTCATAATATTGCTTTTTTATGTTAGTTAACAGAAGAAAAGAGAAAAAATATGCAATCATGCCAGCTTTTATATGTGCATGATGGCTTTTGCTAATATGCAATTTTGTGTTGGGGAGAGGGATTTGAATTGCTAAGGTCACTTACGTTCAATCTGAAGTTCAAATGCCATAGAATCTCATTGTCCTTGGTGAGAATTAGTAGATTTTCTTGAATAAGTGTTCATTTGCTATATTCCCTTAGGACAATTCCCAACGGCATTCCAAAGACAGACAGACAGACACACACACACACACACACACACACACACACACACTACATATATATAAAAAATTATACAAATCAAAAATTTAACAGTTGTTTCTACAGATCCTTTTACACTGTCATTACAGAAAGCATTCTCTCATCTTTGTCTAATTTTAAAGTTATTCTTGTCGTTTTACTTTTTACCTGATAAACCCTTTGCACCTAAGTGTGTTTTTTGTTGCATTTATCCTGTATGAGGTTCATGTATTCCTTTTCGGCTATTTCCTCCCTGGGCTTTGAGTCCACTGTCTCTTGATTTTCAGTCAAGTTAATTTATTCCTAATTTGTCTTCAAGTTCACTAATTCTCTCCTCAACTAAATCTACTCTTGCTTTACTATTATCTGTTAAGCTCTTTTTAGTCATTTTATTTTTTAATTTTAGAATTTTCTTTTTTTTATTTTGTATTTCCAAAATTATCTCTCTAATTCTCTGTTTTGTTTTTAAAAATTCAATTTTTAACAATGTGATCTTAACATCTGCACATTAATGGGATTTCTTTTTTTTCTATTTTCTGTCTTTGTCCCTTGGGGTTTTTTTGGATAGCTAATTTTCTGTAATTGAGTGTCATATAATTTTTTTGATTAGTTGTAGAACTAATTTAAAGCTTTAGATTATCTTATATTTCTCCAAAGCATTCCCCTTGCAGTCGGCAGGCAACTAGGCTAGTATCATTATCAGTCTCAGAGCACTTAACCCCAATTAAATACTGATATGAAAAAAATGTGGGCTTCAGTCCACACAAGAGCTGACCTTTTCCCATTTAATCTTTGATCGCATACACTGAACCTCAAGACCCTTAGCCAAAGCTGGTAAGTTTCCTGGGGCTTCTACTTCCTGATAGTTTCACCCATCTTGGCTGTGTCTTTTCATGGGTCTCGGGCCTGAAATTTGTCTCTACTTGGTGGCTCTTTAGTGCCTTTAGACAGACTTGTTTTGTTTTGTTCAATTTTTCCTTTTTCTTTTCCACTGAAACAATTAGTCCAAAACTATTTCCGGTGTACCATTACTAAAAATTCAACTTCATAAATGTCTTTGGTAATCACCACTTAAATATATCTTAAGTAAAAGCCCCAGGGATAATACTAAAGTATAACTCATTAAGTGTTTTTAGTAAGGTAGTAGTTAAAAAACTCTGGGTATTTTCTGATTCTCTAAATAAGTATAGAAATAAAGCCTGAAATCTGTTTTTTTTTTTTTTTTTTTGATAGAGTCTCCACTGCCCAAGCTGGAGCACGCTCTCAGTTCACTGCAGCCTCTACCTCCCAGCTTCCAGCGATTCTCCTGCCTCAACCTCCTGAGTAGCTGGAATGACAGGTGCCCAACAGCATGCCCCGCTAAGTTTTTGTATTTTTAGGAGAGATGGGATTTCACCATGTTGGCCAGGCTGGTCTCATACTCCTGACCTCATGATTTGCCTGCCTCGGCCTCCCAGAATGCTGGGATTACAAGCGTGAGCCACTGCACCTGGCCTAAAGCATAAAATTCTAAAGATATTGATATCTCACAGTTCATCTAGATTACTACTCCCTAATAGCCTACTTATACTTTTGTTAAAAGTACTTTAAAAGATCTGCAAAATGCCAATTCAAAATTCACCACTCTAGTATACTTGGAATACAGATAAATTCTTTGTAAATACCCCATGATTTTATAGCATGAAGAAATTATTTTGTTTGGAAACTTCATCATTACCTGTTCCAAGTCAGAGGGCTTAACTTTATAAATTACATGAGCAGTTCTCATCATTCTGATAAGTGTACATTACAAATGCTGACATCTGCCCTGTAGAAATAAACTCTGTTATATGAGTGCAGATAACAAAGAATCATAACCTGGCAGGATGGCATGTCAACAATGACTTATCCAAAGGACAAAATACAGGAATTAAGTGAGCACCAAGCCAAACACAGCAGGAGCAATAATGTGTGCGAATGTCTAGTGACATTGAATAAGTGACACATTTTTTGATGAGCTGAATGAAGACCTACATGAAAGATATTCAGAGGGAAAGTAATAAGATCTGACACTGCAAATGTGTGCGATGAGCAGCTCATCCAGGACTTGTAGGCCACGCTGAAATCCTTGGCTGATACTGCACAACAGCCATGAGTGAAATATTTGTGTGACTTAAATAGAGAGGGAACACTATTTTCGTAGGAAAATCATTCTTCTGGTTTTGTGTGGAGATTTAAATTGGAAGAGAAGCACTAATCCTCACTTATTAACTGCTCTAAAAGACAAAGTGGAAGTAGTGTAACCTGGGTTTGTGTGATTACAGGATTGAAACCCATGCAGATGGAGAAAACATTTTGGATATTGAGAATATAATCAGAAGTGTAGGATAAACAGAAAGCTGGGGGGACAGTAGTCAGACATAAAATTTAGAACCTTTAAAAGTCTTGGTGAGATTACCTCCACTTTAGGAAACAAGCTATTTAAAAGAAATGTAGTGGTATGTATTGAAGATTGTGAATATTTACACATTAAGATCAAAGGCCAGAGAAATAAATATTGTTAAACCTAAATCAGTGTTAGAATTGCAGGAATTTTAACTTCGACTTTCTACTTCATTTTCATTTTGAATGTTGTGCTGGATGGGGGCACAGCCCTGCAACATCTGCTCTGGGAAGAGTGTTTCAAGAAGCAGCTCTCTGTCAGCCACAGCGTGATAGCCTACCTATCTGCATTTTTAGAAATCTATCCTTTTGCATCATACTACTAACTGCCCTCTGCTATCACTGGTAGGGGGCAGGATAGATTGAATGTGTGAAGAATTCCTAGT
Organism: Sapajus apella; assembly: GCF_009761245.1. Classification (NCBI taxonomy): domain Eukaryota; kingdom Metazoa; phylum Chordata; class Mammalia; order Primates; family Cebidae; genus Sapajus; species Sapajus apella. Next base: position 35,187,185 of record NW_022436951.1, read on the forward strand.
AGTTGTGAGCACTCAAGAATAGTACAGGCAAAGACACACATGAGGCCAACAAACATATGAAAAAATGCTCATCATCACTGGTCATTAGAGAAATGCAAATCAAAACCACATTGAGATACCATCTCATGCCAGTTAGAATGGCGATCATTAAAAAATCTGGAGACAATAGATGCTGGAGAGGTTGTGGAGAAATAGGAACAGTCTTACACAGTTGGTGGGAGTGTAAATTAGTTCAACCATTGTGGAAGACAGTGTGGTGAAGGACCTAGAAATAGAAATTCCATTTGACCCAGCAATCCCATTACTAGGCATATACCCAAAGAACTATAAATCATTCTACTATAAAGACACATGCACACATATGTTTATTGCAGCCCTCTGTACAATAGCAAAGACCTGGAACCAACCCAAATGCCCATCAATGATAGTCTGGACAAAGAAAATTTGGTACATATACACCGTGGAATACTATGCAGCCATAAAACATGATGAGTCTGTGTCCTTGTAGGGACTTGGATGAATCTGGAAACCATCATCCTCAACAAACTGACACAAGAACGGAAAGCCAAACACCGCACATTCTCACTCATAGGTGAGTGTTGAACAATGAGAACACGTGGATTCAGGGAGAGGAGCATCACACACTGGGGGCAGTTGTCAGGGGTAGGGAAGAGAGAGCGGGGGGTGGGGAGAGAGGGGAGGGATAACATGGGGAGAAACGCCAGATATAGTATGCACCTAAAGTTAAATAAATAAATTTAAAAAAAAAAAGAACAGTACATGCTGTAAGTTTCATGACATTGTACAGATTTGAAAAACCCTCTCTGGAAACAGACAAAGTATAATTCCTCAGCCTAACGACATTTTGAGCCTGATAATTCTTGGTCGTGGGGGCTTTCCTGTGCTTAGCCCAATAGTTAGCAGCATCCTGACTCCCAGCCCCTAGGTTCAGCAGCACCTCTCTAGTTGTGACAATCAAAACTGTCTTTAGACACAGCCAGATATCCCCTTGAGATCAAAATTGTCCTTCTCATTTAGATTTCAAAGTTAGAGTTTTATTGTTTTAATTATTATGATTGTTATTGAAAATTTTTATAAAGAAGACTATTAGTTTTGTGTTTAATGATTTTAAATATACTATTAACTTTCTCCAATCAACAGTTTCAGTTCTGGAACTTGGATCAAGGAATATTTGTTTCCATCATAGCAAAAATGAAATGTTCCAAAATAAGAAATTGGTTAAACAAATGATGTGCTATGTACACAGGAAAAATTTCAAAATATTTATTGAAAATATATAAGAAAAAGACCAATTTACATAGAAAAATATTCCTGATATGTTGCTAAGTGAGTAAAAAGAGCTACAAAGGAACGTGTAGTGTGTGACATTAAAGTGTACGTGTATCCATATTTGTATACACTGCAAAGATACACACCACAGTGTTGAGATGGAATTTTATATACTCTTTATAATTTTTATTTCCTTTGTGCCTCTCTGTGTTCTTTACCTTTATGCTTTAGAAGCGTATTATATTGGCAATGAGAAAAAAAGCAAATCATAAATGCTGTTCCATAAAATGATCACATTTGCAGAACTTTGTGTACTTTGTATTTAATGTCTACTTAGTTCTGAAATAGTATGACTGAAATCAGCATTATATTCCTACAAATCACAACCAACCTGCACACACCTCAAAGGATTTTCATTTTGAGAAAGACATGCATCAACGTAATCACCCAATAACTCAAAACTACTAATTTAAAGTAATGAATTCTTAGCTTTTATATTATGAGACTATCAACTTTGCATGTGATTAAGGGAAAAAAAAACAGCCATTAAATTAACTGGAAAAAAACAAAACAAAAAAACTTGCTATTGTTCCCTGACTCCATGACTATAAAGGCAACACATAATTACAAAGAAAATTACATTAAAATGCAGAGAGAAAATGGATGAATTTTATCAGTACTATTTCCTCAAGATGAGACTTTGCAATATATATTATTTTTTTCTGCTTTGATAGTGCTGCTTGAACATTCTGTTTAACGAGGAAGTTCAATAACAATGACATAATGGACTATTTGCTACTAAGGAAATAGAGACACAGTGCTATCTCCCAAACAATATAACTACAGGGTATTCGAACTATTTGCAGGCAGTTATCTTTTTCCATCATCCAAGTTGCAGCAAAAGATGAACTATTGTTTAATAACTCTGTGCTATTACAATATAGGAGTAATATGCTAAGTCTAGTGACCATAAAACTTATCATTAATATTTTATAGCGTTCTTAGAATTGTGAAGTTCATTTCAGAATTATTTGAATAGTGCTAAACTTAAAAACATGTCCAAAGAAGTATGTTTGTTTTCTTTCAATATATTCCAAAGAATATCTAATAGATAAACACTTAGCATAATTCTGCTGTCCTTAGACATTTTCTCAAAGTACCATAAAGAAAAACACTAAAGGTTGGTACTACAATTATGTCTGTCTCCTCCAAAATTCATATTAAAGTTTAATTTCCACTGTAACAGTAGTAAGAGTCAGAATTGGTGGGAATGTAAATTAGTGCAACCATTGTGGAAAACGTTATGGAAATTTCTCAAAAAAAAAAAAAAAGAAAAATGAAACTACCATACAATTCAGTAATCCCAATACTAGGTATTTATCCAAAGGAAAGGAGATCAGTATATCAAAGGGATATCTGCACTCCCATGTTTTCTGAAGCACTATTAACAACAGCCAACATATAGAATCAATCTACATTTTCATCAACGGATGAATTTAAAAAATGTGGCATCTAGCATTATATTTGATTTCTAGGTCCTTGAGGGATCGCCACACTGTCTTCCACAATGGTTGAACTAATTTACACTCCCACCAACACTGTAAAAGTGTTCCTATTTCTCCACATCCTCTCCAGCATCTGTTGTCTCCAGATTTTTTAATGATCGCCATTCTAACTGGTGTCAGATGGTATGTCGATGTAGTTTTGATTTGCATTTCTCTAATGACCAGTGATAATGAGCATTTTTTCATATGTTTGTTGGCCTCATGTATGTCTTCTTTTGTAAACTGTCTGTTCAGACCCTTCACCCACTTTTGAATGGGCTTGGTTTTTTTTTTTTTTTTTTTTTTTTTTTTCTTGTAATCTGTTTTAGTTCTTTGTAGATTCTAGATATTAGCCCTTTGTCAGTTGGGTAGATTGTAAAAAATTTTTTCCCATTCTGTTGATTGCTGATTCACTCTAATGACTGTTTCTTTTGAAGTTGTGGAGTTTCATTGGGTCCCATTTGTCTATTTTGGCTTTTGTTGCCAATGCTTTTAGTGTTTTGGTCATGAAGTCCTTGCCTATGCCTGTGTCCTGAATGGTTTTGCCTAGATTTTCTTCTAGGGTTTTTATGGTGTTGGGTCTTATGTTTAAGTCTTTAATCCATCTGGAGTTAATTATAGTGTAAGGTGTCAGGAAGGGATACAGTTTCTGCTTTCTGCACATGGCTAGCCAGTTTCCCAACACCATTTTTTAAACAGGGAATCCTTTCCCCATTGCTTGTTTTTGTCAGGTTTGTCAAAGATCAGATGGTTGTAGATGTGTGGTGTTGCCCCTGAGGCCTCTGTTCTGTTCCATTGGTCTATATCTCTGTTTCGGAACCAGTACCATGCTTTTTTGATTACTGTAGCCTTGCAGTATAGTTTGAAGTCTGGTAGTGTGATGCCTCCAGCTTGGTTCTTTTTGCTTAGAATTGACTTGGCTATGCGGGCTTTCTTTGGTTCCATATGAAGTTTAAGGTGGTTTTTTTTGGTTTTGTGATGAAAGTCATTGGTAGCTTGATGGGGATAGCATTGAATCTGTAAATTACTTTGGGCAGTATGGCCATTTTCACGGTACTGATTCTTCCTACCATGAGCATGGAATGTTCCTCCATCTGTTTGTGCACTCTCTTATTTCCTTGAGCAGTGGTTTGTAGTTCTCCTTGAAGAGGTCCTTTACATTCCTTGTTAGCTGTATTTCTAAGTATTTTATTCTCTTTGTAGCAATTGTGAATGGCAGTTCATTCTTTTTTTTCCCCCATTTATTTATTTTATTGCATTTTAGGTTTTGGGGTACATGTGAATTGGCTCTCTTTAAATCTGTTATTGGTGTATAGGAATGCTTGTGATTTCTGTACATTGATTTTGTATCCTGAGACTTTACTGAAGTTGCTTATCAGTTTCAGGAGATTTTTGGGCTGAGGAGATGGGGTCTTATAAATATACTATCATGTCATTTGCAAATAGAGACAATCTGACTTCCTCCTTTCCTATTTGAATACTCCTTATTTCTTTTTCTTGCCTGATTGCTCTGGCTAGAACTTCCAATACTATATTAAATAGGAGTGGTGAGAGAGAGCATCCTTGTCTAGTGCCAGATTTCAAAGGGAATGCTTCCAGTTTTTACCCATTCGGTATGATATTAGCTGTTGGTTTGTCGTAAATAGCTTTTATTATTTGGAGATACGTTCCATCAATACCTAATTTATTGAGGGTTTTTAGCATAAAGAGCCGTTGAATTTTGTCAAAGGCCTTCTCTGCGCAATTGAGATAATATGTGGTTTTTGTCTTTGGTTCTGTTTATGTGGTGAATGATATTTATAGACTTGTGTATGTTGAACCAGCCTTGCATCCCCGTGATGAATCTTACTTGATCATGGTGGATAGGCTTTTTGATGTGCTGTTGCAATCGGTTTGCCAGTATTTTATTGACGATTTTTGCATCTATGTTCATCATGGATATTGGCCTTTTATATGAAAAAAATTGCCATGCTTACTCAGGGATTAGAATAGTGTGACTGGTTATGTCTTCCATCGTGACTAAAGGAAAACCATATGTTACAAATATCATATAAATATATCTTAAAGACACTTGTATAATTGGAATCCCAGAAAAGAGAGTAGAAAGAATGGAGTGGAAACGATATTTGAAGAGAAGACAGAAATTATGCAAAACTATTAAGGAAACAGGTATTAAAAATGAATACCAAAAAGAAAAAAAAATCCTCACCAAGGTGCATTGTAGACAAACTTAAAAAAATTGAGAGACAACCTTAAAAAGGGGAAAAAACTCCACATCACTATCAAGAAAATGACACTCAGAATGATAGATGAATTTTCAACAGAATTTGGAAGTTGGGAAGCATCATGAAAACTTAAGAAGCGCATCTACAATTCTCTATCTTGAGAAAATGTCTTTAGATATGAAGATAAAATGAAGACATTATCAGGTAAATCAAAGCTGAGAGACATTGTCACTGGCAGGCCGACAGTCTATGGAAAATAAAGAAAATCCCACAACCTGAAAGAAACACAGAATTTCAGCAAGGAATGAAAAGCATTGGAAAATGTCCATGTGTGTCTCTATAAGAGAAAAAGTCTCCTCATGCCCCTTCGTAAGTTTTTATAGCCCTTATTATTAACTATTAATTTGTTTTTATTGTTACCAAAGGATGTATTTTATATGACTCAAATTTTTAAAAATCTATTAAGACTTGTTTTCTGGTCAAGAATATGGTCTATCCTGGCAAATGTTCATGTTTAACTGAGAAGAATGTATGTTCTATTGTTATTCTGTAAATATAACTTAAGTTTAGTTGGTTCATAGCGGTGTTCAAAACAATCCAAAGAAGAAATTAAAAATCTGTATATTCCTATATTTACATTGCTTCTATAATTTAAAAAATGCTTAGAAAGAAAGCTACAGGCACAGATGGCTTCCCTGTATGTTCTAACAGACACTTAAGGAAAAAATCATACCAATTTTAAATAAAAATTTTCAGAAAATAGAAAAACATAAACCATTTCCCAACTTCTTTTTAAATGCAAGATTATTTTTCATACTAAAATCTGACAAGAATATTACAAGTCAAGAAGATCTAGACCAATGTCTTATTAACAGGTGTAAAAATTCTTAATAAAATATTAGCAAATCAAAGCCTAGGCTATGTTAAAAGAATGATACTCTGTTACCCAGTAGGGTTTATTTCTTGAACAGGAGGCTGATTTCACATTTGAAATCCAGTCAATGTAATTCACTCCATGGATAGATATGGGAGAAATCCCTATATTCATCGTCTCAACAGGTATAGAAAAGGGCGTTGATAAAAGTTAGTACCCAACCATAATAAAAACTCTCAAAAGACAATAATACCCAATTTATCAATCTGATAAAGGGTATGTTTACAAAATCTAGAACTAACATCATAGTTAATGAGAAAATGTTCAATAATTTCTCTTGAAATTGTAGAAAAGACAAGGATATTCACTATCATCGAGCTGCTTCAAGATTGTATTGAATGCTGCAATGAAACATGAAAACATTAATAAAATGTATAAATATGTTAAAAGTAGCCAGGTGTGGTGGCTCATGCCTGTAATCCCAGCACTTTGGTAGGCCTAGGCAGGTAGATCACAAGGTCAGGAGTTCAAGACCAGCCTGGCCAAGATGGTGAAACCCAGTCTCTACTAAAAATTAAAAAAAAAAAAAATTTCTGGATGTGGCGGTCGGTGTCTGCAATCCCAGCTACTCAGAAGGCTGAGACAGGAATTGCTTGAATCTGGGAGGGGGATGTTGCAGTGAGCCGAGATTGCACCACTGCACTCCAGCCTGGGTGACAGAGCAAGACTCCATCTCAATTATAATATAATATAATATAATATAATATAATATCTCTTTTATTTTCAGATGATATGACTGTGCTCTCAGAAATCCAAATATAATCTGAAAACCAGTGGAACTAATAAGTGAATTTAGCAAAATCATAGGATTCAAAGTCAATATGCAAAATAAAACATATTTTGAGGTTACTGCAGTAAACAATTGAAAATCAATAAAAGTGTTTTCAAGTATTTTCAATAACATCAAAAACTCAAAAAATTAGGAATTAATTTAACAAAGATGTGTCAGATCTCTGTACTGAAAACTCAAAAGTATTATCTAGAGAAATTAAAGGAGACCTAAATGAATGAGTGAATAAATAAATAAAAAGTAAAGGTGCTGAGCTTCTATACTCAATAAGGAAATGCAGATGAAAGGCATGCTGAGACACCGCACAGACCTTCCGGAAGGCCATGATTACAAACCAAGTGTTGGCAAGGATGTGGTGCATCCAAGCTCTTGTCAACACCCTGGAAGTCAGAAATACACAAGCACTTTGGAAGACCCTGTTTGACAGTTTCCACTAAAAACAGTATTAAAATTAATTGACCCAGCAATCTTACTCTTAAATATATAGATGAATGTAAATATATCCTAAAGAAACATTTTTGGGAATGTTGATAGAAGCGCTATCTGTAACAGTCAAGAAATGGAAAAAACTCAGATACACCAGGTGAGTGGATAGAAAATAGTACCCAATGAAATAGTACACATCAGTGAAAATACACCATTGGTCAATGCAACAATCTGAAAAGGTCTTGGATATATTAGTTGAGTGAAAAAGCCTGATGTACAAAATCACATATTCTGTGATTTCATTTCTATAAACTCAAAACAAAACCAAACAAAGAAATCAGCACAAAAACAAAGCTAGAATGAATATATGATCATAGAAGTCAAAATTAGTGGTTACTTTTAGGGGCATAGAACTGAAAGGTACACAAGAAGATCTTACCGAGTTCTGAAAATCTATCTTTTTAATATGAAGGGCTTCACACTTAAGATTATTATATTTGCTTTATATATCTCAATAAAATATTTTAAAAGACATATGAAATATTCAATAATTTTTTGTTAAATTGTGGAAAAGACAAGGATATTCACTATCATCAAGCTGCTTTAACAATGTATCGAAGGTTTTAATGAGCACAGAGAAATACTGTTAAACAAAGTTTGTTTTAATCTAGAATTGCATAAGAAAAATAAAAACTTCATAGAGAAAAGCAGGTGTTCAGATTAAAGTACAGTTTATAACTGTAGATAATCTGACCCCTTTAATTTGGTGAAGAGTGACTGCAGTATGGTAAGAGGCTGATCTCTCTTCCCTAGAAAGAGAGATCAACTCCCTTCCCTAGAGTTTCTATGAAACTCTTTAGTCAGCCCTGTTCCTTAGAAATATAACATAAGTTATGCATGTCATTTAAAAATTCCAGTAATCACATTAAGAAATTAAAAAGAAATAGGTGAAACTAGTGGTAAAATAATATTTTATTTAACCTAATATCTTAAAAGTATTACCATTTCAACATGTAATCAAAAATTTTAACTATATTTTATATTCTTTTAGAATCAGTCTATGAAATGTGGGGTGGATTTTTTACTTGCAGCACATCTCAGTTTGGACCAGCCATATTTCAATGCTCAATTTCCTCATGCTGCTAGTGGCAACTGCATAGAGCAGTAGTTTTAAACAAGAGGAGAAGTTTCATGTCAATTTTTCTGAGTGGGTTGAAGGAGGTGGCATGGGAGAACAGCAGTGGTGGGAGGCACAGAACCCAAATGTGCATATTTATATTTGCACGTGTTAATCAACAGTCTTTTCTCATCAGTTTCAGCTCATCTTACCTAAGTTTTGAACCTGCGTATATTTCTCAATTTTGTTTACACGATAAGAAACTTTAAAAAATATAGTATTCAGGAGACACATCTCATGTGCAAAGACACACATAGACTCAAAATACAGGTAGGGAAGAAGATTTACCAAGCAAATGGACAGCAAAAAAAAGCAGGGGTTGCAATCCTTGTCTCTGATAAAATGAACTTTAAAACAACAAAGATAAAAAGAGACAATGAAGGACATTACATAATGGTAAAAGGATCAATGCAACAAGAAGAGCTAATTATCCTCAATATATATGCAGCTAATATAGGAGAACCCAGATACATAAAGCAAGTTCTTAATGACCTACAAGGAGACTTAGACTCCCACACAATAATAGTAGGAGACTTTAACACTCCACTGTCAGTATCAGACAGATCAACACGACAGAAAATCAACAAAGATATCCAGGACCTGAACGCAGATCTGGAACAAGTAGACCTAACAGACATCTACAGAACTCTCCACCCTAAACCCACAGAATATACATTCTTCTCGGCACCACATTGCACTTACTCTAAAATTGACCACATAATTGAAAGTAAATCACTCAGCAAATCCAAAGAAACGGAAATCATAACAAACAGTCTCTCAGACCACAGTGCAATCAAATTAGAACTCAGGATTAAGAAACTCACTCAAAGCCACACAACTACATGGAAACTGAACAACTGGTTACTGAATGATGACTGGATAAACAATAAAAAGAAGGCAGAAATAAAGATGTTCTTCAAAACCAATGAGAACAAAGACACAACGTACCAGAATCTCTGTGCCACATTACTTGCTAGGGCAGGTGCTCTACCTTTGTGCATTTCTTTAGCGTAGCACCTGTGCTCTACAGTCTTCATTGGCTATCCTGTCTATCTTCCCATCTCATATATAAGTCCTTTAAGGGCAAATATCATTATGTTTTCTCTTATATTATTATTTTTTTTTCAGAGTCTCACTCTGTCTCCCAGGCTGGAGTGCAGTGGTGTCATCTTGGCTCACTGCAAGCTCCACCTCCCAGATTCAAGCGATTCTCCTCCCTCAGCCTCCCTAGTAGCTGGGACTACAAGTGCCTGCCACCATGCCAGGCTAACTTTTTGAATTTTTAGTAGAGACGGAGTTTCACCATGTTAGCCAGGATGGTCTCAATCTCCTGACCTCATGATCTGCTGGCCTTGGCCTCTCAAAGTGTTTGGATTACAGGTGTGAGCCAGCCTGCCTGGCCTCCTTTATATTTTTAACCCTTAAATTCAAAAGTACCAACTCATATTTGATGCTCAAAAATGCTTGTTCAATAAATGTATAAGAATAAAACAATTTAGTTCAATCTTCCTTCCGTTACAGGGACACTTTCCGCAATACCTCTGATAGATCATCACTTCCAATCATGGAGAATTTGCTACCTAACAGGACAGCCAATTCCCTATTTGAATGGCTCTGGATTTTGAAAGTCCCCAATAAAGCCCTAAATTGATTTCCTGTAAAACACTGTAAGTTCTCATTATGAATAAGTTAAGTCTCTTTTCTGAATGTCAAAGATATTTATGTGGTATTCCTTAGGTAACTAAGTAGTTTTTAGTGAATATATTTTACGTACAGCAGGCAGAGTTGAAGAAATTATTTTGATCTTCAGAACAGAGACACTTTCTGGGCTATTCCACTAAGAATTTCTTTTTTTTTTTAATTTTTATTTTTTATTGTACTTTAGGTTCTGGGATACATGTGCAGATCATGCAGGATTGTTGCATAGGTACATGCACGGCAAGGAGGTTTGCTGCCTTCATCCCCGAATCACCTTTATCTGGCATTTCTCCCCATGATATCCCTCCCAACCATCCTCACCCCCTACTGTCCCTGACCTAGCATCCCCACAACAGACCCTAGTAAGTGATGCTCCCCTTCCTATGTCCATATGTTCTCATGGTTCAACACCCACCTGTGAGTGAGAACATGCGGTGTTTGATTTTCTGTTCTTGTGTCAGTTTGCTGAGAATGATGGTTTACACATTCATCCGTGTCCCTACAAAGGACACAAACTCATCGTTTTTTATGGCTGCATACTATTCCATGGTGTATATGAGCCACATTTTCTTTGTCCAGTCTATCATTGATGGGTATTTGGGTTGGTTCCAGATCTTTGCCATCACTGATCATTAGGAAATGCAAATCAAAACCACATTGAGATACCATCTCATGCCAGTTAGAATGGTGATCATTGAAAAATCTGGAGAAAACAGGTGCTGGAGAGGATGTGGAGAAATAGGAACACTTTTACAGTGTTGGTGGGAGTGTAAATTAGTTCAACCATTGTGGAAGACAGTGTGGCGATTCCTCAAAGACCTAGAACATATGGACATAGGGAGGGGATCATCACACATTGGGGTATGTTGAAGGGTGGGGAGCTAGGGGTGGGACGGGGGGGGTGGGGAGGTTGGGGAGGGATGACACTGGGAGAAATGCCTGATGTAGGTGATGGGGGGGACGGAGACAGCAAACCATCTTGGCATGTGTGTACCTATGCAACAATCCTGCAAGATCTGCACATGTACCCCAGAACATAAAGTACCATAATGAAGAAAAGAAATGTACAATTAAAAAAAAAAAAAAAATATATATATATATATATAGTAGGTAAGTAATGTCTGCAGTATTCTTACATGTCTGTTCAGTAACTGTTTAAAGAGATTTATTTGTCATGCACTCTTTTGAAATTCCATACTGATGGAATTTACTATGTCTTCAGTAAAATCTTCTGGAATCCATTGTAGGGAATTTTAAGTTTCTGATCTGTGGTTAGCAGGGACCTGGTTTTTCTCCTTCATCAAAAATAGGGGCAGAGTATTATTTACACATTTCTAGCACTCTAGGGTTGGTCACATTCCCTGTGATTTCTCAAAGATTGTTGAGTTTCTGACCTCACATCTGCAAAATTTGCACTAAAAAAAAATGAGGTGACTTCTTCCCATTTTCTGTCTCACTGGGACATCTTCACCTCTTACTGTGTTTCTGTCTGTTATGCTCTTTGATGGAAAAATAGGACTTGTTAAACAGTTCTACCTCCTTTCTTGCCATCTGTTGAAATTAAATAACCTTCCCCAAACTATGCTCTCATCTCCATTTCCTCTCATTTTAGCCAAAATACAGAGAGAAACTAGGCTTATTCTCTTAATATGCTTCACCAAGCCTTTTATCATGTTGAGAATTAACCTTCCTGGAAAAAATGAACTATAATCTTTTATCCTTATTCTTGGATCTTTGTAGCTTCTTTAATCTTTTCTATTTATTCCATGAAGCTGAGCAGAGATCTAGTATAGTCATGTTTATCCCATAGAATCAGAAAAACAGAAATTAACTAGCAATAATTCTGTACTCAATAATATGGCATATTTAAAACTTAACACTTTTTTAAATCAAACAGCTGACATTTTTAGAGGCAGAATATCATCAGCTCCAGAGTCCCATCTTTAACTTTTATTATTATTGGTGTTATTGCTTAAAGTATTACGTCTATTAGGTCATATGCTCTGTGATTTAGTTCTAGCCTATGCTAGAAGTTCTTCCTCAGTCCTTTAAAAATAAATCCTTCCTATTTGGCAAGATAAATTCTGGACAGTCAAGGGCAGATATGTTTATGCAAATCCAGAATGAGAGAAAATTCTAAGCTGTAAAACCATTTCAGGAGACTTTATTTTAAAAGATATGGTCAGGAAATATTATAAGAAGATAATCATTTTTTTGTATTTAATAACCACAAAAATTCTGTTCTGCCTATAATAACTTTGTAAGGTTGTTTGTAGAAGTCCATTTTGAATATTTGGATTTCAGAGATTTAATGTATTTCTTGTAGAATGACAGTATTTAATCTCTTAAGCCTCTTATCCAAATTGGTCACCATGGGTAACAATATTAAATTGGTGTCTTTAACTCTCAAAAGAGGATAAAGGGTCCTTTTTTAGTTTTTTATTTATTGATTGATGTTAGAAAAAGTCTTAGACCACCATGTTCTCTTCTCCCTTATCCTTCAAAATAACTATACCGAGGACTCTGGCAGGTTTCTTAGCTTAAAATAATGTCACAGAAATGTCATTGTGTCCCCTTGGCATCTGCACTCAATTGGCTAGATCCAAGTGGCAGAGAGAAAAAACTGTGGGTACGTGGCATGGCCAGCAGCACTCAGCCCAGAGAACCTGCTCCTTGGTCTCTATCAGGACATTGCTGCCTCTGTGCAAGCCTCTAAGCTGTGGATGAAACTGCAGTGAGGAAATATCTGTAGAGTCTATTTCATTGCAGAAATGGAGCTAAGAAAATACAAACATCCTTGTTAAGTATTTCTTTTGCTGATGCATTCATCAGTTTAAAAATAATCTTGCTAAACTTTTACTCTTGTTTTCTTTGGTGCAAGTAATTTTTTATGAATTTGAAAATTTTATGAGACACAAGTACCTTTCTTCTTGTTTAAACTGAAGAATAGATTTCCCAGTGATGGGGAGAGGTGGTTTTTCAATTGCTAATAAGTTAGTATAATGCTGAGGTCTGTAGGACCGAAACCATCACAAACTCAATGTCAAATTATCCCTTCTGACACCTATCTAATCTTTCAGCTCACTGCTTTCAGTACCTCAACAACAGCAATGCTTCTACCTGCTAGGAAACTCATTCCATTCCATTTCATTGTCTATCACTTTTTTTCCTTATCACTTTAAAACTCAGCTTAATACTATAATCAGTCATTTGCTCTTAGGTTCAATTCAATTTTCTTGCTTTGTTTTCTATGCCAAGCTAAATTGCAACCTAGGTACAATCCAATTCTGCCTCTATTTGTGTGTACTTACTCAGCAGTATGTGGCTGGAGAAAAACACACAACAGACAGGTTCTTCCCATTTCAGTTCTTGATCACTAATCTCAAGAGAGCGGATAACCCTCCAGCTTGGTTATCCTCTGACATTTTCAACTTGTGTCTCCTACACTCCCATATTTCCTGACTTTCTCTAGTTATCTTTCTCACAATCCTAGAAGATGATTTTACTCCTCCCCAGCAAACTTCTCAAAACTCTAGCAGTTTCTCCCCTAATCAATGAGAGACTTCCCTCTCATATGATCACCTGCTTTCCTATTTCACCAAGAAAATAACCCCTACACATTCCCCTTCACCACCCAGGCTAGCTTCTTGCATCTGTGCCCACACACTGCCTTCACCTTGCTGCTGGTGGTGAACTGTCCCTGCTCCTAGCTTAGGCCCGCTCCCAACCTGTGCCCCGGCTTCCACCGCCACTCACCCACAAATCACATTTCTCCAGCCTTCTTATCCTCGGCCTTTTGCTCATTGATTTACCTCTCTCCTCAGTCATTCCCACAAGCACACAAATTGGCTACTATTCTACCATATTAGCTAGGCCTTGAGCAGACATGGACCTAGATATGGGAATAATAGGCACTGTGAACTACTAGAAGGTGAGGGGGTGGGGTGGGTTAAAAAACTCACCTCTTGGGTACTATGCTCACTGCCAGGGTGATGAGATCTGTACTGTAAGCCTCTGCCTCATGCAACATTCCCAGGTGGCAAATCTGCACATGTACCTACCCCTGTCTCTAAAAGTTTAATCTTTTAAAAAATTCTCTTTTGCTTTTTCTCTCCGGTTAGTATTCTATTTATCTCCTTCTCCTCAGGCCAAAGCTCCTTACAGAACTATCCCTGTTGGTTATTTACAGTTGCCTCTGAAGCATCTTCATCCTTTCTCAAACTCTCGACAGTCAGGCTTACCTGCTCCACTGCACTTCCCACCAAACTGGCTCTTGCCTGTTGACCAGCAAACTCCATGTTTCTACATCCAATGGCCGGTTCTGCATCTTCAGCCACATTTGACACAGTTAGCCACATGTTTTCTTCTTGAAACACTTTTCACTCACTTTCTAGGACTGCCATTTCCTTTTTCCTCTTACTTCCCTGAACTCTGCTTCTCAGTGTCTTCTTAATGCTCCTGCCTCAACCACCAAATCTCCAAATGGTTGAGTATCTGGGGCTCAGGTCTTGTCCTTCTTCTATTTTTCTGCATATGCTCACTGTCTAGGTCATCTTACGTATTTATATGACTTCTGATCTGTCCACGTGCTGATTATTCACAAACTTCCAGCTCAGACCCCTCCTTTTCTCAAAACCTGTATGTCCAAATGTCTACTGGGCCCCTCCACTTGGACATGTCACAGGCATCTAATGCAAACTCCTCATGTACTTCTGCTGACAAACTCCTCCCACATTCTTCCCTATCACAGTTCACAGAAGCCCAACACTTGAACCACATTTGTCATGTCTCCCTTCAAGTAGTAGGTCTTCTCAAAAGCTCCATTCACTTTACCCTCAAAATGTATACGAAACCAACCACTCCTCACGCCCTTCACTGCTATCAGCGTTGGCCATTGCAATCACTTCTTAACGGGTGTCTGTGCTCCTAGGCCTGTTTCCTTATCAGCAGCCCAGGATCCACAGTCAACTTTTTTTAAATGGAAGTCGGTATTGGTCACTGATCTGCTCCCAGCTCTCCTGTGTCTCCCAGAGTCACTGGTCATGAAAGTCAGAGCCATCCCCACTGTGGCCCCTCCCTAGGCTTCTTGTCTTCCTGAAGTTGTCGTCTGCTCTGCATTTCCCATTCACCCTCTCCACCCACAGCAGCATCCTCACTCCCCCTCCATGGTACCAGCTGCTTCCCCTTCTGCCTGGACTGCTTCTCCCTAGATATCTAGGTAGCTGATTCCTTCCACGTTCCTCAGATCTTTACTCAGAAGTTACCTTATTATGAAGGATTCCTGGATCATCTTATTTCAAATTCCAATTTCTCCCTTAATACTTCTACCCTCTCCATGCCTTCCATTTTTCCCTTAGACTTAGCACTATCTAGCATAGTACATATTTAACTTATCTACATCATTTCTTGCCTATCTTCTGCAACAGAGTATCTGTTTGCTCCCTGTCCAGGGCACAGACAGTGCCTCACAAGGAGCAGGGGCTCCAGAAAAATCGGTTAAATTACTGCATGAGAAACACACAGTTAAGATGCAAACACACACTGTTGTAAGTGCCATAACCCAGGAAGGAAGTGGTATGAGAAATAAAGAGAGAGAACTGTTTATTTGAGAAATCAGGAGGGGTTTCCTGGAGCCCAGTCTATTTACACAGTGGCCTTAAGTGAAACAGATGTTGATGGACAGAAAGAGCATCTGCCTGGCACGGTGGCTCATGCCTGTAATTCTAAAACACTGAGAGTCCTGGGCAGGGGACTGCTTGAGGCTGGGAGTTCGACACTACTAGCCTGAGCAGACCTCATTTCTACTAAAAATCAATTTTATTGTCAGAGTTTTAATTTTACACCTTCTCCACCATATTTAGCTATAGTTAACATTAGATTGATTCTGGGAAGATTCCAATTCCTTCTCTCAATTGTTTGAAATAAACACTGTTTAATTTCTTTTCTGTTTTTCTCTTTGCCTTTCTTTAGTTGGAGAAGAAGGTAGTATTGATACTTCTCCAATTTCCCTGCTTTGCATCTGTGGCTCTCTCTGCCTTGGCTGGTGGCCCCTACTCAGCTCTATCTAACTGAGGCATCAGCTTCTTCATGGAGTGTCCCTCCATTATGAAACAGCTTGTGGCCTTCCTCCTTCCCCTGCCCTTCTGATCTCCATTAAGAAACTGGTAAAATGCTCTCAAATTGTTTGCTCACATGGCCTTCTCCCCCTTCCATTGGATCAGGGATCATGTCTTGTTTCTTTGTATTCTCAACATTTTTTCAATGCCAAAGAAATAAACACATGTTATCTGAAGGATCAGATACTTGAGCTAACCTTTCAATGGACAGAATTCAATGATGTAGGTAACACTTTCTCTAACACTAAAGAACTTTCCTGCATTACCAACAAGTTTACCATGCACGACTGACTCATAGCAGTTGGTGACTCTGAGATGTAGGTGAGTTTTGTTTAAGGTTCCTGAGCAACCAATGATTTGCACATTAAAAAAAGCCCCCACACTTTTAGTGTCCTCTGGCTGTTCAGACTGGCACTGTGTTTGTTTTTATTCCTTAGCTCTGTGATGTCAAATATCACAGGACTGAAAAGAATCAAAACAAACAGAGTGCCAGTCTGAACAGCCACATGACCCTCTTAGCAGATGGTTTCTCTTCATTTCCTTTGATTCTTCCATTTGAACCATTCCTTCTTTTTCATCCAAGAGATGTAGTAATAGAGCACTCCATTGTGATATGTCATTTTAATTTTATTGGTTTGGGGAAGCCATTAAAACCCTTAAAAAGTTATAGCACGGATCTGTGTGCATTTTTGAAATAAAAACTCAAGTTTTTGTAACATATAGGAATCATCATTTAATATAATATCATAAGCTCATTTTTATACAAAATAAGCAAAAATTTAGAAAAAAGTCAAAAATTTGCATTAAGAGAATTATGAAATATAAAAACTCCTTTTAATTTAAAATTTTAAAATGTAATTGACGGCTGAGTCTTCTCATTCCTGCCTTCTTTGGATATTCTGTGGGAGAGTGCCCAGCAGTTGTGGTGTAGGATGGTTTTGTTTCATTTAATTAACAGAGCTGGGGCTTTGAGGAGTCTTCCCATGACACTGAAGCAGCTCTGTAGGCGGAAAAGTAGTTTCCAAGGAGGAGGCCCACATATCCTTTCCAAACCACCCACTGATACTTTTGTAGAAATCATTTCAAGTTGGAGAGAGGGCCCCAGGGTAATGTTAAAACAGTTTTAATCATAGCTTCTAATTATGAACAATAAGTCACTTCTACAGTTTCTTGTGTCTCAAATATAATACAAGGAATAATTAACAGCCAGCAATACTTCTCAGGCTGGTAGAGTTACACAGCCAAGGAATTTGAATTTTGTGTCTCAGTAAAGTAAAATGCTTCCTCAAATGTCTATCTACCTGATATATTACTAGAGCCAATTGACCTCTGGTCATACCAAGAGCAGTTATTCCTGCAAGCACTCAGCATGTCACCCACCAACTGAGGAAGTGATTAAGGCTCCTGGACACTGGTGCCATTACTCACAGACAGTAAGGTTTGCAAAGTAGTTTATTGCAAACCACTCCAGGATAACTCCCAGTGCTCATGTATGTTTGAAGCAAATATCACCAAATCCTAGTAGTAGTTATTAGGTAATGATCCTACCAATGTTTTCATTTGTCTTCTTTATACCTTTTTTGTTTTCTGAGTCCTGTGTGATATGTTAGTATTTCTTTTACAATCCGAAAGCAATTAATGTTTCATACAAAAATCTCTGAGAGGCACTTAACATTTCCCACACCCTTCAAGCTGCAATCCCAGCTGATTTCACTCCTCTGAGACTTTCCAACCTGTCCATGCTCTCCAGCCTCTGTCCCTGGATCCTCCAGCCTCCCCCTGCTCCTTCCTCTAGGCTTGTTGTCCTTAACTTTAACTTTCAGCATTGGCAGTACAGTTAATTAAAAATGTATGGTCTTACCTGTTGTAAAAAGTAACTGTAACTCAGCCATCCCGCTTCACATTCTCCTTTGAAATCTTGGACTTCTTGACTTCCAGTTATGCAAATGGGGAGAAATAAAGGTGGTATCTGGGAAACAGGGCTTACGGTCACACCTAAGATTGACTTCTATCACGTCTATTCAGATTCTGTTGTCCAGAAGCCAATCACACAGCCCCAGAAGAGCTGCAGGGGAAACTGGGAATTGGCTCTATTTTTCTGCCCAGCAGAAGGAAATGGGATTGGAAAGTGGATGTCATCAGGTTCTGTAGCACAAGATCAGAGTCCAGAGATGAGATCTTCCTGCAGTGCAAGACCACAGGAGGAGTCCACAGTGCAGCACCTGGTGTTTCCCTGGGCCCATTGACTGTGCTGTGGTCTACTGACTTCAGCTGATATGGGATCCATTTCCAGCACACTACGTGAGAGGGGCCATCATTCCTCATGGAAACTCAAATAGCCAGGCACTTAATAAACAGCCCAATCCCATTCTTACTTCAAGCCATAAGGATATCTACATAGAGTTCCCAAAGTAAACATGCAAACTAATGACCATACGTTGCAATAGACATTTTCTTTTCCCAATATTTCAAATAACATCCTTTCTCCCACACTCTGCTAGAATTCAGCTTATTAGAAATTTATTTATTTTTCTTCTTCTGTGGGAGTAAAGAGAGTGCTTAGAACCATCCTCAGAAAATATGAAATAGCTTTGAGTGCAAATGTATGATGTCTGCTCTCATGTCTCTCACTTATGACACAGGGCAAGATGTTCCTCATTTTTATTTGCTGCCGGTCTTCTCTGTGCTTGTGTTTGTAGAGTGCTCACTTAGTCTGAGATGTTCTTCAGAGCTTTTGTGCCATGATTCTTCTGCGGCTTCTACCTTGGGTAGGTGATGCTCGGCTGGGACTGAGACTTCCTCCTGCTGCCTCACTCAACTTGCCCACAGCCAAAGGCCTCACCCCTCCATGCTGCAGTCCTCAGGCTCCAGCTCCATGATACCCCAGCATCTATCATTCTCCTTGTGGGAGTCGAGGGGCATCTTTTCTAATCTGACGTGTCATTGAACCACCTTCCTCAATCCCTGTAGATGCATCTTATCTCTCATTTCCTTTTCTAATTGAAAGAAGACACTATAATATCTGCCCCTTGTGCTGAGTTTTCACTCACTCTTTAATAAATGCCTTCTCCTTTACCAGAGATTGCCAATGATCTGTCTGCAGTGACGATCACCTTCTGAGCTCCTGGTTCATTGGGAAGTGTCTCATGTCTATCACTTTTCACATGCATGTCTCACATGCATCTCAAAGACATCGTTTCCTAAAACAAATTCAGATGTCCTGGGTGGATATCTGGCTGTCCTGCTCGTGTGTGTGACCTTATTTTCCTCTCCTCTTTGACCTCAGTTTTCTCTTTTGTGAAATGGAGATGCTGGATGGTTGTAGGGAGACAATGAGTACTAACTGCTCAGAAAAAAAAAAAAAATGCTGCCAGGTAGGTCTTACCTGATTTGCTTGTTATTTTAAGGATTGCTGTTATTTTTCCCCCCATTTATTTATTTTATT
Organism: Sapajus apella; assembly: GCF_009761245.1. Lineage (NCBI taxonomy): Eukaryota > Metazoa > Chordata > Mammalia > Primates > Cebidae > Sapajus > Sapajus apella. The sequence goes on from NW_022436951.1 coordinate 35,206,830, forward strand.
GCATTTTATGTTTTGGGGTACATGTGAAGAACATGCAAAATTGTTGCATAGGTACACACGTGGCAGTGTGATTTGCTGCCTTCCTCCCCATCACCTACATCTGGCATTTCCCCACTTGCTATCTCTCCCCAGCTCCCCACCCCCCACCGTCCCTCCCCTATTTGCTGCCAACTGACCCCAGCGTGTAGTGCTCCCCTCCCTGTGTCCATGTGTTCTCATTGTTCAACACCCGCCTATGAGTGAGAACATACGGTGTTTGATCTTCTGCTCTTCTGTCAGTTTGCTGAGAATGATGGTTTCCAGGTTCATCCATGTCCCTACAAAGGACACAAACTCATCGTTTTTGATGGCTGCATAATATTCCATGGTGTATATGTGCCACATTTTCCCTATCCAGTCTATCATCGATGGACATTTGGGTTGGTTCCAGGTCTTTGCTATTGTAAACAGTGCTGCAATGAACATTTGTGTGCACGTGTCCTTATAGCAGAACGATTTGTAAACCTTTGGATATATACCCAGTAATGGGATTGCTGGGTCAAATGAAATTTCTATTTCTAGGTCCTTGAGGAATCGCCACACTGTCTTCCACAATGGTTGAACTAATTTACACTCCCACCAACACTGTAAAAGTGTTCCTATTTCTCCACATCCTCTCCAGCATCTGTTGTCTCCAGATTTTTTAATGATTGCCATTCATTAAATGGTATCTCGATGTTGTTGTGATTTGCATTTCTCTGATGACCAGTGATGATGAGCCTTTTTTCATATGTTTGTTGGACTCATGTATATCTTCTTTTGTAAAGTGTCTGTTCATATCCTTTGCCCACTTTTGAATGGGCTTGTTCATTTTTTTCTTGTATATCTGTTTTAGTTTTTTGTAAATTCTGGATATCAGCCCTTTGTCAGATGGGTAAACTGCAAAAATTTTTTCCCATTCTGTTGGTTGTCGATTCACTCTAATGATTGTTTCTTTTGCTGTGCAGAAGCTGTGGAGTTTGATTAGGTCCCATTTGTCTATCTTGGCTTTTGTTGTCAATGCTTTTGGTGTTTTGGTCATGAAGTCCTTGCCTACACCTATGTCCTGAATGGTTTTGCCCAGATTTTCTTCTAGGGTTTTTATGGTGTTAGGTCTTATGTTTAAGTCTTTAATCCATCTGGAGTTAATTTTAGTGTAAGGTGTCAGGAAGGGATCCAGTTTCTGCTTTCTGCACATGGCTAGCCAGCTTTCCCAACACCATTTATTGAACGGGGAATCCTTTCCCCATTGCTTGTTTTTGTCAGGTTTGTCAAAGATCAGATGGTTGTAGATATGTTGTGTTGCCTCCAAGACCTCTGTTCTGTTCCATTGGTCTATATCTCTGTTTTGGTACCAGTACCATGCTGTTTTGATTACTGTAGCCTTGTAGTATAGTTTGAAGTCTGGTAGTGTGATGCCCCCCGCTTTGTTCTTTTTGCTTAGAATTGACTTGGCTATGCGGGCTCTCTTTTGGTTCCATATGAAGTTTAAGGTATTTTTTTCCATTGGTAGCTTGATGGGGATAGCATTGAATCTGTAAATTACTTTGGGCAGTATGGCCATTTTCACAACATTGATTCTTCCTAACCATGAACATGGAATGTTTCTCCATCTGTTTGTGTCCTCTTATTTCATTGAGCAGTGGCTTGTAATTCTCCTTTAATAGGTCCTTTAAGTTCCTTGTTAGTTGTATTCCTAAGTATTTTATTCTCTTTGTGGCAATTGTGAATGAAAGTTTGTTCTTGATTTGGCTCTCTTTAAGTCTGTTATTGGTGTATAGGAATGCGTGTGATTTTTGCACATTGATTTTGTATCCTGAGACTTTGCTGAACTTGCTTATCAGTTTCAGGAGGTTTGGGGCTGAGACAATGGGGTCTTCCAGATATACAATCATGTCGTCTGCAAATAGAGACAATTTGACTTCCTCCTTTCCTATTTGAATGGCCTTTATTTTTTTTTTCTTACCTGATTGCTCTGGCTAGAACTTCTAATACTATATTGAATAGCAGTGGTGAGAGAGGGCACCCTTGTCTGGTGCCACATTTCAAGGGGAATGCTTCCAGTTTTTGCCCATTCAGTATGATATTGGCTGTTGGTTTGTCATAAATAGCTTTTATTATTTTGAGACACGTTCCATCAATACCTAGCTTATTGAGGGTTTTTAGCATAAAGGGCTGTTGAATTTTGTCAAAGGCCTTCTCTGCATCAATTGAGATAATCATGTGGTTTTTGTCTTTGGTTCTGTTTATGTGGTGAATTACGTTTATAGACTTGCGTATGTTGAACCAGCCTTGCATCCCTGGGATGAAGCATACTTGATCATGGTGTGTAAGCTTTTTGATGTGCTGTTGCAATCGGCTTGTCAGTATTTTATTGAAGATTTTTGCATCTATGTTCATCATGGATATTGGCCTGAAGTTTTCTTTTCTTGTTGAGTCTCTGCCAGGTTTTGGAATCAGGATGATGTTGGTGTCATAAAATGATTTGGGAAGAATTCCCTCTTTTTGTATTGTTTGGAATAGTTTCAGAAGGAATGGTAGCAGCTCCTCTTTGTATGTCTGGTAGAATTCAGCTGTGAACCCATCTGGACCTGGGCTTTTTATGGGTAGTAAGCTCTTAATTGCTGCCTCAACTTCAGATCTTGTTATGGGTCTGTTCAGGGTTTCGGCTTCTTCCTGGTTTAGGCTTGGCAGGAGGCAAGTGTCCAGGAATTTACCCATTTCTTCCAGGTTTAATAGTTTGTGTGCATAGAGTTGTTTGTAATAATCTCTGATGATGGTTTGAATTTCTGTGGAAACTGTGGTGATATCCCCTTTATTGTTTTTTATTGCATCAATTTGGTTATTCTCTCTTTTCTTTTTTATTAATCTGGCTAGTGGTCTGTCTATTTTGTTGATCTTTTCAAAAAACCAGCTCCTGGATTTATTGATTTTTTGAAGGGTTTTTTGTGTCTCTATCTCCTTCAGTTCTGCTCTGATCTTAGCTATTTCTTGTCTTCTGCTAGACTTTGAGTTTTTTTGATCTTGCTCCTCTAGCTCTTTCAGTTTTGACAATGGGGTGTCAATTTTTGATCTCTCCTTGCTTCTCATGTGGGCACTTATTGCTATTTATTTTCCTCTAGAGACTGCTTTAAATGTGTCCCAGAGATTCTGGTATGTTGTGTCTTCATTCTCGTTGCTTTCGAAGAACATCTTTATTTCTGTCTTCATTTCATTGTTTATCCAGTCAATATTCAAGAGCAAATTGTTCAGTTTCCATGAAGCTGTGCATTTCTGGGTTAGTTTTTGAATTCTGAGTTCTAACTTGATTGCACTGTGGTCTGAGATACTGTTTGTTACAATTTCCATTCTTTTTTACATTTGCTGAGGAGTGATTTACTCCCAATTATGTGGTCAATTTTAGAGTAGGTGTGATGTGGTGCTGAGAAGAATGTATTTTCTGTGGATTTGGGGTGGAGAGTTCTGTAAATGTCTATTAGGTTTGCTTGGTCCATGTCTGAGTTCAAGTCCTGGATATCCTTGTTAATTTTCTGTCTGGTTGATCTGTCTAATATTGACAATGGGGTGTTAAAGTCTCCCACTATTATTGTGTGGGAGTCTAAGTCTCTTTGTAAGTCATTAAGAACTTGCCTTATGTATCTGGGTGTTCCTGTATTGGGTGCATATATATTTAGGATCGTTAGTTCTTGTTGCATTGATCCTTTTACCATTATGTAATGTCCCTCTTTGTCTCTTATGGTCTTTGTTGCTTTAAAGCCTAATTTATCAGAGATGAGAATTGCAACTCCTGCTTTTTTTTTGCTCTCCATTTGCTTGGTAAATCTTCCTCCATCCCTTTATTTTGAGCCTTTGTGTATTCTTGCATGTGAGATGGGTTTCCTGGATACAGCACACCGATGAGTTTTGTCTTTTTATCCAATTTGCCAGTCTGTGCCTTTTGATTGGGGCATTTAGTCCATTTACATTTAGGGTTAATATTGTTATGTGTGAATTTGATACTGCCATTTTGGTGGTAGCTGGGTGTTTTGCCCTTTAGTTGAGCTGGTACTTGTTGTTCCTTTATATGTGTAGAGCCTCTTTCAGGAGCTCTTATAAAGCTGGCCTGGTGGTGACGAAATCTCTGGGTACTTGCATGTTCCCTAAGGATTTTATTTTTCCTTCACTTATGAAGCTTAGTTTGGCTGGATAGGAGATCTGGGCTGAAAGTTCTTTTATTTAAGGATGTTGAATATTGGCCCCCACTCTCTTCTGGCTTGTAGGATTTCCGCTGAGAGATCTTCTGTGAGTCTGATGGGCTTCCCTTTATGGGTAACCAGACCTTTATCTCTGGCTGCCCTTAGTATTTTCTCCTTCATTTCGACCCTGGTGAATCTGACGATTATGTGCCTTGGGGTTGCTCTTCTTGATGAATATCTTTGTGGTGTTCTCTGTATTTCCTGGACTTGAATGTTTGCGTGCCTTGCTAGGTTGGGGAAGTTTTCCTGGATAATATCTTGAAGAGTATTTTCAACTTGGATTAATTCTCTTCGTCGCATTCAGGTACGCCTATCAAACGTAGATTAGGTCTTTTCACATAGTCCCACATTTCTTGGAGACTTTGTTCATTCCTTTTTACCCTTTTTTCTCCATTCTTGCCTTCCCGTTTTATTTCATTGAGTTGATCTTCGACCTCTGATATCCTTTCTTCTGCTTGGTCAATTCGGCTGTTGATACTTGTGCACCCTTCACGAAGTTCTCGTGTTGCGTTTTTCAGCTCCATCAATTCACTTATATTCCTTTCCATTTTGTCCATTCTCATTAGCATTTCATCAAATATTTTTTCAAGGTTCTTAGTTTCTTTGCATTGGGTTAGAACATGTTCTTTAAGTTCACAGAATTTTCTTACTACCCACCTTCTGAAGTCTGATTCTGTCATTTCATCACACTTGTTCTCCCTCCAACCTTGTTCCCTTGCTGGTAAGGAGTTGTGATCCCTTGTAGGAGGAGAGGTGCTCTGGTTTCGGGTGTTTTCATCCTTTTTGCGCTGGTTTCTTCCCATCTTTAAGGATTTATCCACCTGTCGACTTTGTAGTTGCTGGCTTTCAGATTGGGTCTCAAATCTTTCAGATTGACGTTCTGTTTGTTGATGATGAGGTTATTTCTCTTTCTTGGTTTTCCTTCTGACAGTCTGGCCCCTCTGCTGTAGGTCTGCTGAGGTTCACTCCAGGCCCTGCTTGCCTGGGGTTCACCTGCAGCAGCCGCTGAGCAGAAAGGGCTGTTACCAGTTTTCTTCTTCTGCTATCTTTGTCCCAGAAGGATACCTGCCTAGTGTCAATCTGATCTCTCTTTTATAAGGTGTCTCTTTGGATATATAGGGGTCAGGGAGCTGCTTGAGGAGACGGTCTTTTCTTTATAGGAGCTCAAATGGTGAGCTGTGAGCTCTGTTGTTCATTCAGAGCTGCTGGGCAGGTACTTTTAGATCTGCTGCAGCAGAACTCATAAACTGCTTTTTGTTCCCAGGGGCTCTGTCCCAGGGATTTAGGGCTTTATTTATGAGTTTCCGTTATGCTTCTGCCTTCTTTTTTTCTTTTCCCTTCACACCTGCTCTGCCTAGCAAGGAGGCCGCCTAGTCACTGTTGGCCTATAGAGGCTTTGCTGAGCTGCTGTGCGCTCCGCCCCGCTGTCGAGTGAACTTCCCTGCAGTCCTGTTTATATGGGTGTAGTTAGAACTGCTTTGGCGATGGTGGCCCGCCTCTGTTGAGGTGGAGTCTCTCTGCTGTGGCGGGTTGCCTCGGCAACGGCGGGCTGCCTCAGCATTGGCCGACTAACTCGATCCTGGTGGACTGCCTCGATAATGGCGGACGCCCCTCCCCCACAGAGCTGGACCCTCCTGGGTTCAGCTGTGCTTGCTGTGAAACTCTCAATCCAGAGTTTCTGGTTGCTGTTCTTTTGTGGGGGTGGGGCCAGCCGAGCCTGATCGCCTGGCTCCCTGCCTCAGAGCCTTTTTTAAGTTGGTGTTCCAGTCGCCTGTTGAAGAGGCGCCGGGGTCTGTTTGTTTTCCCCTGTGGCCACTCACTGCGCTGGCTTAAACAGCGGCACTGAGGTTTGTGGCGCTTTGTTTTTTTTTTTTTTTTTGCCCTGAAATCTACTGTCCTGGTTCTCTGCTCAGTCCCCTTTTTAAACAGACGAATGGGCGACTTCCCGTGGCTCCAATCGCCAGCCAAAAGGGCACCCGGACCGGTGTATTTTGTAGGGAGAACCGCGGCTCCGGGGTGCTGACAAAGCAGCCGCGCGGGGCAAAGCAGCGGCCCCGGCCGGCACAGCCGCACTGGCCGGAACAGCCGCGCTGGCGGCCGTGGAGCTCCTCTGCCTGGGAATTTCCTAGTCTGTGGGCAATAAAAACGCGGCGTCCACCCACCCTCTGCGCTTTCACTGGGAGCAGCAATCCTGAGCTGTTCCTAAACGGCCGTCTTGGATCCTCCTCCGATTACTGTTATTTTCTTTCCTGCACCAAACTGCTCCTTTTTTAGTCATCTCTTTTGCAGAGAATGGCACCCCCAGTGGCTCAGGCTTCGTACCCAGAAATCTCTCCCACCTTCTCATGTACATTGCTAAGATTTACCAATTGTCTCCAAAATCTACCTTCAATATACAAAGTTGCCTCTCCCTGTGGAATTCTCGTGTCTTGCCTGAATTGCTGTGAGCATCCTGGGTGCCCCCTTTCCATTCTTTCCCCAATCCTGGGGGATTCCATTACCCCCAATCCACCAGAGGAAACTGAACCACACCAAACTCAGCATCAAAGCACTCAGTGGCCCACTGAGTGGGGCCAAAGGAGACACCCTCACTATCACCTTCTGTGCCCTCTGGTTCTTTTCCTTAACTACCCCTCACAGATCCTGTCATCTGCCTCAATCACAAAACTGCAAGGTTCCAGAAGGCAGAGCAGAAGGGCTCACTGTCTACTTTATCCCAGCGATTAACTTGCAATGGGTGTTCAAGAAACATGTTGGAAGTGAAAATGGAAAGCTTCTGCTTATTGAATTAACATGGGCCCTCACTTCTCCTTGGAGCTATTCCTCAAAGTGGTTGAATCCAATGCCTTTTCTTATTTTTCATCTTCATGGCACAGTTCTCCTGGTTCTCAGCCTGCTAATGGTTTTCTCTCTGCTGGAGCCATTATGGAAGAGTCCTTGTTTCGTGTGTGTGTGTGTGTGTGTGTGTGTGTGTGTGTGTGTGTGTGTTCATTCAGCAGCCAGGACCTACTGCTTTATCTGCCAGAACACATTCAGAATTGGGTGATAATGCCTCTTCTTCCATCAGCCTCTTCCTGCCCCTCCCCAATCACTGGCTGCCTCTGCTTCCTGTGTGTGCCCTGCCACGTCGTGCTTGTCCTTTGGAACTTGGCTACTTCTGCCTTGTTTGGTGCAGACATTCATGCATGTCTGTCTGAAACCCAGTGGCTACTTGTTCCCATCAATTCAGGGTGGCTCTGCTCAACGCATAGGCATTTAATATCTTCTGTTGTTTATAGTTCTACTCTGGGGGCAAGAAAAGCAAAAGTGATGGCAACATGCTGGTGTGAGGGACTGCCCATGTGTCCCCGCTGACTTCATTCCAAAACATGTGCTGTAGGGTGGAGACAGCTCCAGGGTAAGTTTTCACTGTTTACCTAAAAAGATTCATCTTATATTTAAAATGCTTACTTGATATGTGGTCACAAGTTTTTACTTAAGATATATAGAAGATTGAGTCTGTCATATCTGAATAATAAAGTTACTAGTCAATGATTTGTTATAAAATAATCTGTTTTCAGCCATCTAAATACATCAGTTCTCTAGGAAAACAATGTCCTTTATATTTCTCAGATTAATATAGCCTAGCTTTAATATTGTCCAGCTTTTCAATATATTCTAACTTTAAATCTGGAAACACACACACACACACACACACACACACACACACACGCACACGCACACGCAGAGTTTATTTTGGCCAGTTACATTATTTTCAAAACTCAGTTCATTTCCTAAAGAATCAAGAAGTTGAGGAGGGGTGTCTATAGTAATAGAAAATTAACAATTCACTTATTTTAAACCTTAAAAATTATATCCTATTCATATTGCTTACAACAATGGTTATGGGAGCATTTTCTGGAATATCACATTACTGCAAATGATAAAACATATGGCATTGCAATAATAAGAATGACAATATATATTTTTTATCCTAGATGACAGAAAATCTACTCATCAAAATGTATTTTCAGGCTACTCTATTATGGTTTCTCTTCCTCTCAATTCCACTGGGTTTTAAGGAATACAGATATATGTATTTTTTTACTTTTCTCTATTTCTTTGCAACTAACCTTCAATTGCTGCATGTGTTATTAATCTTTAGGGTCAAACTTGGTTTTTGTTTCATAAATCTCTGCCAGAGTACAAGAGATTATGATCATCAGGAATAGAATATATAACACACACAAAAAGTCAATTTATATTATTTTTAAGTAAGCTTATGTTGCTTAAAATATAGTTTTATCTGAGTGGATCACTTATTAAATAAAGGTGCTGTGAACAACTAAATTAAAAATGTAATTTCTATCATGTTCAAAATCTTGACTTATAGGAAACTTCCTATGAATTCAAAAACCATAAGCATTGACTTAGCTAAGGTCACTGCTGTCAAAGCGTAGAGGGGAATGACCTTTAGTTTCCAATTAATTGAATGTTTTTGAAGAATGTGCAGATGAGGCATAAAACAAGAAGCAAGATAATAGAAGTTACAAAAGACAAAGACATGCAGTGTGAATTACACCCGCATGTATCCTGAGCCACTGATTAAAATGCTTTAGTTAAAAATAGAGAGTTCAAGGTGATAGATAGATGATTGATAGATAGATAGATAGTAGACCAACAGATAAATCAATTGATTGTTATACAGGAAGGCAAGGTCCTAGAAGAGCTACAACTATTTTGGAAAAACAAACTTAAGTGGATATTTTACCCGATAAATAGGTAAAATATTATTTAGCCATTAAAAGTATGATATCCTGTCATTTGCAACACGGATGGAACCGAAGACCATTATGTTATGTGAAATAAGCCAAGCACAGAAAAACAAACATTCTCACCCATATATGGGAGCTAACAAAAGGGATCTCATGAAGACAGAGAGTAGATTCGTGGTTACGAGTGTCTGGGAAGGGAGGAGAGTGAAGCGGATACAAGAAATATAAATCTATTTATTACCTACCACTTAACTGTACATTTAAAAATGGTAAAGATGAAAAATTCTATGCGCATATTTTACCTCAATTAAAAAAGAGTAATATTTTTGGTGTTCTGATAAAATAGTTCTGAATCGTGACTGGGGGTGGATATGTAAACCTGCACATCTAATAACATATACAAATAAACACACGCACGTGTGCACACACACACATGCAGGAAAAACTGGGAAACCTAAGGGGGGTGGATTGCATCAATGACAACATCTTATTATTATTATTATTATTTTGAGATGAAGTTTCGCTCTTGTTGCCCAGGCTGGAGTGCAATGGTGAGATCTCGGCTCACAGCAACCTCTGTCTCCTGAGTTCAAGTGATTCTCCTGCCTCAGCCTCCCAAGCAGCTGGGGTTACAGGTTTCTGCTACCACACCCAGCTAATTGGTTTTTTTATTTTTATTTATTTATTTATTTTTATTTTTAGTAGAGATGGAGTGTCACCATATTGGCCCAGCTGGTCCTGAACTCCTGACCTCAGGTGATCCACTCACCTCAGCCTCCCAAAGTGCTGGGATTATAGGCATGAGTCACAGCACCCAGCAATGTCAACATCTTGACCATGAAAGTGTAGTGTAGTTTTTCAATATGTTCCCATTGGGAGAAACTGGGTAAAGAGTACATGGGATCTCTGTATTATTTCCTACAACTGCATGTGTATCTATAACTATCTCAAAATAAAAAGGTTAACTAAAAAATAGATGGTAGTTAGGTACCAGTTTTTAAAAGCAAACTCCTTCATATATTGTATTGGGGTCAGCTATCTCTGAGAGAAAAAATCACACACAGATGGCAAAATTAAAGTGAATCACTCTAGTAAAACAAGTATAAAATGATACAAAATATGCTGAGGTTCTTTATCATGGCCAGTTCAATAAAACTAATTTAAATTAACAAAAAGACACAGTTGGGGTAGCTTGAAAAGCCTTTTGTTTTAAAAAAAGCTCGAATCACCTTGATTGTGGGCATTTTAGTTGCTGTGATTTTCTAAGTTCCTTTTTCACTCCCTGTCATAATGGTTTGGCATTCCTAATCTCTTGCTGAATCGTGCATCAAATATTCATTCATGGATTTTGTACTATTCATGTTCTGGCTTAATAAGAATTTATGCAGTTAGACCCTGCATTAAATTGTGAACCACTAATTAATATTTCTGAAGTTTCTGCCACAAATTCCATATTTAGGACTTATTACATAATTCTCATTTTTCTGAAAAACAAGAACATCACACATGCATATGACATCTTTAGAATGAAAATGTAGAATAGGGTGGAACTTGTACATCTTATGATTGCTATGCATTTTACATGTGGCCCAAGCAATACTGTTTCTTCAATTTTTAGAGTTTTAGCCAACAAAGGCACAAGGAAGGAAACCAGGAAGACAAAAGACAAGAGAGAGGCAAGATGTTTAAGTCAGAAAAGCCCCCAGCATTTCTTACCTCCTTCCTACTTCCTCAGCAGGCACGTGGGCTTCCTCCTGACTCCGGTCCTCCATTCACCACAGATCAGCCCAGTGTTTCCGTTAAAACATACAGCCGGCCAGGTGCGGTGGCTCACCCCTGTAAACCCAGCACTTTGGGAAGCCAAGACGGGTAGATCATGAGGTCAGGAGTTTGAGACCAGCCTGACCAACACGGTGAAACCCTGTCTCTACTAAAAATACAAAAATTAGTCCAGGGTGATGGTGTGCACCTGTAATCCCAGCTATTCAGGAGGCTGAGGCAGGAGAATCGCTTGAACCCAGGAGGTGGAGGTTGCAGTGAGCCAAGATCTCGCTACTGCACTCCAGCCTGGACCACACAGTGAGGCTCCTTCTCAAAAAAAAAAAAAAAAAAAAACCACAGCAAATTATGTCACTGTCTCCTTAAAACCCATTGTGATGTTTTATTATGCTTTGAGTAATATCCACATGCCCTATCAAGGCCTGCCACCACCCCTTCACTACCGTCTCTCAGACGCTTTCTTGGATGGCTGGACCACCAGCTGTCTCAGCTTCATCTGAGAGTCTCTGCTCTCTGCCTGACTGCTCCATCTGCAGGTTTCCATGGCTGCCTCCTTCCTATTATAAAGTCTCAGATCAGATGTGAGCTTCTAGGAGAGTCCTTCCGTGGCTACTCAAGTAAAAGCAGCCCACCTTGTCCCTTCCCTGTCATGCTGCTCTGTGTGCTGGTGTGCATTTCCCCGTTTTGCACATTCATATTTTCTTACATAAAATTTATTTCCCACCTCTGTGCTCTCAATTAATTCAGCCCCCGTGAGAAAGGCCACCTGCCATTTTTACAAATATACTTACCATACCCAGAAAAGTGCCTGACATATGGTATGGTAATATATAATTGCTGACCCTCAAATAAATGAATAGGGCACTCAGATGATTTCCATATGCTTCTCTAGGTGAATTAGTATGAACAGTTAATAAGAAATTTACATGTAAATTATTCCTTATCAAAAGATGCCTTTCCACTTCTGAGGTGCAACTCCTGGAGACCCAGTGCTCAAGAAGCCAAGGACAAGTCCACGGTTTCAGGAACAGCAGGGCTCTGCCCATTGGTTAGGACATGGCAGGGCAGCTGCCTCCCTCTTCCACTGTCTGGGCTTCCAAACTACCCCATCCACTGCAGCCAGGGGGTTGAGGCTGGCAGGCAAACACTCTCTGTCTCCCTCCTGCACACCTGTGCACAGCTTTGCTCCTGTTTGCACCTCGTTCTCTTCTACTCTGAGGCAGGAGTGGCATTCTCCATTTCCAAGCCTTCCAGCTTTAGTACCAACAGCATCCCCTCCTTTCTGCTGCGCTCACAAGAGCCATCAGCAGTCTTGCCCCTGCCTCCCAGTCCTCCCTTCATCTTGAATTGTTGAGCTCTCATCATGAATAAAAAGGTCCTGTCTCAGCTATGTTGTCTGAGTTCCAATCTGTTTTCCTGTCCTTAGTCTTGCTTCACTGTTTCACTTCCTGATGATCATCTCTTCTCAGCATCCTCATTGCCACTTCTGCCCCCTCAAATCTCAACATTCTACCTTCCTTCTGTATAACTCCACTGAAAGGGTTTTAGCAACGTCATCTCTTCACGTTAAGTCCAGTGACTTTCCTTGCAAATTCTGATGGCATTTGAATTCAATGAGCAAGGGGAATTACCTGAGTGCCTTTTTTTAGTCCACAGATGTCCAGTTATTCCAGCACCATTTATTCAAAATCATTAATTCCCCCATTAAGTTGAATTTCTCATTAATTCAACTTAATGGGGGAATTAATGATTTTGACGCATTTATGAGAAATCAGTTGATCTTGTAAGTGAAATTCTATTTCTGGAATTTTTATTTCTTCCATTGATCTTTCTTGCCTTATGCCAACAGCATACACTCTTGATTACTATAAGTTTTTAATAACTTTTGAAGTCAGCAGTTTTAAATCTTTCAAGTTTGTTCTTTCTCAAAATTATGTTGGTTATTCTAGATCCTTTACACTTCCATATAACTTTAGAGTCCACTTGTTAATGTCTAAAGAAAATGTTCTGGCAGTTTTCTTTGGAGAAATATATGCCCAATTTGGAGAGAACTGACTTCTTCATAGCACTGGGATTTCTAATACCTGAACATGTATCTATTTTCATCTTTGTTTGTCCTAAACCAGAGGCGGTGGCAGTTTCCCGTTGTTATTACACCCTGGGTTGCCTCCCCATCATGTCTGGCTTTTCACTTCTTCATCACCACTTGTACAACCAAATACCTATATTAAGGTAGACTTGAAAGAATTCTGAATTACTTTGAAATTCTAAGATTCTAAATGAGCCACACTGGAGTCTCCCCCCATCCCTTCCTCAGAACCCATGTGGTACATGTGGTCAGCTTCTTCCAGATACGTGGTGTCCCATGTATTTCCCTGCTTACATACGTGGCAGTTAATAGCAGATCAATACCCGGCTGCTGCCTTTCCTCTTGCCCCACCCTCATTTTAGAATGAAAGTATTAGGAAAATTGGAGAAATGTCACCATACGTGATATTTAAAAGAAATTTTACAAACCAACAAAGAAATGTGTGTGAGCTGCCGTGAAAGGAAATCCTGAACATCCTCTGAAGGAGGAGAACGCTGCGAGTGTGCTGTGGCTGCTACCTCATCAGCACAATTGCGAGGCCTCCTGCCATCCAGGCCTTGGTGAAATCTCATTATCCCGGTTTCCCGCAGAGCAGCACTTACAGACTCCGACAGTCTCAGGACCCGAACCCCAGTGCGATTTTCTACACTCACCCGCGGGTTTTAAAAGGAAACTTCCATTTTCACATTTTCTCCTGGGGAAGTGATTTTCATGTTGAAAATATAGCCCTGTAAGAATGTGACAAAGCAATGGCTTCTCCATTCATTCTTCCACGTGAAGCTGCAAACCAAGGCCTCTGTATCCAACACCAATCAAAATTGATTACAGGGAGTGAAGATGTTACTGTGTATAGTTGCTAGTCACTGAGCAAAGTGCCACAGTGAGTGCTGAGAACTTAGGGGAGTAGGGAAACCTTAATTGACGTAAAAGCCACTAGTAGAAAACACATGGGCATCTGATTTTTAGTTCTCTTTTTTAATAATATAACAGTCAAGCACTCCTGTTTTGAAAACTTCTGGATATACACAAAACAAGGTTACAGTGAGAAGTACTTATAATCTCATTACTCAGAAACAATTGCTACTAACATTTTGGTATTTTTCTAACCAACACATTCAGAGAGCTTTTAAAAAAGTGGGTGCATGTGAAATTTTGTATCTTCATTTTTACCTTTTTGTGCTATAGCAGCACCACTTCTGATGTTCTTCAGCATTTACGAATGTTACTCGAATTCTCACATTTTATCTTATGCTCTCTTCCACTGTTGAACTTCAGAACATTATTTACAGTATTGAACTTTACGTATAACATTGTTGGGACCACCTTTGTCAAGGCATTAAAGTATTTCCTCAACCGTCTTACATATTATGCCTTCAGGAATTGAAATTACAGTTTAAACAAAAAACATTCTAGAAGCTCTAGCTACGTATTTCCAAGCAATTTTCTAAGAAGTAAGTACCAATTCCTGCTGCCAAAGTGTGTCCATCTCACTGTAGCTCTGCCAGCATAAAGCACCGTTAGTACTGAACTATGTCAAATGCTGTCTGATTTTACCTATTGCTACTTTGAACTGCGTATCTCTGTTCAGTAGTGTGGATAAATATTTTTCACCACTTTTTATAATTACATTTTTATTTTTATGTTGCCTCTATAGTCTTTGCTTTCCCTTGCCCCCTAAAATGGGTCCTAAATGAGTTTTTAATTGTAACTTGTAAATATTTAGCATGTTAATTTTTCACTGTATTTTCCCAGATATTTTCACAATGTTCTGATATTGCTTAGGCTATTTTTTTAATATTTACATTTTAAATTTTTATGATGGGAAAATAAGTTTCCTTTGTTACTCAGACACTTTAAAAACAAAACTGACACAATGTTCTGAAGTACATATTCCTCATGAAAATACTTCAGCTCAATGTTACCATTTTACTATGTGGGATTTTCTCAAAAATATCTCTTTGGGTAGCATAGAGTTTTGACATAAAAATAAAGCAATATTTTCGTAGACTCTCCAAGTGGTTTTGCTTCCTTTTGTTTTTCTTACTTTCTAGTAGACCTCTGTGGCCCTAAATTCTCTGGGGTCTGGTCCCTGAACTCTTACGTAATTTTACCCAGACAAATGCTCAAAATGATGGGAAAGTACCATGATTATTGGGCTTTTAAGGATCACTATTAAAAATAAAATCTGTAAGTATTCTTCAAAATGCTTCAGACAATATGTAGCAAAAAATTCCTTTAAGATGTAGAGCATCCCATATGAGTTGACATTATTCCAGTATCATTGCCAACACAGGAGAACTGGCTGGGCCTGTGTGCACTATGCCACCACTTCAGGAGCATTGCTGCTGCCTAGACATGTATAAAATGTGACAGTGCTAATCTAAAGTATGATCTTTAATGCACCCTGCACACACACTCCATGCAAGCCCTGCTCTGTAATCTCTTCCCCCTATAAAAGTGGGACTTATGGAAGTTCCAAGGCAGCTCCCGCCCAGGGCAGAGCTTTCAGAGAGCCTCCTTTTTCCCCCTCCCTGTATCCTGGCTTAGCTGCACCCCACCCTGTGTGAGGTTTGTGGGACCCAGAGAGTGGAGGGCAGGCATTACTGCAAAAATATATAGAAACTCAGACTAGACAGGCCATCTGGGCTGTCATCCCACTTTCTCAGTAACTCACAGTAAGACCTCATGCAGCGCTAAACATCTCTTGGCTTCTTTTTCTGGTCAAAAGGGAGCATGAGATACTCTTGTGAGGCACATTAAAAATACAGTTAAAAAGAGATTAAGAAGCATTAACTCATAAGGATTCTTATTAACCCACTTGCAAACTCAAACCTCTTTTCCTTACCTTTTTTCAAGTGTCAGCTTGAATGACTTTCTAAGTCATTGCCATTTTCAGCCTGTATTCCTTAAACCATGGCTTATATAAGGAAATTGTTTTAATCCCTCCACAGACAGATGTATCTGTCTGAGTTTTCTGTCTGGCTTCCTTATTTATAGATTAGGTGGATGAGAGCCACAACACTGCACTGATTACCACACAGCAGAGATTTCTTTGCATTTATATGGGGCCGAATTGAGAAGATACACTCTTCAAAAGTCCCCAGGACAATAGCCGTCACATCTCCGTGTCTGGTGGAACATGCTGGAAATGCCGAGCTGCAGAGCCACAGCTATGGGCTGCAACACCACAGTGTCTTCCTGACAGTGCTGCTTTTTGCACAGAAAGAATATGAAAGCTACAGAGATGCTGGCAACTCAAAAATATTTCAAACCTAAGCCAAAATACCTCATGCACAAACCTATATCGTTGTCCTGGTTATGAGCCATTCCTGCACACTGGAGAAAGAATCGGAACACTGTCCCTGGATGATGTTGGCTGAGCAGGCAGGACCTTGAGTAGGTTTCAGCAGGGACTTACAGATTTGGCCCATGATGATCACTGTCATCCAGGTCCCTAGTGCTCCAAAAGGCCAAGGCCAGTGAGCATGAGACTGAGCAGAAGTGGATTTCCTAGTGGGTGGGGACCATCTCTGGGATGCATGGGGGGCTTCCCTAGGCAGGAGACAAAGTTATCACCACGCCTCCAAGCATCAGGAGACAGCCGGGGTGGCATGTGCTCAGAAGGGCAGGCAGGCAGTATGTGGAGAATGAGATACCTAAGCAGGGTCTTGGCTGATGGAGAATCAGTAGGGGCAGGGTATGAATGAGGCAGGGAGAATGAGGGAATGTCACATCCAAAATCTGACTAGGTCAGAAATTTCCTAGGAAAGATTCTTAGATCCTAAGAAGCTGAGTAGAGAACCTCAAATAGAACAGTAACAAACCTTCTCCATCAGGTGTGCAATTGTTTAAGATTTCATCTTTAAGAAACCAGGAGATAGATGGTTATTCAAGAGAATAACTAAGAGTTGCTCACACTGTTACAGCAAGGACAAAATTGGGCAAATTGCAAGTTCCTGACTGAATCACACCCATTAGAAAGCTGAGGTCACAGAGCAACTAAAGAACCCGAAGTCTAGGGTGGGACCAGTGTCCATAGGAAGAGATGGGACTCCAGCACCCCATTACCTGGCTTAGCTGCATCTCGACCCAGTAAGAAGAATTCTGTTGAAATAGCCAATGAATCCTGGTGAAGGCCAACTGCAGTCTGGTGAGAGCATGTACTGCTCCTGGGAGATGCAGGTAATTGGGGTGGGGCAGAGAGTTGCTTCTTCCTGAAGACATTTCATCACAAAGTCTACCAGATGCCCCAGAGAAGACTGTGAAGTCCTGACAAAGCTGTCGGGGGCATAGAAAGGTGATGAAGAATCAACCTGGATCCCTCTCTTCCCCATTTTCCCAGTACAATAAAATGGTCATCTGCTGAGAGGTAAGATGGGCAACAGAACTGTCTTACAGCTGAGGGAAGGGATGAGAATAAAGGCTGTCAGCCATGGAGGAGGGGAGAGAATACATATCAGATCCAGAACTCCGGTGGAGAAGAGGCATGGTTCTTGTGGAGGCCATGAGACCTAGGGATGCAAGCTGTAAGACTGTGGGGTAATCAGGACATCAGAACTCCATCCATCCCAAGCCAACAAATAAGCATCAGTTAAAAGTAATATTGAAACATTGCTAGGAAGCATGCATGAGAGAGACTCTCCCTGAGGATTAGGGAAAAGGGATACGTAAAGCTAAAGGTGAGGCAGACCTTGAGACGAAAGCTCTAGAAACCCAGCCTCCATACTAAACTCCAGGTACTGCTAGGAGAGTTTGAAGCCTGCAGTACTCTGAAGGTAAACACAGAAACAGCAAACCTCAAGCCCAGCCCAATTCTTGACTAGATCAAGAATCAGCAAAACATGGCTTACAAGGCAAAGTTAGCCCCCTGCCTACCTGGTAAATAAAGTTTCACTAGGACACGACCATACCCACATTGCCTGAGGCTACTTTCATGAGACAATGGCAGAGCTCTGGCGACCTTTGGCCCATAACCCTAAAATATTTACTATTTGCCTATTTACAAACAAAAATATTATCCTGATCCTTGGACTAGATATGAACATAAACTACCACCATAATGGATGAGTAAAAGGAAAGGTGTACATAGAACTATTTACTCCATGTTGAAGTACTCTAGATATCTTTCAGGGAAAAAAAGCAATAAATGCCCAAGATACTAAACAGTAAACAAAACCAGACTCAGATATGACACAGATAATAACTGACTGGAAATTTTAAATATCTGTTATTAATATGTTGAATTTTTCAACATAAAAAGTGTATACCATGAAAGATCAGATTAATAATATCAGCTAAGAGGTGGAAAACATAAGAAAAATCAAATAGAAATGTGACAAATGGAAAATACAGTAACAGAGATGCAGAATGCTTTCAATGGGTCCATAACACAGCTGAGAAGTGGATCAGCATACCTGACAATACGTCAATAAAATTACTCAACTGAAACACAAAGAGAAAAAGACTGAAAAGTAAAAGGAATGGAGCATCCAAAAGATATAGAAAGTATCAAACCATTGGTTACGTGCATCACTGGAAACTCAGAAGGAAAAGAGAAAATAGTGTGTAAGAAATATTTTAGGAAATAATGTCTGATGATTTTCCTAAGTGATTTTCAGACATCAAATCAGAGACCCATGAAACTCAGAACACTGGGTGGAAGCTTGAATGTACAAAGTAAAAGAATGTGGAAAATGTAATAAATGTGTTATGAAATTCATGTTATTTTATTCAGCAGAATATATAATAAAATATAAAATAAACACAAAACATCTAGAGACATTTATTCAAATTGTCAAAAACAAAAGATAAAGAGAAAGGCATGGAAAAAGACAAAGGAACAAAGGTAAGAATATTGGCAGAATTCTTGTCAGAAACCATGAAAATTTTAAAGAATGCATTGATGACTTCAAAGTGCTGAAAGAAAATAAGGCTTGTCATTACAGAAATTAATGCTTTGTGAAAATATTTCTCAAAAATATAAGAAAAATGCTTTATTAGACAAAAACTCAGAATTTATTGCCAGCAGACTCACTTTACAAGAAGTGGTAACATCAGCTCTGCAAGGCAGAAGGAATACAATACTGGGTGGAAGCTTGAATGTACAAAGTAAAAGAATGTGGAAAATGTAATAAATGTGTTATGAAATTCATGTTCTTTTATTTTTTTTTCTGAATATCTCCGAATAATAGCTATGTAAGCCAAAAATGGTAGCACTGTGTGATGTGTTCATAGTATACATGAAAGTGAGCTGTAAGGCAACAATATCACAAATGGTGAGAGGGAAGGATTTGGAACATACAGTTGTAAGATTTTTACGCCACACATAAAGACATGTAATATTAATTGAATACAGGCTCTTATGTAAGGATCTACGTTTTAAACCCTAAGCTAACTATCCAAAATGTGAAAAGAGTTATAAATAATTACCCAATCATAGAAATAAAGATAAAATCATAAAAATTGCTCAAGAAAACCCAAGAGAGGGCAGGAAATGATAAAGGAAGAAGGAGGTGGAACAAATAGAAAATAGCTAACAATATGGAGAGTTTTAATAAAAATATCAGTAATTACATTAAAAGTACATTGTCTAAACAAGCGAAGTAAAAATACTGTTAGACAGAATAAATACAGGACCCAACATGTGCTACGCAGGAAACTCACTCTAAGTATAAAGAATAAGTGAAAATTTAAAAATAAGAAAAAAATACACCACGCCAACATCAATCAAAAGAAAGTTGGAACAGCTGTGCTGATTTCATACAAAGTTCTCTTCAGAATAAAAGCATTGTCAGGGGTAAAAAGAGACATTATACAATAATAAAGGATTTAATTATCTAAGAAGGAAGAATTATAATAAATGTGTGCACATGCAACAAAAGAACTTCAAAATAGATTAAACAAAACCTGATAGCACTGAAAGGAAAAATAGACAAATCAACAATTAGAATTGGAGTCTTCAATACCCGACTCTCCATAATTAATGCAATAAATAAGGGGATGGAAGAACTGAATGAACAAGTTGAAAACCCTGTGCTTCATTTGAAAACAGAAGTGTATGCATTTTTAAAAATGCATATGGAATGTTTACCAAGATAAATCATACTCTGGGCCATAAACAAATGTTAACAAAGTTAAAAGAATAAAAAGCATACAACATATTTGCTCAACTCTAGAATTAAAACTAGAAATTAATAACAAAAAGATATGTGGAAAAATCTACAAATCTTTGGAAGTTAAACAGTATATACTTTATAATAACCTGTAGGTCAAAAAGGGAGTATACAGTAAAATTAAAAATGTTTTGAACTGAGTGAGAATTATGAAGATACCACATATCGAAATCTGTGGGATGTAACTAAAACAGTGCTTGGAGGGATATTTATGTAAAAAATGCTCATTTTAGAAAAGTAGAAAGCTCTTAAATCCTTAATCTAAGCTTCTACCTTAAGAAACTAGGAAAAGAAGAGAAAATTAAATACTTTACTCCAATTAGTAATTTGGTTTCTCACAAGCTATAGATCAGCAATTCTGAATAAAGAAACCCAAATTGAGGGAAATTCTCCAAAAATAAAACTAACCAGTGCTCTTCATGGATGTCAACTTTATGAAAGGCAAAGAAAGACTGAGAACTTGCAAAACACTGCAGGAGATAAGACAACCAAATGCAATGTGGGATCCTGCATCGGATTCTGGAAGAGAAAAGGGACATAAGTTTAAAAATCTGGCGAAATCCAAAGTCTGTAAATTCAAAGTCTAAAATAGCATTTTTGTTGATAGATGTAGCTGTAGTTTATTCATTTTCTTTACTACTTTGGATTCTATTATTTGCAGATTTCATAAATTATTAGGGGTAGTCACACAGAAAAAAAAATGTTTATAATCATGGTGTATCTTTTGTTTTTCATTTAACCCAAAATGTCAATATGGTGTATTTTAATGACGATATAAGGCAGGGAAAATTATTTCAACAAGACACAAAAATCACTATCATGAAAAAGATTGATATATTTGACCATATTATAACTAAAAACTAGATATTACAAATAGCAGTTGAGATGCAGGTGAAGAGGACATTTTACAGACCAAGAGAAAACATCTTTTATGCATTTAACTTTAAAGAAAAAGATGGTCTAGCTGTTCAATCACTTTGGGCTATATGCATACTACAAGGCAGTGTATTAGGGGAGCAAAAATGATTGTGAGCAAGTTAATTACATTAAAGGACACTGAATGACCCAAAAGGAAGAAAGATGCTTATTATGAATAAAGGACCTGCTATTTTAAATGATAGTTCTGTTTCATACCCATCAGACTGACAAAAATCCACTTGGCTTTCACACCCCACAAGGACATGAGAGACAGAAAAGCTAGACCCTGCCAGGGTGAGTGTGAATCAGACCAACCACTATGGGGAGGAGCTTGTCTGCACCTGATGTATTAGTCAGGATTCCCCAGAGAAAGAGAGTCAAAAGGATGTGTACATGGAGAAGTAGATTTTTTACAAAGAATTGGCTAATGCAGTTATTGAGGCTGGCACGGCCAAATCTGACGTGTGGGCTGGCAGGCTGGAGATCCTGGAGAGGCAGCGGTGCAGTTCCAGTCTGGAGGTCATCTGTTGGAGAATTTCCTTTTGTTAGAGGAAGCTGTTCTTTTCATTTTATTCAGGCCTTTAACTGATTGGATGACGCCCAACTACATTATTAAGGGCAATATCCTTTACTAAAGTTGACCAATTTAAATGTTAATCTCATCCAAAAACACCCTCCAAATTGACACTTAAAGTTAACCACGATACCTGGTGAAAATATCCGTAAAATCCACCCACCATATCCATCAAACCTTGTTGCACAAGAAAAAAAACATACACGTATACACGTACATATATATGTGCATACCTATATATTAGTAAATCTCAAAAAATGCTATGCAAAAACTGAACATCAGAAGTATATATTCTATGCATTATATATGTATATATAATCACATATACATGTCATAAATATAATCAAATACAGATAGTCCCTGACTTACAGTAGCCCAGCTTTTCAACCCTTTATTATAAAACATGCTTTGTGTTAGAGGAGTTTGCCTAACTGTAGGGTAATGTAAGTGTTCTGAGCACAATTTAAGGTATGCTGGCTAAGCTATGATGTTCCATAGATGAGGCGTATTAAGTGCGTTTTCAACCTGTGGTATTTTCAACTTACAATGGGTTTTTCAGCATGGAACCGAATTGTAAATCAAGGAGCATCTACATATATAACTCATAGAAACATGCGTGGAAATGATGTCTCTCAACCTCAGAAGAGCAATTCACTACCTATGGGAAGGGAATGGGGTTAGATTTTAATGGGCTTTTTAACCCTTTACTTCTTTTAAGAAAACTCAGGAATCTAACACTAATTTTCTAAACTTTAACACTTATTAAACCTGAGCACTTGAGTTTGTAGGTGATTATTATGCGCTATACTTGAAATATTTTACAATTTAGAAAGAAAAATACAAAGATCACTTGCAGCAGCTTGATGAGTAGGTTGAAGAGATGTTAAGATGGGTGCGGTATGGCCATTCAGAAAACTAGTTCAACAACCAGCATGAGGGGTGGCCTCGAGGCTTCCATTTGGCATGCTATATTAATTTTTGAGAGTATGCCAATTCCAATTTTCAAAATCATTATTTTTTTCTTTTTATCAGTTTCTACTTGGTGTAAGGGAACACTGGTATATGCAGGAGGAAATCTCTGGTCCCAGGCAAACACTCATCTGGCAGTCCAACTTGAGTTGTTATGTTGTTATCACCAGGCAAATAAACAGACAGAACTAGAATCTGAGTTAGATCATTCCTTATGAAATTATCTAATTTTCTATATGAAGGATATGGCCAGTTCCTATCCCATAAGACAAGTCAACCTCAAGAAGACTGGGTTTTCCCTTTCCTGGTCCTGATCCTTTTGCAGCTCCAGACCTGGGTGTACTTGGACGGTCAGTTACAATGGGGTGGACATAGAAGGCAGTGGCCAGCTGTTATCTTTCACAGTGACAGAGTATAGTGTCCCCACAGTGGAACACCTACAAGTAGGATGACAGAATGATAGTCTGTAACATCCTTCATCCTTTTCCCAAGAAAATTAGATGTGGACAGGAAAACTGTTTGTCAATATTTCAGTGTGAATTTAGCCCTTTAATTTTTGTATTTCCACTCAAATAATTTTAAACTTAGTTTTGTACAAGACTCCTACACTCAGGTTAAAAATTCTAGCCTAACAACTCAAATTGGACTGCCAACTGAGTGTTATTTATATCAAAATTCTATAATTAGCAGGAGCAATGACACCTATTTTTAGCGGTGTGTATGGCTGTACAAGGGAAGAACCCAGGAGGTGTTCACAGAAGCAAAGTACCTTCCAGGTTGTTTTTGTTCCCACGACCTCTGAGCCCCTTTCTGTGCTCATATACCACTGTTCCAGCCACAGTCATTGCCCACACGCCTGGTCAAGGGAAACTTTGCTGTACTTGCAATCTAGGAGCACCACTTTCAGTTGATTTCTCTCTGACCAAGGGGAATGAGCACAGTGACTCCCTTGAAAGGGGTAAATGTGGCTGGGTATGGTGGTTTATGCCTGTAATCCCAGCACTTTGGGAGGCCAAGGTGGGCAGATCATGAGGTCAGGAGATCAAGACCATTCAGGCCAACATGGTGAAACCCAGGCTCTACTAAAAATACAAAAAATTAGCCAGGTGTGGTGGTGCGTACCTGTAATCCCAGCTACTTGGGAGGCTGAGGCAGGAGAATCGCTGGAACCAGAGAGTCAGAGGTTACAGTTAGCCAAGATCACGCCACGGCACTCCAGCCTGTGCAAGACTCCGTCTCAAAAGAAAGGGGGGATAAATGTGTTACAGGATGAATGATTCCAGTGATACTTGTCCAACTAAAGTTGAACTGTTCCTCAATTCTCCATGCAACCATCATAATGAGGAATGAGCATAATCAATGAATTCCAAGATTGTCTTTCTGTTAACGCATCTGTCCACACTCACCAAGTGCTCCTCGTGTGTCAGAGGTTCTGCCAGGTGCAGGCACTCCATGGGGAAACACAGCCCCTGGCCATGAGGCCGTAAGGAGTTCTTCACTTAGTTGAGGTCCCAAACCACTCAGTGAGAGGATTTCAGGAGCCAAGGGAGAGGCAGGGCTGTGGGAGCGTGTAGAAGGGGGGTCTCTGCCTTGGTGGGCAGGCACATGAGAGACACCCAGAGAAGCTGCAGCCTGGCTTGGTCTCTGAAGCTGTGGAAGAAGCAACACAAATGGTGAGGAAGGGGGAGTAACAGAGTTCAGACTGAGGAAGCAGCCAAGGTACAGAGGTGATAAAGAAGAGCCTTATGCTCAGAACAGTTTATAGCTGGAATGTTAGATTAGAGGGCAGGGAAGAAGCCTGGGTAAGGATCCATTGGCAGAAGAACCTAGGGACCAAACTGCTGGGAGTAATGGATACCAAGTTGCTAGAGGAGAGATTTATTTTTTGCAACAAATTGTCTCGATGTTTTTGGCTTGTCGGTCTTATTACATCACAATACCTCATGCCTCCACTTGAGACCTGTTGTACAACGTGTATGAGACACGGCAGTGAACATGCTTCAGTGATTCCTGCACTCCCGGGTTTTCTGCTATTCAGCTCTGGCAGTTGCCCAGGGCCTTTGGCAGACTCAGGGCACTCATGTGTATGAACGTGGCTTTGGTCTTTTTTTCTAGGTATTAGAACTTGAAAAGTTTACCGCTGTGCTATCATCACATTCTCTTGTAGGGAATTTTTTCAAAGACATAATATTTAAGCGTCTAAATGCAGGAAGATTTCTTTCTTCCATAGGAGTTTTAGATAAACTCTTGTTTCTGAACAAAAACGATCAAATTTCAAACAGTACACCAGTAGACTTTATAGGTATGTTCAAGAGTTGGATAGTTGAAAAAACAATAGCACAACACCCTAGATTATCTAATCAAGAGAGGGAATACATCCAGAAATGGGGACGTATCATCTTGGAAGCTTAGGAGATAGTAAATGCTTATGCATATCATGGTGACCTGTCAGAGACATCCCCTGCATCAATATCACCCCCCATCTTTCCCTCCAGAACTTCTTCCTGATGGAAGTAAACCATGAAGATGCATGGTTCCATCCTTGTACTGCTAAAATAAACAGAAGGAAAATCAGAGTATTCGAGGGGAAGAGGGAAATGTGCAGCTTGGAACTTCATGCTGTAACATGGGCCTGTAAATTGGGTCAAGTTCCCTTCCTCATACCTCAGTGTTACTTGCTGTTATCAAGATTACTAGAAGGACAACTCACACATCGGTGCTTGGTCTTAAGTCAATATTTCAAACATTAACAACTTGGAGTGGAAGACTGAAACACAAGATACCTCCCTCTCCTCCTCTTACAAGCTGGAGACTAAGAAGGAAAGAGGAACTCTCTTTGTTTCATTCCCCGATTTTCTGGTTGACCCAGATTGGCATTTGATGCCATCTTTATGGCCAGCATCTGCATGCTTGCTCCCATGTGACACAGTGTGTTTGGCTTCTGGAAACCATTCAGGAACCCCCACTGCACATTTACCTAACCTGGGAGATGATACCTGACTTGCTTCTTCCAGTGACTCTCGGCTCTGGTTCTCCTGGTTTCCTGAAGATTGTTCTCTTATGTGGAAAAACAATCTAAGGTAGTTTATTTGCCACTAGGGCCACTTGACCCAAATGAAACCCAATCACCCTTGTGCCACAACGTGGTGGGAGTGCAGCCTGATTTACTGCTACTGCCCCCTTCTCTAACATACTGCTCCACCCCTTTGCTTAAATAAGCAGAAGGGCGACTTGACAAGTCAATGCAGACCAAGGAGAAATGAGATATCAGCCTCCCCTTTCTGAACATACCTCCAATTTTTACACAGTGAGTCTCTTAACACTGTCTTCAGTAAGTTTGAAGAAGCCTTTCCTTGAGGAAAGGAACATAAGCCCTAGCCATCTCCACTAGCCCTGTGCATAAGTCCTGACTCAATGGTTCTTATTGTGTCTTCACCATTGCATCACCTCCTCAAATGGGCTGAGATGATGGTTGTGCATGGCAGAGATGGCTCTCGAACCTCGTAATAGGATTTCGGGAACTGTCTGCTTCCCTTCCACGAGGACTACTTCTATTATGTCTTACATTTCTTAATGAAAACAGATCAATGCACCCGGGTTGAAAATTTTATTTTAGAGAGAATACTGAATTCAATCTGAAATATGTTTTTGTACATGCAGGCTATCCAAGTTGAATGTTCCATTGACAAGTGGAAAAGCAAGCAGGTTAGAAATACATACTCTTAACTAATTCATAAAAATCTAAGATTGAGGAAATTGTTGAGGGAAAGAGTGAAAAGAAAGAAGAGAATAGAAGGTCAGAATGTATTTGTTGAATGACCACTGCTTGAAGTGATGCCGGGGTGCTTGTAGAAGGGTTGAGGATGGGTAGGCAGAAAGGTAAGAATTGTGTGGTCGCAGGTGCTATGAACAAATACATAATCCACATTTATTGGCCTCCTTGATCTTCACAACCACTCAGTGAGATAAGTAGTGTTTTTCTCAGCATGATACAGATGAGAAAAGTAAGGTAAACTCTACATTCGGATTTTATAAGAGCCACTTTATGGAAAATTGTTGTCATTTCTGATCTCAGTATTCTTCAGTGGTAACTCATGAACATGTTCTGAATAAGTTTGTAAACAGCCCTCCAGAGCCATTCAAGACTTTGAAGCTGTGATCAAATGCAAAGGGAAAAGTAATATCTTCCCCCCAAAATACTAAAGAACACAGGTCTGATAATTTGAGGCTCCCAGATATATGTTTTTGAAGCTGAGAATGACTCAAACACTACACTTAAAAGTAACTTTTGCCTTCAGAAAGGTAACTACATTTATCTTTGCTAGCTCTCCAGCTAGCAAAGTAATAGTAACAACTAATGTTTATTATGTGGTCATCCTGTGAGCATGGGAACTTCAAGCCTCACATGTGGGTTATGGTGGCAGGATTTGAGCTCTGGTGCCAGTGTTTACAAATTTAACTTTATACCACAGCTGTTTCACATAAAAGCCAGTGTCTATGTCTCATCAGAAATCATTGAAGTGGCTGAGATGCCTAAAAAACAGCTTCAGTAGATTCCAATTAGCATCTTCAATAGTTTCTTCCCATTCAAGTTGAGGTTGTAAATCTCTCAGGAGAATTGCGTACATTCAAAACCTCCCAGAAATAAGAGAGGCTTATAGCACTTAAATAACTTAATGAGCTTGCAGTGTTATGATAAAGTCTTTCTTATATTTAATATCACTGCTGCAGATAATAGAATTTTGTTGATGTTGACACAAGTTGGGAGTTCATGTGCCCTTTAGAACAGGACTCTGAGTAATTTTTCAGTTGTCCCAACCAAACACTACCAAATTTAAAATGTAATAAATTTCTATATAATCTGCCAAGTTAGTGGTACTCTATTCAACAGCAATAGGAAACAAATGCATTAGTGAATTAGAGAATAGTTTCTTTAACTACTGTCCTTCATTTTAGTTTCAACACTTAAATTATTCTCATGACCTCATCTAAACCTAATTATCTCCCAAAGTCCTAACTCCAAATATCATCACATGGTGGGTTTAATCTTCAACATACAAATTTCTGGGGAAACAAACATTCAGCCCATAACCCCATTACCATACTTTTTGGAGAAATTATTTTAAATCTTTTTCATTTTTTCCCCACAAATATCAGAACACTCATTCTATGGTAGGTACTCAAGAAATACTTAAATATGGTACCATGTCTCTCTCTCTCTTTCTCTCTCTCTATGGTACTATATTAACCGTGTTATGGCTACATACAAATGAATACTAATGATTCCAAATGGTTTCTGGAAGCCTTTCATATCTGAGTGTATCTGTTAAAAATGTCACTTAGGAAGCAAGGCACTTGGTCATGTGCCTAGGGAAAAGCTATGTTTTGTGAGAGAGATAGATGATTTTACGGTTTGGTTCCCTGTAGGTCTAAAAGAAGACTATGATCTTTAAGTCTGTATCATTATTGTTTACCAGTTGTTCAAACTGACAGGAAGATTGTAGTAAACAGGAAAAATTTTAAAGTGGATTGAATTTAGTTTACAGGTAGATTTCATGCTAGAGTCTTTGGATGAATATTGGGCATAAAACAAAATCTGATTGAATAGATATTACTTAATAAGAATGTTATAATTTAAGTATGATTTAAGAAATAATTTTCTCCAATCATATTGAATAAGTTAGTGCTAGGGAAAGACTGAGAAATGTAGTCAAGAAAAAAAAAAAGCTTTTTGAGGTTCTTGAGACAATGGCAGTAATTTGAAGGATTCTGTAAAAATCTAATGTACAGGTTAGATATCAGTATGAAGAGAGGAGCTGAGGATTGGAAGTTGAATATTAACATGGTTTCTGCAATTGTCAAGCCCTGTAACCTTATAAAATCACCACTTAACCCTCCAGGACATCAGTTTTCTCAACTGTAAACCAAGGAGTCTAAAGTCAGTATCTTTAAAATTCTCTTATTTTCAAGATCCTCTAACTCTGATATTAAATGTATTGTAATGGGATTTTTTAATATTTAATAAAGATAGTGACAAACATGAAATCTTGCTTGATTATTGAAATATGGGTTTATCCACTCATTTTTTTTAAACTCTTATTTTTAAAGTGTATCAACTTATAGTAAAACAACAAATGAGAAATATTTGATTTTTATGATTTGTTCCTAAAACAGTTTGAAAACAAGGTATCTTTTCAAAGTGTTGGTAGCACATCACAGATCCCAGGATTTGAGTTGTCCTGAAACCTTTCCACAGATCTGTAACCTGATAATGACATTCACACTAAGTAGAAACCTGCCCAGCAAGCCAGATGGCCTGCATAGAGGTGTCAAAGAATATTTTGTACCTTTAAAATCACAACAGTAGGTCATTAACACTTTAATAGTGATGAAAATGTCAAATTGTATATTTCTTAAGGAGAAAAAAATAAGCATTTTGGTAGATATTTGTAGGCTTTAAATGCATTGACAGTATTTGGGGATTTTTAAGAAGGAATAACCCCATGTCTTCCAAAAATGTTATAGCAACTTAGGGTGTTAGAGTGGATTAAATGGTGTCCCACCAAAATTCCTATCAGCCTGGAATCTCAGAATGTGACCTTATTTGGAAATGGGGCCTTTGTAGATGTAATTGATGACATGAAGATGTGATCACACTGTCCAGGCTGGGTCTTACCTCCCATGAATGGTGTCCTTCTAAGAAGGGAAAAGCACATACATAAGGAAGAAACCATGTGAAGACAGAGACAGAGGCTGGAGAGTTGCAGCCACAGTCAAGGAAAGCGGGATTACTGCAACACCAGAAGTTAGGAAGAGGCAGGGAAGCAATCTCCCCGACACCTGTCAGACACAGCATGGCTCTGCTGACATCTTCATTTTGGACTTTTAGCCTCTAGAATCTGACACAACAAATTTCTCTTGTTTTAGGCCACCAAGTTTGTGGCAAATTGTCACGGTAGCCCTCGGAACTAACACAAATGTTAACTGGAAAAAGTAATAGAAAATGGGGGAGGGAGACTACATATGCTGAAGCCTGGGTGTGACCGTGCACTTTTCACACTTTATCCAGTTTAATTCTACAATAGCATTATAAGATAAGTATTATTACCCCCATTTTACAAAATTCATAAATATATGTTCATGATCAGATAGCTGGCAAGTGGTGGATAAGGCTGAAAACCAAATCAAGTATGAAAGTCGTGGTTTTCCTGCTGTAGTCATTAAGAGGAGCAGAGCGTTCGGTCAAATATCTCAAGGTACGGCAAGTGGAGGACAGCAACCCAGCTTCGGTTATTCAAGAGGAAAAATAGGAAGATGGGTGTTCCTTAGAGGCAAAAGATGGTGAACATGAGTCTTCATTGGAGGCAGGAAGTGTGGGCACCCAGGTTCATTGGAAGAGGCAGGTGTGAACCACCGTGTTCCTGGGAGGCAACAGGTGTGGACATGCTCATTTGAGGCCGGGGTCATGGACACATGTGTTCTTTCAAGACAGCAGGTGGTCAATATGAAGCTAGTTGTTCCAGGCAGTGGAAGTCGCAGAGGGACAAGCTGAAGGCAGCCTGAGGCCCCCTTCTCCATGAGGGTATTCCCAGGCATGTCTGCTGGAATGATCAATCTGTGTGAAGGAGGCATGCATAGAAAATGGAACTGTATGGTCACATAAAAACAGAAGTGGAAGAAGTTCTGTGTATCAAACTTGACTATTCTGATTGCATTATGTCTCCATTATAACTGGCACTGCAGGTATCTCAAAGATGAGTACAATTTTCAATCCAGTTCTGTAGTGTAATGGAAGATAAGGCAATGCTTAGATAACAGGCAACTCATTCATTACCACCCTCACCGCCATGCAGAGCAATGGCGTGCATGTTGATGTGCCCTCCTGTTTTGAATATTCAAGGCCCAGCGCTGTGACAAAGGTGTGCATTCTAGGTTTACTGCAAATCTATGCCCCCATGTCAAAACAGATATGAATGGTCCCCTGATTTGCTCTTTTTAATGTATGGCTAAATTTATGAAATAGCCACTCAAAAAATCTGCCAGGGAAGCACATATCTATGGATTAAACCATGTTTCCATTTGATGACCTGATGAAATTAGAATGTTGGAGTATGAAGATTGAATAAGGTTACATTTCAAAATATAAAACCTTGGATCTATTCTTGAAGAGGCAAGAAACGTTTTCTGGTCCTGATTATACTTAACATGTGACAGCAGAACTGCTAAGGGAAGTGGTTCCCAGACTCCTCCAGGATCTGGCAGGCCCTGCGCTTGCCTCTGTGCCTTGGTCCTCTCTGTGTGTTCTGTCTTGTGATTGCTGAACACCATGGATCAGGTCTCAATCTCTGTAATTCCTGGCACACAGAAATCACTGAGCAGTATTAATTAACCCTGCCCCACTCAGCCTTATTTAAACATTATCCAAAGCTGGATAATGGCAAAGACGATGGGTGTGTACATGGTGACCAAAGGTCAAGTCCACCTACTCAGTCTTAACCATAAATTCTATTAAAAAATGCAAACTGCTTACTATTCTAGGCAGTCTCACTGTAAAATTGAGTACCACGTAAGGGCCAATTTTAGAAACTGTCTGTATTCATAACTTCTAAAATCAGCAAAAACCAGGTACATGACCCTGAAAAAAAAGCCTGCCTTCTATATTCAAGAGAAAACTGTTAGTAAAATGTTTTTGAAAATGGTGATAATGTCCGAAGCTTTGTCTGCTGGTGGAGTAACTGAAATTTCAGCCACTTCACTCTCCACCGCTTGTTAAATGTATTCCCCCATCCCCAACTCAAGTGGCCGATAATGGCCTTAATTACAGTACATTTAGGATCCAAAAGTGGGGGTGAAAGGAGATGAAAACACTGCTTGGTTCCAGCTTACTGGTCAAAGCCAATTTAAAGTGATTTGTTTTGTCTAAGAAATAGCAGTCTCATGCAGTGAGTGAAGATCAAATAACTTCATGTTTGTCAGGGACAGGACACCGAGTTCCAGAAATCTCAACTGGAACAAGAAGCCGAGGAGGTTCCTGTGGGATTTGTTAACCCTGGCAGACATGGGCGTGCTCAGTGGAGCAGGGACAGGTGCCAGCAGGGGCTAGACAGAGGCTGCTTACCTGGCTATGAGCCCCTTAATAAGGAAATCAATCTGAAATCAGTCTGGGAGAGGAACCTGGGCTCTAGATGTTCTGTTTTCTATTCTCCTTTCCCTGTCTACTGCCAGGGGTGGGCTGGGTCTGAGCCCATGAGGATGAGCTGCATCTGGACCCACAGGGGTGAGCTGGGTCTGCATACATGGAGGAGAGCTGGGTGGATTGGGTCTGCACACGTGGAGGTGAGCTGGGTAAGCAGGGCCTGCACAAATGGAGGTGAGCTGGTGGGCTGGGTCTGCACACATGGAGGTGAGCTATGGGGTGGGTCTGTACATGTGCAGGTAGCTGGGTGGGCTGGGTCTGCACACGTGGAGGTGAGCTGGTGGGCTGGGTCTGCACACGTGGAGGTGAGCTGGTGGCCTGGGTCTGCACACGTGGAGGTAGCTGGGTGGGCTGGGTCTGTACATGTGGAGGTAGCTGGGTGGGGTGACTGCACACATGGAGGTGAGCTGGTGGGCTGGGTCTGCACACAGCCTGAAGAGCTTGGCAGGGGAGGCTGGTGAGGAGCTGTAGGCATTTCAACACATTTTTATGTTTGGTTTGGACCAGACAGACCTGAGTTGAATGAAGTGCCATTCAGTAGCTGTGTGGCCGGGGGTACCTGAGCCACTTATCACTTCTGTTTTCTCATTTACAGCATGAAAGTAATGGCTCCTATGGCCCATTGCAGTGGCCCTCTGAAGCCACTCCCCTCATGTTCATGGTCACTCCTAGACCTCCCTTTGCCAGTGATTGTAACACAGACTACACCTCATCCCAAAGCCCTCAATTCTCAGACAGTGGTTTCCAAACTTCACAGCTCACTTTCTCCGGGGGTGGGTGGTCAGATTAAACACAAGATGCCCAGTTAAATTTGAATTTTATGTAAATAATTTCAGATAATTTTTAAAGACTAAGTATTTCCATAAAACACCTGGAGTACACCTATCCCAAAATATTATTCATTTTATCCATAGCATGAATCTCAATGGTGAGAATCTCTGGTCCTATGGTTGGTAGTTAGAAAAAGACACTAAAGGCTCCACCCTGCAGCCCCTTAGATCACATGACATTTCTAGTTATCTCTGCACAAGGAATTCAGTAGACCAGGAGAAAAACTGTCATTACCAAAATTAGATTAATATAAAACGCCACCTGCCAAGGGTTATAGATACCCTGTTCTTGCCATGTACCCATATTCAAAACTTGAGCATGGTGCTACATCAGGGTAAGAACATGGAGGACCTCAGCGTCTAGGTAGTTATGCACGTGTCATAGTTGTTAGATCTTAAATGCTTTGTTTCATTACAACCGAGGAGCCAGAAGTGATTTTTGGATCTGAGCTGCTCCTGATCACCACTGTCTAATGATGTTGTGAAAAATGCAGCTGAGACTTGCTTAGAACACAAGCCCTGACCATTGTCTACTGACAAAACACAATCTAAGGTAAGGAAAGAAGGAAAGAAGCAAGGAAGGAGGGAAGGAGGGAGGGAGAGAGGAAAGAAAAAGAAGAAAGTCTATAGCAAAAAATAAAATTTATAAAAATTTTATAAAAATTTAATTATTTGTAACTTCTGCCTCTAAAGAATAAATAATTAATAAATTATAAAAATTTAATTATTTGTAACTTCTGCCTCTAAAGAATAAATAATAAGCAAGTGACTGCTTTTCTAATTTTTCATTTATATCTTATCTTCCTCTCCACTAAAGTCTAGGTTGGATTTGTTTATTTATTTATTTATTTATTTTTCACACAGGGTCTTGTTCTGTCACTCAGTCTGAAGTACAATGATGAAATTATAGCTCACTGCAGACTCAAATTCCTGGGCTCAAGGGATCCTCCTGCCTTGGCCTCCCAAAGCACTGGGATTACAGGTATGAGTCACTATACCTGGTCTAGGTTGGAATTTAATAGGCACTGCAATTAACGCTTAAGCACGGCCTCTAGGGTTCTCAGAATTCCACCTGCACCTTCCCCTGGGTTTTGCCCACAGGGTGCCCAGAACACCTCACGCTCTCGGTAAACTTCTCTCCTCACTGTCTTTGTGCCCCCGTCCCCCTCTTCTGACAGGATGTCATTCCTTCCAGAAGTCAAACCGCAAACCACCTGAGAGATCAATCCATAAAAAAAAACCGATTACCCTTGTGTGAGTAACCGACCACTGGGAGCAGCCTCCAGCCTTGCGCCATCCCCGTTTACTCCAGCTGAGGTACCAGCCACCATCAGCACCACCTGCTGCCATTCCCACATGACTTCGACATCCCCTCTTTCCCACCCTTCCCTCTTCTCTACCCAACCCCAGCTTCACCATGTTCCTTCATGGGATATCAACTACAGAGGCATCTGTACTTTTAGTTATTCATTTATATATATATATTTTTAATTTTTATTTTTTCGAGACAGACTCTCTCTCTCTGTTGCCCAGGCTGGAGTGCCGTGGATGATCTCAGCTCACTGCAACCTCCGTCTCTTGGGTTCAAACAATTCTCCTGCCTCAGCCTCCCAAGTAGTTTGGATTACAGTCTTTTACCACCATGCCCAGTCAATTTTTGTATTTTTAGTAGAGACAGGGTTTCACTATGTTGGCCAAGATGGTCTCGAACTCTTGGCCTCAAGTGAGCCACCTACCTCGGCCTCCCAAAGTGCTGAGATTATGAGCCTGAGCCACTGTGCCCGGCTCAACTGTACTTTTAAAGGCTTCTCTCGAGTTTAACGTCAGGATTAACTGAAACCTATCTTCACTTCAGGACCTTGCTTCTCCTGCCAGCCTCTCAAACAGAGCCCTCATTTTCTCTCCCCTAATCCCACATGCATCTCGATGGGAGGAAGGTATCCTCCCTGTTCCTCATTGCGTCCAGCCAGCCATGTCTTCTTTGTCCTTCTCTCTTAGAAACCCAGGTTCGACTGACGTAGGTGCCGTCAGAGTGTCACTGGCCTCCCCTCCCTGGAGGATGCCTTTCCATGTGGCAGTTGTTTATGGTATATTAAGTCTCTTCCCACCATTTGCTGGGGATTTCAGCACATGACTCACTAGCTCACTCTGTTCATCACTATTCTTGTTTTCATTCTTCACAAACCTAGTATCCATCAAGAAGATGATCCCTTCACAGCCTTGAATTTTTAGCTCCGTGGCCGCTTCTTCCAGCCGTCTGAAGCCGCTCCCCTCATGCTCATGGTCATTCCTCGACCTCCCATCGCCAGCTGCGATGGTTAAGATTGAGTGTCAAGTTGAATTGAAAGATGCAAAGTATTGTTTCTGAGTGTGTGTGGGAAGGTGTCGCCAAAACACTTGAGTCTATGAACAGAGAGGCAGACCCACCCTCCATCTGGATGAGCACCATCTAATCAGCTGCCAATACAGCTAGACTAAAGCAGGCAGGAGAAGATGGAAGAGCCGACTTACTGAGTCTTCTGGTCTTCATCTTTCTCCCAAGCTGGATGCTTCTTGCCCTCAAACATCAGACTCCAAGTTCTTCAGCTTTTGGACTCTTGGATTTACATCAGTGATCTGCCAGGGGCTGTTGGGCCTTCAGGTACAGACTGAAGGCTGTGCTGTTGGCTTCCCCACTTTTGAGATTTTCGGATTTGGACTGGCTTTCTTGCTCCTCAGCTTCCATACAACCTATGGTGACACTTCACCTTGTGATCATGTGAGTCAATACTCCTTAATAAACGCCCCTTCCTATACATATCTATCCTATTAGTTCTGTCCCTCTAGAGAACCCTAATACACCAGTGACTGGAACACTGCCTATATGTCACCCTAAAGCCTCCCATTCTCAGACAGTGGCCTCCAAACTTCACGGCTCACTTTCTCCTGGGGTGAGTGGCCAGATTATACACAGGATGCCCAGTTAAATTTGAAGTTCAGATAAACAATTTCAGATAATTTTTTAAAGATTAAGCTTGTCCATAAAACACTTAGGGCAAGCTTATACCAAAATATTATTCATTTTTATTCTAAACTTAAAATGTAACTGGGATTCCTGTATTATTTTTTAACTCTGGGAATCCTACCCTGCACCTTAATCCCAACAGTCTCTGACTGCATTAGAAGCTGCAAGCCTTTGTCCTGACTTTTTACTAAGGCCAAACCTTTTATCTCTTCCTCCCATTACATAGATTCCACAGTCTCTCCTTAATCACTACTTCTATATTTGCATGGCAAAGCACCAACATTGGCTAAATCCAATTCTCTGCCCACTTTGTGCCTGCACCTGGATAGCTTCATATGGATTGATAAAATTATGTAATTATGCTCAATACTCTTTCTTTTTTACCTGTGACCATGAATCTTAAGCAGATCCTTAACACTGTTCAATAATCTTACTATATTTCTTTTGCAAATTGTGTTCACACTCCTAGAGAAGCAGGTTCGAATATCCTGATTGTTCTATAACTTCTAAATACCAACGTCCGTGCTTATTCTTAGTTAATGGATCTGTTTTCTAATTCACTGAGAAAATAGGAAAAGCATGCGAGTGACTCCATCTCCCACCACCAAATGAACCAGGTCTCCCTGCAGTGAGACCATGGGCTCTGCCTTCCCTCCTGTTTCTATTTGGGGCCATCCCTCCACTTGCATCCAGGATTCCTCATCTGATTTTCCACTTAGGTCGCTGCTTTTGCTATTACCTAATTTTTTCTATTGTCATTAAATGTTTTCATCTTTTCTTTTTTAATTTTGATTTTTATTTCAGATACAGAGGATACATGTACAGGTGTGTTACATGGGTATACTGCATCCGGGTAGTAAGCATAGTACCCAATAGTTTTTCAACACATACCCCCTTCCTCCATCCCCACTCTAGTAGACCGCAGTGTCTGTTGTTCCCATGTTTATGTACATGTCTGCTCAATGTTCAGATTCCACTTATAAGTGAGAACATGCAATGTTTGGTTTTCTGTCTCTGTATTAATTTGCTTAGAACTGTGGCCTTCAGCTCTATCCATGTTGTTGCAAAGGACATTATTTTATTCCAAAGGAAAATAGATCCTTATACCAAAAAACACATGTTCTCATTTGTTCATCACTGTGCTATTTACAACAGCTAAGACATAGAATCAACCCAGGCACCCATTCATGGTATACCATGGAATACTATGCAGCCACAAAAAATGTTTCCTTCTTTAAGAGATCTCAATCAGGATGAATACACACTGTATTAGTTCCCACCTTAAAAAATAATCCTTTACGTGGCATCTCACTTTGCTATAATGGAGGATGGCCTTGTTTCTCTCTACTCATTTACGCAGCAAACTCCTCAACAGAGTTACTGACGAGCACTTCTTGAACTTGCAAACAAATAATCTAGATACTTTTCTGAAATTTGGGCTTGATTCAGTAGGTCTCCAGCATTCTTGTAGTCTCAACTACTTGGAACGCTGAGGCAGGAGGATCTCTTGAGCACAGGAGCCTGGGGTTGTAGTGTGCTATGATTGTGTCCTTGAATAGCCACTGCACTCCAGCCTGGGCAACATAGTGAGTCCGCATCTCTTAAATAAATAAATAAATAAATAAGGGGGGAGAGAGAAAGAGATTCTGAATACCTAACAAGTTTAATAAGCTCTTAGGTGATGCCAATAATTCTCCACCAAGGACCACATCTTGAAGAGCAAGGGTCTGTAGATACTTTCTTTTCTCTTTTTAAGCCCCTCAAACCAGGCTTCACCTTTCACCGTTGCCCCGTTGGGTTGCTACGAACTGTGCTCTGGCCACTTTTAATGTCAGTGCTCAATTCTTCTTGACCGTAGAATTTCACTCTCTTGAGAGGCTTTCTCCTATTGTCTTCTAGGACCCTTCCTGCTTCACTGATTCTGCCTCTTTTGTGAATCCTCTCAATCTTTCAATACTCTACACAGTAGAGTTGCCAGGGTAGAGACCTCCCTTCTCTAATCACACTCTCTTCTTCTCTCTGTGTGATTGCATCCAGATGCATGGCTTCAAATCCTCCAAAAGCTGATAATTCCCGTGTTTGTACTTCCATCTCTAACATCTCCC
Source organism: Sapajus apella (assembly GCF_009761245.1). NCBI lineage: Eukaryota > Metazoa > Chordata > Mammalia > Primates > Cebidae > Sapajus > Sapajus apella. Next base: position 35,244,473 of record NW_022436951.1, read on the forward strand.
CTGAGCATCCACATGTTTCCTTAATATTTCTACTTGGAGTTCCCAGGAGTTTCAAACATGTCATGCACAAAACAGAATATTTAAATTCTCTCCCATACACTCCCCTCATCTCAGGAATTAGTACCATAATGTACCCAAATTAATAAACCAGAAATGCAGGATTCATCTTTGTCTTCACGCTTTCCCTCACCTTCCACATGCAGTTCATTGGCAAATTGGACTCTCAAAATATATGTCAATTCTGAGACAACCTTCTAGGATGCTACAAACCTTATCTAATCCTTTATCTTCCCTTTCTGAAATGACTGTACTAATCTCTAACAGGGGTTTCTGTTTCTACTATGACAAGGTATGGGTCCACAATAAAAACTTATCTCCAAAGACATAATTGACATACAGAGGTTAAAATGCCCTAAAATATGTTTAAAAATGTTCAGAATGATATTGGTAAATATCCAGAATGCCCACCTTCAAGCCATTCCTGTTGTCTAATCTTAAGGGAGCTTTGTGATATTCCCAAATGAGCTATCAGCAATGCCACTCTAAGAATGAATAATATATTTCCTGTTTTATCCACTGACTAAAAATATAGTGTCTTCACTTCTGAAATATTTCTTCTAGAACAAGGCAATTATTTTCATTTCCGAGTGTTTTCTGAGAACAGAGTCTCATAAACTGTTATACAGAAGAGAATTTGAAGGAAAGGTATAACTTGGGAAGCTGACATTCTCAATATTTCTCAATCCACTTTAAAAATATCAACTCTGAAACCATAAATTCAGGGGAAACTAAATTTTGTTCTGAGAACTTTGAGGTCAACAAATCCCAATTTATATCCCTGCCTTTAAAAGTGCTTAAGCTGTGAAAAATGGAAGTCAGATCCAAGGTACTTTATTGATTTTAAGGCTATATTATTGTAAACTTAAATTTACCCATAGCTAAGTTTTTTAATGTTGCTGTTGTTCTTCTTCTTCCTTTCATTTTTCTTTTAAGATAAATTTCCAACAGCACACCAAAGCCTGTCATCCAGGGATCAGAAATATTTGGCTTGCTGCCTGTTTTTGCATAGCCTGCAGGCCAAGAATAGCTTTTAGATTTTTAAATGGTTTCATGTTAAGTTTCTATGTGAGTAGCTACAAAATATCCTTGATTGTACCTTTTGGTCCATGAAGCCTAAAATATTTACGCTCTAGAACTTTAAGGAGAAGTTTGGTGAACCTTGTACTCTTAGCTCCCCTGAGAGTACTTACTTGAACAGAAAATCAAGTTAAATGTTCCATATATTTCAGATCTCCCATCCTCCCAAAGAGTGTTTTCTCTATTGATTCAGCTTTTCATTTTTTTCTCTGCTAAATTACAATGAGTTGATAGTTTCCCCACTGCTTCATCTACAGGTATGGCTTTACCCACAGGTGAGTGTCTCCTCGTTAGCACTCTGAGGGCTCCCACCCCTTGATCTCTCAAGAAACAAGGGTATCAACAAGCATCCAGCAAAAGTCAGGTTAAAGAACATTTCCTAGATCAGGGTACCTGGAGGTGGAAATTCTGGCATGACAGTTGCGGAAGTTAAAGATGGAGTACTCCTATTTCCAAATGGCTCTCTACTTCCGGTCATCTGAGGCAGAAGTCATGAGGGAAGTGTCTTTGTGCTTTCTATATGTGGGTTTCCCTTGGGAACTTCAAAGTGTATGGTGCTGAGACTAGGAAGGGCAGTTTCAGGGATGGAGTCATGAATGGCTCCATCATGGCATGAGGTGACTCCATCATGGCATGAGATGACTCCCAACACGGTATGAGGTGACTCCATCATGGCATGAGATGGCTCCATCATGGCATGAGATGGCCACATCGTAGCATGAGGTGACTCCCAACACAGCATGAGATGGCTCCATCATGGCATGAGATGACTCCCAACATGGCATGAGGTGACTCCAACATGGCATGAGGTGACTCCATCATGGCATGAGATGGCTCCATCATGGCATGAGATGGCTCCATCGTGGCATGAGATGACTCTAACACGGCATGAGATGACTCCATCGTGGCATGAGATAACTCCATCGTGGCATGAGATGACTCCAACACGGCATGAGATGACTCCATCGTGGCATGAGATAACTCCATCGTGGCATGAGATGACTCCAACACAGCATGAGATGACTCCATCGTGGCATGAGGTGACTCCAACGTGGCATGAGGTGACTCCAACATGGCAGAAGATGGCTCAAGCGTGGCATGAGGTGGCTCCAATGTGGCATGAGGTGATTCCAACATGGCAGAAGATGGCTCCATCATGGCATGAGATGGCTCCATCATAGCATGCAATGACTCCATCATGACGTGGGTTGGGTCTATCATGGCATGAGATGGCTCCATTATGGCATGAGATGGTTCCATTATGGAGCAATATGACTCCACCATAAAATGAGATGGCTCCATCATGGCATAAGATGACTCCATCATGGCACGAGATGGTTGGTTGGAACCATTTGGATGGTTCTCGGCCAAATACTAGCATCAGAGGCACAATGCAGAAGATAGAGGAGAGTGGGTTCTGCTGAGTAGAAGTGCCTGAGTCTAAGCTGCTCTGCCTACCACCCTTTTCTCTAGAGTTGCTGGTGAGTATCTCTTCCTTCCAGTGTTCCCAGCTAGTATTTCTTCTCTTCTGGGGTTGCAGTTAGTACTTTTTCTCTCTAGGTTTAACTAATACTAGAGAACGTTTACACTTATTTTTTCACTCCCCTAAATGTCCAGTGATAATATACATCCCTGCCCTACCTTCTTGAATGCTCTGTTGATGCCTAAAATGTATTTATTTTTGTTATGGAGCTATGCTGCATCCTGGGTGCCAAGGTTTTTTGTAGTTCACATGAGGTTGCTCGACATTGTATAATGCCAAGAGCTCTGCAGACATCTTTGATAAGTAATAATTCAAAAGAACGTCCACAGATACAGTGATGGACAATGGCTGGAATTCAGAGAAAATCGTAAATATTGTAATGAGAGAAGAGTTATTTCATTTCCTTGTAAGTTATATGCTTTTTCTCAAAATACACCATTGTGAAATAGTTATTCTATCTGCTTAGTCTATGAGTCAATTATTATAATATCAACAAAATTTTCCAAGAAGTTCTAATATAGGCAGACCAACCAAAAAGAGATTCTCAAATGGATAATAGAAATACCATCAACTTCTCAAACCTATGTGGCCTACGTAGCCAGCAATGCATTGCTGGCTAAGGGCCCATCTGTGTGCAACTCAGAACTTCTTTTAAAAAGATATAACTTTTATTGAAGAATATAAATGGTGGTTTTGTATTTCTAAAAATGCTAAAAATTTCAAGAGAAAACTATACTTTTAAATTTTATTTTCTTTTAGATGGAGTCTTTCTGTGTCTCCCAGATTGGAGTGCAATGTTGTGATTCTCGGCTCACTGCAACCTCTGCCTTCTGGGTTCAAGCGATTCTCCTGTCTCAGCCTCCCTAGTAGCTGGGACTACAGGCGTGCACCACCATGCCCAGCTAATTTTTGTAGTTTTAGTAAAGACAGGGTTTCTCCATGTTGGTCAGGCTAATCTCGAGCTCCTGACCTCAGGTGGTCCACCTACCTCAGCCTCCCAAAGTGCTGGGATTACAAGCATGAGCCACCATGCCTTGCCAGATTTTCTTTTTATTTAAATATAAAACCAGTCACATTTGTGACATTGGTCTTCTGAGACTGGATGCCAGGAAAACCTTGATGTTCAGTATTAGTGCTGTAGACACACAGCTGGGAAGAGGTGAGGCGAGTGATATCTGCACCCTGACTCTACCTTTTGGAACTAAAACAGCAGCAAATTGAGTTTATTATTTTCCAGCATCATATATGTGTTCATGATATACCTGCCCCTCCTCATTTTCTCCTAAAGCATACTTGGGACTGTTTGGGAAACCCAGCAGAGATATGGTACCATTTGTATGCTCTGTGCTGAGCATCTCCTCAAACCTTTAACTTATTCAACAACAGTTAAGTCCCTATACATTGTGTCTTTACCATGTTCTAGGTACTCTCATAAGCATGAAGGATACAGGTGAGAATTAGGCAGACAAGGTCTCTGTTCTCATGCATCTTCAATTATACAAGCCGCTCATTTAAGGAGAGTCTCATGGACTGAATTGTGTCAGCCACCAGTTCATATGTTGAAGCCCCATCCTCCAATACCTCAGCATGTGGCTATATTTATTTGGAAATACTGTAGCACCTTTAAAGAGGTAATTAAATTAAAATAAGATCATTAGGGTGGACCCTAATCCAATATGGCTGGTGTCCTTATAAAATGAGATTACCATATAGTCCCAGAAAGAAGACCATGTGAAGACACAAGTAGAAGACAGCTACCCTACACATGCCAAATGAAGTCTCTTTATTCCTCAGAACACCTTGACAAGTTATCCTGTGCAAATTTGGGATGAGGTACTGGTTCTGAATAAGTGAAAGAATGAAAGAAAAGAATCTTGATACTCGGAAGGAGAACTGAAGAGCTGGGAGAGGTGGATGAGAAAGAAGCCAGATGAGCTCAAGAAAGCCACCACACTGTACTGCAACCCTCTCCCAAAGCCCAAGATATTCCCCAAGCTCACTAAACTTGAAATTAATGGATACATAGATTTCTTACAAAAACTGGTGAAAGGACTATAGTTATATCTAAACTTGTGGGACAAAACAGAGAGAGTGGACAAAAATTGAGGAGGTGGAATCTTGAGAATCTAGGTCTACTAGCTTTGCAGATGCTGTGGAGAGGATCATGAAATGCCCAGGCAATGAAATGAGAGTGTAAACCGTTTAACTAGTTGTTTTTTGTTTTTTGGGTTTTTTTTGCCTCTTTTCTACCATATAATTATACTTAGAAGCACATGAAAAGAACAATATATGTAATTAAATCCAAAATGAGTTTTGGATTTTAGATCATTGAACACAAGTTATGGGTGTGTGTGTGTGTGTGTGTGTGTGTGTGTGTATGTGTTTGTGTTTACAAGAAGAGTAATGAACACACTCCACACATCAGCCCACAACTATGATGGCAGCAGCTCTGAAGATGGACTGTTGTGGAGGTTGGGCACAGCAGGTGGAAGAATACCAACACAGTAAGTCTCTGTTTTGAGAAAGGAAGACCATGTTCAATCTTGATGGACCCAGCATTGTAAAATTAAGCACAACTTTTTCTTCCTTTGATCAATAGCAATATTTGGCAAAAATCCAAACATACAGAGAGTTGAAAAAAAAAATAGGGATTATGGAATAGTGCCTCAAAGGAAATATAATTCCAAACTCCAGCTGCCATTCAGAAAACATGGGTGAGTGTGATATCTGAAGTGTGATATCTAATTTAAGGACTATTGACACGAGCTTTATAGGAAGGTTCTAGAGCTTGGTATTTCTTGGCACCAAATAAGAAGAAGCCATTTCAAAATTTCTGGAATGATTATGTGGCAGTGAATCTCTCTACCAAATCTCAAGAGAGTAAACTTTCTTCTTGTGTTGATGCCAGATTTCTAATGCACTTGAGTTTTAAACAAAAAGCATCTTATTTTACAAATTTATTACAAACTATTGAACTGGCTATTAAAAGGCTCATGATGGTTCTACATGTGCTTGGCAAATCACAGAAATGTGCATACATAGATACTTGCTATGTCACAGCTGAGTCCTCATAGTGAGCAAAACCCTGGAAAGCGTGGGGGGGGGGGGCTGCCTTTGCTCATCTGGCCCAAATTCAAAGCCATCCATCTACTGTCTTGATGGTGGTAAGAATTACAACCACTTGCATCTATACAAGATTTGCCAATACTAATGGCATGAAAAAAAACAGCCAACATTTTACCTTAAGCAAGCAAGACATGACAAATGCAATTTTCTGGATAACAGGTAAATGTGGGTTGGATTTGTAGTTTCATGCATGAAAAATTTTTGTTTTTCAAAACCCTGAGTTGACCCACTGGTATCTGATCATCTTATATCAGACTTTACAGTGGCTCAAAGAGCTAATCTGTGAATGATAAAACATTAAAAGAAGGCTTGGTTATCCTTCACAAATATGGAAAATAACTAAATGCAGAAACTCTGTACAGCGAGTCACCCAGAGGATCGAGAGGGACACACATGTTCTATGTAAGAGACATGAATTAGATCTTCAAATTGTGGTGTTGGAAGCTGAGTAGACTCTGAAGCTGCTTTTGTTTACCATCTGGCTCCTTAGACTCGGGGCTGGGAGAAAGTATTTATCTCTGTGCTGTGAGATTTCCCAAGGAGCATTCTCTCGCCCTCAGCTTGTTCCCTTTCATTGGGCGTTATCTTATCAAGGAATGTTGCTCTGAGAAGGTAAGAAACTCTCAGGTGGTGTCACTAGTTACTGATCATGTGACCTTGGGCAAGTCACTCCTCCTAGCCTCATTTCCTTATCCCAAAATGAGAATGGAAGGATGGATGCAGTGGCTCATGCCTATAATCCTAGCACTTTGGGAGGCCAAGGTGGGTGGATCACCTGAGGTCAGGAGTTCAACACCAGCCTGGGCAACATGACAAAACTCCATTTCCACTAAAATACAAAAATTAGCCAGACATGGTGGTAGATGCCTATAATCCCAGCTACTCTGGAGGCTGAGGCAGGAGAACTGCTTGAACCCAGGAGGTGGAGGTAGCAGTGAGCCGAGATCATGCCACTGACTCCAGCTGGGGCAACAGAGCGAGACTCCATCTCAAAAAAAAAAAAAAAAAAAGAGAGGCAGAGGATGAAAACAGTGACTGCCACATAGGATTTTTATGGGGATTAAGTAAAACCATGCTTAGAAAGCATTTGGCAGGATCCTGATATGTAGCACATTTTTTCAGCAAGTCATTGCCTTATCTTCATTATTTATCATCATTGCAGTTGTCTTTTGTCAATTCAGCAACCATTTACTGAAAGCCAGATTTCTATCATATAGCAGGTTAACTTTTACTTCTTTAGCATATGTGACACCTGCCTATTTGGTTTCTTCTCTAGTCTTAGAATTAATCCATAGAGTCCTGCAAACCTTCAGAATAGGCAGGATATAATGTTTATTAGCACATTATCTTAACATTCATTTCAGCTTTATCCTTACCAACATTCATCCCTGGAGATTTGAAACCGCAAATACATTATAGGTGCCTACAAGTTATGAAGAGCTTAAGACCAGGAGCGATTGAACTTAGGAGTAGGTTTTTCACTTAGTAATTTCCCGCTAAAGTACAATAGCATTAAAGGCATATTATAATAAAAGGGAAAAATGGTATTAAAAGCCCAGGTGTTAACCTTGGATTGATAATAGATGTATCAATTCATGTTTACTTCTATGCATGTATTATTAACCTAACGCCTTTGAAAGTAGAAGGGCCTTGTCTGCTGTATCCCCTTGCTGAAGCTCTATCTGAAATGTGTCTCTATGGAGCCAATTTACCTCTCTTTTATGTTTTCTGTGGATTCCTGAAATAGTTAATGTAACTTCTTCAGTAGAGCACAGTTACGAGCATTGGGAAAAATCAGAGCTGCTCAATCCATCACTCAATTCAAACTATGTTTCACTAATGAGAAAGCTATGTGTCAGGGGAAAAGCCTGAGACAAATACAAATTGAGGCACATTCTGCAAAATACCTGACCAGCATTAACAAAACCCTCAGAATAAAAGAAGTCTGAAAAATTGTCACAACCAAGAATATCCTAAGGAGCCATGATGACAAAGTGTAATGTGGTACCCCGAATGGATCCAAGAACAGAAAAAGAAAGTCAGATTAAAAACGAAGGAATATGAACAAAGTATAAACTTAAGTTAATAATGTTGTATCAATATTGTTCCATTAATTGTGACAAGTACCACACTAAAATAAGCTATTAATAATAGGAGAAAATCTATATTATCTTCATAATTTTTTATAAATTATTCAGAAATAAAAGGTTTAAGTTGTTCAGAAATAAAAGGTTTATTTTTTAAAAATCTATGAAATGTTCATGATGAAAATGCCAAAAGCAATTGGAACAAAAGCCAAAATTGACAAATGGGATCTAATTAAAGAGCTTCTGCACAGCAAAAGAAACTATCATCAGAGTGAACAGGCAACCTACAGAATGGGAGAAAATGTTTGCAATCTATCTTTCTGACAATGGTCTAATATCTAGAGCCTACAAGGAGCTTAAACAAATTTACAAGAAAAAACAAACAACTCCATTAAAAAGTGTGCAAAGGACAGGAACAGACACTTCTCAAAAGAAGACACTCTTACAGCCAACAAGCATATGAAAAAAACCTCAACATCACTGGTAATTAGAGAAATGCAAAGCAAAGCCATAATGAGACACCATCTCATGCCAGTCAGAATGGCTACTGAAAAGCCTAGAAACAGCTTCATCCACACATGGACAGGGGGAGGGGAACGTCACACACTGGGGCCCATCAGGGTGAGGGGCTATGGGAGGGATAGCAGCAGGTGGAGGGATTGGGGAGAAATAACACCAGAGGAAATGCCTAATGTAGATGATGGGGGTTTTGATGCAGCAAACTACCATGGCATGAGTATATCTGTGTGACAAACCTGCATGTTCTGCACATGTACCCCAGAAATTAAAGTATAATAATAAAGAAAAAGAAAAGTCAAGAAAAAATAGATTCTGGCAAGGTTGAGGAGAAAAAAATAATACTTTTACATTGTTGGTAGGAATGTAAATTAGTTCAATCATTGTGGAGGACAGTGTGGTAATTCCTCAAAGATTTAAAAGCAGAAATACCATTTGACCCAGCAATCCCAGTGCTGGATATATACCCAAAGGAATATAAAACATTCTATTATACAGATACAAGCATGCGTGTGTTCATTGCAGCACTATTCACAATAGCAAAGGCATGGAATAAACCCAAATGCCCATCAATGATAGACTGGATAAAGAAAATGCGGCACATATGCACCATGGAATATTATGCAGCCATAGAAAGGAATGACACCATGTCCTTTGTTATCCTCAACAAACTAACACAGGAACAGAAAACCAAACACTGCATGTTCTCACTTATAATTGGGAGCTGAATAATGAGAACACATGGACACATGGTGGGAAACAACACATGCTGGGGCCTGTGAGAGGCAGGTGAGGGGATGGAGAGCACCAAGAAGCATAGCTAATGGATGCTGGATTTAATACTTAGGTGATGGGCTGACCTGTGCAGCAAATCACCATAGCACACATTTGCCTTTGTAACAAACCTGAACATCCTGTACATGTACCCCTGAACTTAAAATAAATGTTGAAGGAAAAAACTCTATGAAATTAAATGTGAACAAGTGAATTAGTTACTGAAATTCAAAAAAAAATATGTTCATGATCATTTTTGAACTAAAGCATATACTATTGCTCTAATGTTAGGGGTACCCAGGGGTTATAATAACAGCTTTTGTAGTCTGGAGTACTGGAAAGGCTGTGAGCTTATTTCCATAGATGTGTGTCTCTCTGAATCTCATTGCACTCAGTAGTCAAATGTAGTAATTATAACTACTTCCTAGATTATACGTGAAGATTTAATTCACCACTACGAACCTCCATGCGTGGTGTCTGATGCACAGTATGTACTCAGTTAATATGAATTATCTTTTCATTCCCTTAAGCATCTTTCTAATATAGGATTAGTCGTGCTCTGTTTTTCCTTTCTATCATAAGGGCTTGATCAAAAATTACAAATTATTTTGGCCATGCTATGCATTGATTTCTCCACAGGAGATAAATTCTCAAATGTTGAATACTTATTGATTTTTAATCATCTGTGAACTGTCTGAAAACAAAGCCAGAAACTCTAAAACTACAATCTTAAAAGGCTTAAAGAATCTGGTTGAGATGTTGCTTTTGCTTCTTATTTTGGAGAAATAAAAATCAGGTAGAACTTGAAATAACTGTATACTCCAAGAAAGACACTATTGTGTAGAAATAAATTAATCCACCTGCATTGATCACTTCTCTGAAGTAGGAAAAAAGATAGAAAACAGAAAGAAACACACCTATTCTGCTAATCTATAGCTCTTCCTTGAGGGACATGGATGATTCAAATGGAATTTTTCTTACTCATTTAAGCAATTAACTTCTAAAAATTTTATTTATTTTTTAAAATTTATTTATTATACTTTAAGTTCTGGGATACATGTGCAGATCTTGCAGGTTTGTAACATAGGTATACACGTGCCATTGTAGTGGTTTGCTGCATCTACAGCCTCGTCATCTACATTAGGTATTTCTTCTAATGCTATCCCTCCCCAATCCCCCAGCCTGCTGCTATTCCTCCCCTAGCCCCCCACCACCCAGGCCTCAGTGTGTGCTGTTCCCCTCCCTGTGACTGTGTGTTCTCACTGTTCAACACCCACTTATGAGTGAGAACATGCAGTGTTTGATTTTCTGTTCTTGTGTCAGTTTGCCGAAAATGATGGTTTCCATTTTCATTCATGTCTTTTCAAAGGACATCAACTCATCCTTTTTTAATGACTGCATAGTATTCCTTGGTGTATATGTCCCACATTTTCTTTATCTAGTCTATCGTTGATGGGCCTTTGGATTGGTTCCAAGTCTTTGCTATTGTAAACAGTGCTGCAATAAACATAAGTGTGCATGAGTCTTTATAATAGAATGATTTATAATCCTTTGGGTATATACTCAGTAATGAAATTGCTGGGTCAAATGGAATTTCTATTTCTCGATCCTTGAGGAATCACCACACTGTCTTCCACAATGGTTGAATTAATTTGCACTCCCACAAACAGTGTAAAAGCACTCCTATTCTCCACATCCTCTCCAGCATCTGTTGTCTCCTTATTTTTTAGTGATCACCATTCTAACTGGTGTGAGGTGGTATCTCAATGTGGTTTTGATTTGCATTTCTCTAATGACCAGTGATGATGAGCTTTTTTTCATATGTTTGTTGGCTGCATAAATGTCTTATTTTGAAAAGTGCCTGTTCATATCCTTTGCCCACTTTTTGATTGGGTTGTTTGTTTTTTCATGTAAATTTGTTTAATTTCTCTGTAAATTCTGGATATTAGCCCTTTGTCAGATAGATGTATTGCAAAAAATTTTCCCATTCTGTTGGTTGCCTGTTCACTCTATGGATAGTTCATTTTGCTGTGCAGAAGCTCTTAAGTTTAATTAGAACCCATTTGACAATGTTGGCTTTTGTTGTCATTGCTTTTGGTGTTTTAGTCATGAAGTCCTTGCCTATGCCTATGTCCTGAATGGTATTGCTTAGGTTTTCTTCTAGAGCTTTTATGGTGTTAGGCCTCCTGTTTAAATCTTTAATCCATCTAGAGTTAATTTTTGTATAAGGTGTAAGGAAAGAATCCAGTTTTTTAAACTTTTATTTTAGGTTCAGAGGTACATATGCAAACTTGTTATATGGGTAAATTGCGTGTCATGGGGGTTTGGTGTACAAGTTATTTTGTCACCCAGGTAATAAACATAGTACTCGATAGTTAGCATTTTGATCCATACCTTCCTCCCACCCTCCATCCTCAAGTGGGCCCTGGTGTCTGTTGTGTCTTTCTTTGTGTCCATGTGTACTCAATGTTTAGGTTTTCTGTTCCTATGTTATTTCATTAAACAACTAACTTCCATGAACCCACTAGATGTGAAGTTGTTTGCCTGATGCCAGAGAAAGGCAAAAGTGATCTCAGCTATGGAGCTGCTCACAAGGTGGTCTAATAAATTCTACATAGTAAGACATGGTCTTTGACCAAGGTTGGGGGTCAGGGAAGTGCTTGACAGTTCACGGTTCTGCTGGGTTTTAAAGGCTGTCTGAAAGAAAATGGGCACATAAGGAGGATGAGGGTTTAACCCCAAAGCCCATTTCCCTAATTCCCCCTACTACAGACTGCTGCTGGCTGAGGTATAGAATGTAAAGGTATAGAATGTAAAGATGGCAGATAAGGCCCAAGAGAAAGCAGTGGCCAGGGATTCAGTTCAGAATCTCTCAGCTTAGGAGTTAAAAGAAGAGTCACATGCCCAAGATTCCAGGGTAGACAGAATTCTGTGATTGAAGAGTAAGGGATGAACTGAAGTGGGCTGATTGGAAGCAGAGTGTGAAGACTCTTGATAAATCTCAGGCAATAAGTGATGATAAATTAAATAACATAGTGGCCAAAAGAATAAAACCCAAGCCTGTGTTGGCATTGATGACTTGGTGACCAACTGAATATGGAACCAATTTATCCATATTGAATGAATGAATTCACATTGAATAATATGGATGATTCATATTGGATAATAATCTCTCAAGTAATTTGCATTTCATCAATAATGTTAGTGTATTTCTGACATTTTATTAATGTTTCATGGATTAGAAAGTGTGTGTACATATGTGACCTCATTCATTTTTAAGACAGCATTTTTAGATAGGATATCTCTCAGGTTTCTGACACAGGTCACTGAGACAATTAAAGTGAAATTATCAACACAGGAAATGGAACAGGTGTGTATGGGAGGATGATGATGAGAGCTTCAAATAGGAAAACGCTGAGCTTGAAAAACTTGTGAGATGTCTGAGATACAGTTGAACATAAGGCCAAAAAGAAAGCAGTAACTCTCAAGAAGAAGGAGATAGTGGTGGTGATAAACCCAATTGAATTAGGGGGAAGAATACCATAAAAGGTGCTGATAGTGAAAAACTTATTCATTGTGATTTCTTTCTTAAATAAAAGGAAGTTAAATGAATTTCAATAAAATATTGGCTGTAAGAATGTAGATCGAGAAAATATTGTTTAGGGAATGATTGAGAAAGAGAGGAATCTGGGACCACTAGCAGAGAGGTAGTATTAAGTATAGGTAGGAATCTGCTTGCTCATGGGAAGTATAGTAGGTTCATGGAAAAATAATTACTCTGTGTCTTTGGTCTGTTTTGCCATGCATTTAAAAAAAAGTATAGGGCTGGTTTTTGAGAATTTGCTTCAAATCAAACAGTAAAGCTACAATGCAGAAAGCAGATTGAATATGTTCTGGCCAGGCGTGGTGCCTCATGCCTGTAATCCCAGCATTTTGGAAGGCTGAGGTGGATGGATCACCAGAGATCAGGAGTTTGAGACCAGCCTGACCAACATGGTGAAACTGCATCGCTGCTAAAAATACAAAAGTAAGCTGGACATGGTGGCACATGCCTGTAATCCCAGCTACTTGGGAGGCTGAGGCAGGAGAATCACTTGAACCCGGAAGGCAGAGGTTACAGTGAGCAGAGACCATGCCACTGCACTCAGGACTGGGAGATAAGAGCAAAATTCCATCCCAAAAAAGAAATGTTTTGAGATGTCAAAATTTATCCTCTTCATCCTCAATGATCCTCTCCCTGCAAACTGCCATGCATTGTCCACTGACAATGGGCAGCAAGAAACAAGATATGTAGGAGTTCTCATCTGAAGGCCTCTACCATGCAGGAGAGTTGGGATTGGATTTCTAGGATGAGTCAACATTGGTTACAAGCAGAAGTAACACTCCACACAATTCATGTTCAATGAAAACAAAACTGACCGGGCGGAGTGGCTCACGTCTGTAATCCCAGCACTTTGGGAGGCCGAGGCAGGCAGATCACGAGGTCAAAAGATCGAGATCATCCTGGACAACATGGTAAAACCCCGTCTCTACTTAAATACAAAAATTAGCTGGGCATGGTGGCACATGCCTCTAGTCCCAGCTACTTGGGAGGCTGAGGCAGGAGAATTGCTTGAACCCAGGAGGCGGAGGTTGCAGTGAGCTGAGATCGCACCTCTGCACTCCAACCTGGCACCTGGCGACAGAGCAAGACTCTGTCTTGAAAAAAAAAAGAAAGAAAAAGAAAAGAAAACTAACAATATAGCAATAAAATGGAATATTGTGTTTACTCAACTATTAGAAATCTTTAAAAAGGTATTATGGAGAAAAGCATGTAACAGAAAATCCAAAATAACAGTGGTTTAACAGTGGCTTCTGGGGCTGCACATCGTGATTGTCAGGACCTCAGGCTCCAACCGTGGAGCTTCTCCATCATCTTGAACATATGGCTTCTACCTCCTGACCTGGTGCTCCAGCCATCTCATGCACATTCAGCAGAGGAAAGGAGGCAAGATACCTGCTGAACTTGAACAGGAGATGTCCCCCACACCTACTGATCAGAACCTAGCCACACAGCAAGGTGTAGCTGCAAGGAGGACTGGGGAATGCAGTCTTTCCTCTAAATGGTCATGCACCCTACTAAAATTGAGGGGTTTATCACCAGGAAGGAATGGGGAGAATGTGTATGAGGAACAGGATCATTGTCTACCATACCATGCTCTTTAAGGTTAGGATGGTCAGATTGGAGAAAGTGTTGAGAGACAGACAGACAGACAGACAGACAGACAGACACAGACAGACAGACAGACAGACATCCATATATTATATTCTATCCAAATATTACATATTCAGCCTCTGGGATGTATCAGGCACTTTTGTAGGCAATAAGGAAGCAGCAGTGAACAAAACAGAAAAGAAAACAACTTTGTCCTCATATAACTTGAATACTAATGAGAGACTACTCTATTTTTATCCTCAGGATTAGGCCAACATTTATTCACAACTGAGACAAGGGGTGCATTACCCTTGTATTTCTATGGTTGAACAAAGAAGAGGATGCAATTTTCCTATGGTTGACAATCCCAGGACCAGTCAGCATATCTTGAATCTAACACACAACTTCACTGGAGAAGAATGATACTTTCACAAAACAATGTAAAGGTAAGCCTTTCCAATATGGAATGCCTTCAAATCCTGTATCTGTTGAACTTTTAGCCACTAAACAAAGAGGTAGCAGGGTTCAGAATCTCCTTTGTGTTCTCTGCCATGCTACTAGATGGTACGTACCATTATGGAGTTCTTTGGTCTGGTGTGCCATGAAATTATTTAGGGTAAAAATGGTCTTCTTTGGGCTACCCATGTAACAGGGAGTCATCAGGTGCTGCTTCTTAACTCAGAATGGGTAGAATGGGGTATAATTTTGAACTACTCTGGAAAGAAGAGGGAGGGGTCAAGCTTTAGTATAATATCAGTAGTCCATCTGTCCCTGTTGTGTCTGTTGATAATTACAGGTCCATAAACTGCCTTTCATTCTTCAGCCTAAGAACTGATGAGAGTAATGTGGAATAATAGAAACCTTGGTTTGCTATATTTTTGTGAGCCAGTTATATATGTTATTTGAAATCCAATTTTATTATCTATAATTTTAAAAAGAAAAAATAATATTTCTTATCTCAAAATGCTGTCTTGAAAATGAATAAGGTCACATAGATACATACACTTTCTAATCTGTGAGACATTAATAAAATGTCAGAAACATATTTACATTATTGATGAAATGCAAATGTCTTGAGAAAGATTATGAAATAGACTAAGATTTTATCATTAATGTTCGCCATAATTTATCTTTTAGAAAAGATAATCATTCAAAGGTTTTTTGTTTCCAGTAGGTGTTTAGATAAGCTTAGTTGACCTTTTCCCAAATCTTGACAATTAGTGATGAAACGAGATATGCCCTGTGAGGAGAAGGCAGGGTGTACTTTACAGCCTTAATAAGCCAAACAGGAAAGCCAATACTGGGTAGATTGCTGTGAAGGCAATTAAACTTTGAAGAGGGTGACAGTCCAACCTTCGACCAAGCAAACAGCAATCTCTCTACCAAGTGGTGCTTTGATTTGCCACGAGTCCTTTGATTTTCACCAGTGAAAGAGCTGCAGTTGTTTTTCCTGGATAAATTTCCTATTTCTCCAGAATAAAGTTTATTTTTGAGTTAGATATCTGATGTCATCAGGCTGGGCTCATCTTTTGCATTTGTGGAGTGTTCTGGTGGCTGACATGACTAAGCTAGAAATTTTCTTGAGACATGTGTTATATCTTTACAGATACAGTGGGCTCTTACCCCCACATGAAGGGAAAGCTGAAGAAAGGGGATGGTGGATGGCAGCAGATAGAAAATCCCAAAAAGAATGGCTGGGAGAAAATAATAAAGACCTAGCAATGCAGAGTTCTTCAAAGCCAGATAGATGATTCTGACCTGCTTTTAGAAGGAACAGTGTTGGTCATTGGTTGCTTGCTTTGATGTTTTCTTTTAAAAGGGTAACAGCAATTCCTTAGAAGGCCAGCCCAAAGTTCTGTTGATCTTAGCATATTATGCTGATATTTTTTTCTTCAAGAAAAATTAAAAATTGGGTTAGGCAAAATGACAAGGCAAGAAAATGTTTTCCTGGTTACAGTATCACCAAAAGATCAGAGGGCTAGAAAACGCATTAATAATTTTGGAAGATGGAAGCGTTATCCGTCAAGAGAGAGTGAATTCAGAAATATCTGCCTTGAAAAGGTCCCAGATAGATCAATATGATTTACTAAACAGCCTTGATTCCAGAACCCCAGGAAAGACACACCTCAGGGAGACACATAAGGCTGTGAAAGAGAGGAGTCAGGCCCTGGGACATCCTGCAGATGCAAGGCATTCATCTGAGAGTGATGGTGAGGACCCCAAGCCTGGTGAGAACTCCTCCAAGGATGATGCCTCTGCTGGCACTCGAGCCTTCTGGAGGACCCTGGGGGCTTTGGGACCAAAGAGCTCCCTGGTATTAAGTGGCCCTCCCATGGAGGATTTACAGAAACAGCCCCTCAGTCTTCCTTTAATTGGAGTCCCACCTCTCAGCACTCCAGAGACATCCTCAGTAGAACTGGAAAAGGGTTTGGTCCCAGAGCACAGCTCGAGGGAGCTAAGTCTTCCCCACTGCACAATCAGATTTCCGCATTTGGTGGAGATGATTCTGCATTTTCTTTAGATTATAGTCTTCTGAAGTCTAAAGAGCTCATTGTGCAGGATTCATTATTATAAAGAAAGGAAATGCTGCCCAGAGAGAAATCCATTTAAAAGGAATTATCCTCTCTACGAATGTGCCAAAAGAAGGCGATGGGAAGTGGGCCGACAGGAGATTAGAGGGACCTGAACATTAACTTAGCTCTGTAGATGTAATACTATTTAAATGCCTTTAATGCCACTTACAAAGGGAAACGCACAATGGTCCTGGGCTTGCCTTTTAAGATTTTTGTCCTTAGGACGCCAGGGGTCTCCTCTGACTCTTACAACCCCTGCAACATGTCACCGGAGCCCCTCTGTTGTTGTCTTCCGATGTGTTGCCATGCTTTGTTTTGCATTTTATACCAAATATCCCAATGAAACTGTGATCACAGAGCCACCATTTCCTGTGTCAGGAATAGCTAGTGATAGGCTTCTGCCCACCGAAGTGTTATCCCACACCATGAGGCAAGCCATTTTCTCCGAGTCTATGATCAAGTTAAACTAGTTAATAAGATACAGAAAGTATGTATTCAAATAGTTTTTAAAATGAACTCAACATGATTTTTATTAAGTGAATCCAAATCTCAAAATTCAAAATTATGAGTAGATTCAAATGAATGTTTTCCCACTAAATACTACTATCAATATTTTATTTATCATGTTAAACATGCACAGAAGCATACTAAGTGATTATAATCCTCCAGTTATACAGTGTCAAGGAGCACAGAGACTCAGTCACTCAGAAGGGAAGACAGAGCCTGGGGAAGTGCGCTTCAGATGCTTGGAGGACAAGGCTCACTCATCCTTAGCTTGTCTTCCACTTGCTGTGGTAATGAACTGTGATCAGTATTGACCCTAAGTATTGAGTTTTCCATCTCCTGTTTTCATCAAGCATCCATTGGAAAATAATTGCTGCAGGCACCTGCCGCAGAAACAACTCATGTGACTCACTCACATCCAGTGGATGTTTTTTCTTTCCCAGTCAGCAAAACAAGAGGACTTGTTACCTCTGTCTTTTCTGACCCTAACATTTTGCTTATGTCTTAGCAAGCTTTAGATTAGTATTACAAGTAAACAATAGGAAATAACTTTGTTGCTATAAATTCCAGGATCTTAACACACATTCTTATAATTGTCTCTCTATGTGTTTCTCCTCTATAGTAGTTACTAATACCAGCAGGGGCAAGTCAGGCAAACAGAGGTAGATAACCAAATATTTTACCTTACCAGGCAAGCATTCTCCCTCTTCAGGCAGATACTGCTAGAGAACAGTTGTGCAGTGGCACGTGGTTACCTCCTATTCCGTTTTCTAGTGACCTGACTCTTCGAATCTATGGGACATACAAAGGAAATAAAAGAAAATGATGTTCACCTTATTTCCTCATTGCTTTAGATCCACATAATCATGGTGCAACAAGAAAACGGGTAACAACATGAATATAATTTTTGATCTTCTAATAGGGTAATTTTATTCACCAAATTATGTAATGCCATAAGAAAGACAAAAATTTAGACTGGATGTCAGGAAATGTTCCCTGATAATAAGAAATATTTGATTAATAGAAAGGCTCTCAGGAGAATGGATAGGAAGAACTTCTGCCACTCAGGACATTTCAAATTAGATCTAAGCCAGGAAAATGGAAGCTGAGCTTTGTTTACAGCTCTTGGGCTTTCATCCAGCACATGAGTGAGAATATTCTATGTTAATCTGGACAGCACTGTACAGTAGGCAGGTTTTTGATGGCAATATTCTTCTAATACTAACTGCAATCTCCAATTTCTGAACAAGGCCACCTTTGAAACACAATTCAAAGAATGGTTTCATTGAATCTAGAAAAATGAAAGGGTTTACCCTATGCTGTGGCTTAAGGCCTGGGCCTTTGCTTACACCCTTTACGTATGTCCATCATGGCTTTGAAGTTGACCTGTGTGGCAAGATTTTTTCTTTTCCATAAGGACTTTTAGTCAGCTTCTGAAAGCGTATGGGTAATCTGTTTCAGGATTTAAAAGCCGTCACTTACTGAACACATAGATGCGCAATTGTTTTGCTCTCATGCGTTGATGTGCAGTTCTTTACCTAGAAAGGATCATGGGATTGCAGCACCCACTCTCTCAGATATGTAGCAGGCCTATTTGTTCCAATTGCCACTTCAATCCTTATGTAAGTTATTGAATATATTCTTACATTTAAAGATTTAAATAAGGCAGAAGTGCAAAATAAAAAGTTAAAGTCTTTTCTCTCCCACACTTACCATCTGCACTCCAGACAGGTATGTATCATTTCAGAAGCTATTCTTTAATAACTTACACACACACTTACGTACACAAGCAACGTGTTTTTAATGTAAATAGAATCATTCTCTTTTCATTGTTCTATATCTTCCTGTTTTCCATTAACCGTGCAACTTCGAGATTCTTTCCAGACGAAAACACATGGATCTATGTCATTCTTTAAAAATACTACACAGTCTTCAAAATATTTGCATTATTTATCTAGTCATTTCTTAAATTAACAGATATTATTTCTAATATTCACTTCTACAAACAATGTTGTAATGAATATTCTTGTCTGTATTTTATGCATGAGTATGAAAATTTTATAATACTATATAGCATTTCCTATATGCCAGGCATTGTTCTTTGCCTTTTGTAAATATTATCACATTTATTCCTGACAACATCCTTATGAAGCAGATACTGCTATCATCCCTAGGTGAATAAACTGAGGCAGGAAGAGGCTAATTTTACCTGCCTGTAATGGTAGCTGGGATGTAAACCCCAGCGTATTAGCATAGAACCTCGGCTTCTCAGGTTCCACTGTATCTCTGTTATAGCAATATTGTTTAGTATGTTTTGCTTCTACAAATGGGACACCTGTTTCCACTACACATTAATTGGTATTACTAGTTTATCTGAAAACTATTTATTTTCAAATATCAATATTTTATTGAACATTTGTATTAAACATACTCATATGCTTTAATTACTTTGGTTGATTGCTATGATTGGTTTCAAAAAGGTTCATTGAGATATAAATTACATGCCATACAGTTTGCCTGTTTTAAGTGCACAGTTGATAACTTTCAGTAAATTTACCAAGGTGTCCAACTCGTACTATTAACCAATTTTAGAACATTTTTATCACAGTGATAAGATCTCTCTTGCCTCTTTATAGTGAATTCATCCCTGTCTTCAGCCCTAAGCAGCCCCCACTGTACATTATATCTCTATAGATTTGCCTTTTCTGGACATTTCATTTAACTGTAATCATGTAATATGTAGCTTTTTTTAATATCTGGTTTCCTTTATTTGGCATGTTTTTGACATTCATTCATGTTATAGAATGTTTAAGTATTTTGTTGCCTTTTATTACTGAATGTTATTCCATTGCATGGATAAATGACATTTTGTTTATTCATTCACTAGTTGAACTTGTGGGGTTTTTTTACATTTTGCTTATTATGACTAATATTGTTATAAGCATTAAGATAATACTCAATTTGAGTTCATGCGAATTCATTTCTGAATTGATCTATCAATTATTTAGTAGTAGACATATGACTTCACTATTCTTGGGTAACTAACTAGAAAATAAGTACTGGGTGATATGGTAAGTTATGTTCAACTTCTTAAGACACAACTAAATTGCCTTCCAAAAGGTTATGTTTTACATTCCCACTAGCGATGCCTAAGGGTTTGATTGCATTAATGTTCTAGATAAATAATTCATTTTCTTTTTATAGACCAGAAAAATCAAGGTTTAAAGAAGTTGAGTTACTTTTTTTTTTGTTCCATTCAGTAAGTGGTAGTGTTAAGAATCAAAGTTGGGTCTTCCTGATTCCAAATTTCACACTCTTAACTACGGTAAAATTATTGCCTTCAAGATAATTTTCAACAATTCTCTTGAGGACAAATTCAGTGTTTCTAATTATCTGTTTTTCAAAAAAAAAATTTAAGTCATATATGTCTAAAATTGTTAGCAGCCTACTTTTACTTAGTGGAAGGAAGATGAGACATTAGAAGGAAAGAGAAAATGAGGAATGACACTGATGGAAAGAACCTATGTAATGAAGACAGGTCAGACACCTCTTCTCCCAAGCAGCTCAGTCTCTGTTCCTGCTGATTCCTCTGTCCCAATCATCACAGCCCTACTTCCCGCATTTCATTTAGGTGCTCATGCTTGTCCTTCAAGATTTAACCTTTGCACAAGAGGATGGCAGGCTAATGGATCTCCCATTCATTGTTGATGTGAGGAAGTTTGAACTGAGTGATGTTACGTAACCTAAAATTCAGAGACAATATCCTGTCTTTTCCTGTAACATTTCTTCTCAACAACTGCCATTCAGTGGCCCCTGGCTTAATGCTGTCCTTCTCAACACAGCAATATGTCCTGGCCACAGGGAGCCCAGAGAATGCTCTAGCCCACTCTCTGGATGATATGATTAGTGCAGCTGTGCATATTCCAGAAATGTATACACATGGTTTATTCTTAGGTGACATAGCACAGATTTTTATTTACTATAGACAGTGATGTACAAGGTTAGCAAAATAAATGGTTGTGGGGGATGGTGAAACTGTTCCTTCTAGGGGTGGAACTGTTGAAACTGATGGTGAAACTGTTTCTTCCTCTGCTGCTAAGTCTTACCTAACATAGTTGGACTCTTAGACAAAAAACAGAGATTTCTACTTATCTCACTAAGTAGGCCTTACTTTATTTCAACATTCCCAATATTTTCCCTCTTTATCCCCTTTTAGAAGCTACTGAATAGTTGGTAGATCAATTTAGAAATTTATTCATATGAACTTAAATTGAGTATTATCTTTTACATTAAATTGAATCACATGAAATCCCCACCATACAGGGCAAAAACAGGCAAATAACTGCAATTTCAGATGGTTCATCCAAATAACTGAGCTCATCTCAACTTGTAGGTAATTCTATCATACTCAAAACACAATCATACCCCAAGGCTGTAATATGCTGTGCTGACTTGGATAGTATAATAAAATAGCTACGCTGAGAACTATAACAAATCTTTTTTCCAAAGAGCCAAAGCATTGGGTCTCTCTCACTATTCTGGGCATTGATTTATTAAATCTATGAGTTAAACACCAGCTTCACACAGGGCCCTCACAAGACTTGCTTTATTATAAACAGTTTTAGAAGAATCTATATGTTCAAATACAAAGAATGAACAAATAAATGATTTTCTAGCTGTAACATGGATCATTTACTTAAACTCTGTCAGCTGAACAAATAATTTTCAGCATGTTTATTAAAAATATAGATTGGTTTTCTCTGTATCCCTTGAAATTTTATCAAAAATGCCAATGATACACTCAATAAAAATACATGTCTGGCTCAGGGGAGCTAGAAGGAGACAGAATGGTTTTTAATACACCCTCTTCTCCATCTCTGTCCCTTAGGGGTTTAAAAAGAAAGCAAATAATGTTAAATAAACCAAATGAACAGCCAGGAAGAAACCAGAGAAGGCTGCTGGAGATACGTTTTACATTTTGCTGACAGTTTCCAAATTCCACTGGTGAAAGAATCTGCAGTTGTTGGAAGGCAGCTTCCATGAGTTGTTTCTGGAATTATTTCAACAACTTGACCTTTGGCTCATCCAACAAGTAGCTCGTGCCCAACATTCCTTGGTGAAATTTTAGGAAAAAAAATTATATATATATCACCTATGTTATTCATATTTTGGATACCAAATATGTTTGGTTTAAAAACTCTCACTTTGTTTTCAAACATTTATTTGTGTTTCTCACTAAAAAATGTCCAGAAAATGAAACAAAAAAACTTTCATTAGAAAAGAATCACCAAACAAAAGATTCTGGCATAACACTATAATCATAGCAAGTTAATTCTTTTTATGGGTTTTAGGTGGATGAAAATATTTATGATAATGGAAATTCTTTTAAAGAAAAAATTTTGAACGTGAACCCATAATAAGTAATTTAAATTTTCAAGAGTTATTGGAATTCCATTAACTTCTCTGTAAAATGTTGAATTAACTTATGGTAATAAATAAAATACAAAGTTTTAAAACATTTCAGATATTTAATACATACTAGTCTTATAGGTAGACATAGTGAAGCAGTGTCTGTGGTTCTATTATCCTATGGTCAAAATTTTGTGGATAAGTTTTAAATGCTATAAGAAGCTCTATGAGTATCTTTTGGACAGCACACATTCCTCTCCTTCATAAAAGACAATTCATTGGCATAGAAATAGAGCCAAAATCACAGTTTGGGAGAGAATATCATGTAAGGGGATTAGAAGAAATGTGAGCTTTTAAAAAACCTTCCAGAGGAAAATCAGAAATTGAGTGATGTGGAATCTGGATAATGAGGATGTGACTCATACATAGCCTAGAGTTGTATCAGCTTCCCTTCTAAAAATTACAATGTTACTCTCCAAAGCCTCAAGAAGGTCAAAATGTATCAGTGCATTTATTGCCATTACAGCTGTGGGCAGCAAACAATCCCCTTGAATAAGAGCACACAATTAAATTGAATAATTTTCTCCTTGAGTAAAGTAATTTTCTCAATGGGGTATACACACATGCACACACATATATAAACTATACATATAAACATATTGTTTATGTGTATATATAAACATATTAACAGTTTAAAACTGGGTATTCCCCCTTGAGGGTGTTAGAAGTAGTCGCTAATTTCCTGGTTTGATAGTCTTAGCTAAGATGCAAGATGCATACCAAATTGTGCAAGAAGCTTCCCTCGCCTTAAAGAAGAATCCTATTTAACTATGCATATTTTGTATGTGAATATCCTATAATCCATACATAGTTCTTAAGATGCAGTGAGTTTAGGAAATAGCCACTCTCTGAAGCAGAGATCGCAAGAAGCAACGTTGAAAGTGTGAGCCTAGTTATCTGCAGAGCAACCTGTTCTAAGAGGTTATTTCTATGTAGAAGTGGAATCTGGATCAGTAGCCTGAGGGAATGTTCTCAGGAAATGCAGCTGGCCTGTAACGGTGCTGTCTTCTGGTACCATAAGCCAGTTCTCAATTGATGATGTCTCTGCCAACATCAAGAAAAGTGTCTAAGTGTGTGGCCTTCAAAATTCCGTTAGAGTTTATGTTTAAGTGCCCCCCTTCATGCACACAGATGCACTTTTCAAACAACGTGGCCCATGTAAAAAGTGGGGAGCTCTGGTTGAACTGAGCAAGTATGTGGGTGATGGGGCTTGGGGAGCAGAAGGGCACTCACCCACCTAAGCTACCTCCATGGGCCTTGGTACTACTAAAACATCTTAAAATCTACTCCCTGGGCAATTGGTCCAAGGAGGCAGGTACTTTTGGTTGGATGTCTTGGAAGGACTTTTTTTTTTCAGATTCAGTTTTGCTCTTGTTGCTTAGGCTGGAGTGCAATGGTGACATATAGACTCACTGATACCTCTGCCTCCTGGGTTCAAGCGATTTTTCTGCCTCAGCCTCCCAAGTAGCTGGAATTACAGGTGCCTGCCACCATGCCTAGTTATTTTTTTGTATTTTTAGTAGAGACAGGATTTCACTAGGTTGGTCAGGCTGGTCTCGAACAACTGACCTTGGGCGCTCCACCCACTTCAGCCTCCCAAAGTGCTAGGATTTGATCCATCACAATGTGAGTTTGTCTTTAAGATTCTCTGATTACTCACTTGCCTCATTCTTCAATTCACCAAACATTGTCAGCTTGATTTTCTTAGGGAGATCTATACTTGAGAGAGAATGCACAGAACTTTTGATACCAATAGTTTGGTCAGTATTTCTTTCTTCTTTTTCTTTCTTTTTTTTTTTTTTTTTTTTAATTTGAGATGGAATCTTGCTCTGTCACCCAACCTGGAGTGCCTCCCAGGTTCAAGTGATTCTCCTGCTGCAGCCTCTTGAGTAGGTGAAATTACAGATGTGTGCTACCATGCCTGGCTAATTTTTAGCAGAGACAGGGTTTCACCGTGTTGGCCAGGCCGGTCTAGAACACCTGACCTCAAGTGATCCAGATCCTCAAGTGAGGTGGATCCTGCCTCAGCCTCCCAAAGTGTTGGGATTAGAGACGTGAGCCACCATGTTTGGCCTGTTCAATATTTCTAATAAGTTAGCAGACGGGTGTTTTATTTGTCAGGTGGAATCTTTAAATACTGTGAAACAGATGTCTTACACTTGACCAAAGCTTATGTAAATTCAAATAAAGTTTTTGAACATGTAAAGCCAAAATCCAATCCCTAGACAAAGAGTAACAAACTTGCATTCATTCCTACAGGAGCAGGCAGTTGAGTGAGTGAATAGTTGGCAGGTGGGTACCTACTACAAACTGAAATGAAAGGGAAAAACTGTTTGCTTTGAGTCAATGGTGACCCTCTGGGGATTTGAGACCTCCTGTGGTCAAATCCTCTGATTTCCAAAAGGAGATAAATACCCAAGTTGTTAATACTCCTAATATTTAAATATTAGTACAGACATTCTATAATCATCAGTTGGGGTAAAGAAAAACTGCCTGGAAGCCTGTGGATAGAAAGGAGGTGATTCTGCACTAGACTTGTTCTAAAAGGAAACAGTCCTGTTTAAAGCTCAGAAAGCTTCTTCGCTTGCCAACATTGTGTCTCTAATCTGAAAATGACCAACAAGTCTCATGTATTCAGAGGAAATTGTACAGTTCAGTTAGACACCCATCTTTAATCCTAAATAAGTTATCAAAATAAATACGAACAAATACAAATAATAGTTTCTGTACACTTGTATAATTTTATAATTATATATTCATACTTGCACAACTAGAGAGTCTTTTTATCTTAAGGAATCTAAATCATTCTTCCTGTTTTGTTGTTTTAAGTTAGAAATGTTAAGACACAATGATCTGCCATGGCTGCTCCAACCATAAAGACTGTCATGCGTGCCGTCAGATCTAATACTTCTAGACAATCTGCAAGGTCATCTTTCTCTGTCTCAACACACAAAAAGACAGATGAATTCAACTCTTTTAATAAATGGGATGGATGTTTTCAAAAGCAGAGTTCACGGTGATGCCTTTGTAATGATCTCAGTACCTTATTGAGTCTCAGTGCCCATAGAGCTTTTCACTGATCTTGTCAATTAACCTCTCCATGGCTTCTTGCTGATCTCTTTGATCTGAAATAATAGCAATGTCTTTACAAATTGTCTAGATCAACCATTGCCTCATCTGTGTTTTCTGCCTCATGTGATGCCCACATATTGTCTCATTTTACCTTATGTGAGATAAAATAATAAAGAAATAAAATCAGTTTTATTTGCTACAAAATCTCAAAATGAGGCAGAATGGGGTAAATCTTACTTAACTCTTCATTCAGTGAAGAATCTTAGAGGCATTGCCTCATTTCACCTTTCCAATGATGAAAGTTAGCTCATGAGGTGGCGTTTATAAGCCCGGGCAGATATATTGGGAGAAATAAGTCAAATTCAAGAGCTTTCACTCCAGTCTCCTGGTCTACACAGGACGCAGAGTGGAGGCAGGGATGAGGAAGGATGGTCCATAACCTCTCTGTTTCAACTTCTTTGTATATGTCATAATTAAGCAAATAAACTACAGAGTATATTTTAGACTATATTTCTCTCTTCATTACCTCCTTATCAATGCCTTCTTTTGTTCTTAAGCATCCAGTGTGTTGGGGTTCTTTCAATCCTTGACATAATCTAAAGAATCTGGAAAAAAAAATTATAAGGAAATATTAGTAATATAGTGGGATAATTCTCATCAAACTTGAATTTTAAGAGTATGAAATGAGGAATTATATAATTTAGTAGAATTACTGCCTAACAGTTATATCTGTGCCACTGTGGTTCTTAAATGAAGTAGAAAGAGAGAGAACAAGAGAGAGCGAGAGGGTGAAAGTATGGTCTTAGGAGTAGCTTTTATCTTGTTGAAAGTCAGCTCATGGGCCAGGCACTGTGATGCCTGTAATCCCAGCATTTTACCAGGCCAAGGTGGGGGGACTGCTTGAGCTCAAGAGTTCAAGGCCAGTGTGAGCAACATGGTGGGATCTCATCTCTACAAAAAATAAAAATTAAAAAATTACCTGGGCATGGTGACATAGGCAGGTGTGGTGACATACTCCTTAGTTACTTGGGAGGCTGAGGTGGGAGGATTGCTTGAGCCCAGGTGTTCGAGACTGTGGTGTGTTATGAGCATGCCACTGCACTCCAGCATCAGGGACAGAGTGGGACTCTGTCTCAAAAAGAAATCAGACCATTAATATAATGACCTTCTTAAAAATCCACAGCAAAAAAACAAAAAAAAATACAACTCCACCAAATTTTATCAAGTCAGTAAAGTAGCATTTCTGCTAAACTGTGTGCTAACTGACAAGAACCATGGACAGTTAAAGACCCAACATTAGGGAGGGCTGGCAAGACGGCCAAATAGGAACAGCTCCAGCGTGCAGCTCGCAGTGAGACCAGTGCAGAAGGTGGGTGATTTCTGCATTTCCAACTGAGGTACCTAGTTCATCTTACTGGGACTTGTTAGAAAGTGAGTGCAGCTCATGGAGGGCGAGCAGAAGCGGGGTGGGTTGTCACCTCACCCAGTAAGCACAAGGGGCCAGGGAACTCTCTCCACTAGTCAAGGGAAGCCATGGGGGACAGTGTTACTTGGCCCAGATACTACGCTTTCACCTGGTCCTCGCAGCCGGCAGACCAGATTCCCTGAGGTGCTCACACCACCAGGGCCCTGGGCTTCAAGTAAAAAGCTGGGCAGCCGTTTGGGCAGACACCGAGCTAACTGCAGGAGTCTGTTTTCATAACCCAGTGGTGCCTGGAATGCCAATGAGACAGAACAGTTTACTCCCCTGAAAAGGGCACTGAAGCCAGGGAGACAAGTGGTCTTGCTCAGTGGATCCCATGGAGCCCAGCAAGCTAAGATCCACTGGCTTGAAATTCTTGCTGCCAGCACAGCATTCTGAAGTTGACCTGGGAGACTCAAGCTTGGGTGGGGGGAGGGGTGTCTGCCATTACTGAGGCTTGAGTAGGCAGTTTTCCCCTCACAGTGTAAACAAAGCCAGTGGGAAGTTCGAACTGGGCTGAACCCCCCACAGCCCAGCAAAGCCGCTGTAGCCAGACTGCCCCTCTAGATTCCTTCTCTCTGGGCTGGGCATCTCTGAAAGAAAGGCAGCAGCCCCAGTCAGGCAGTTATAGATACAACTCCCATCTCCCTGGAACAGAGCACCTAGGGGAAGGGGTGGCTGTGGGCACAGTGTCAGCAGACATAAATATTCCTGCCTGCTGGCTCTGAAGAGAGCAGTGGTTTTGTCAGCATAGTACTCTATCTTTGCTAAGGGACAGACTGCCTCCTCAAATGTGCCCCTGACCCCCGTGCCTGCTGACTGGGAGACACCTCCCAGCAGGGGTCGACAGACACCTGATACAGGAGAACTCCAGCTGGCATCTGGTGAGTACCCCTCTGAGACAAAGCTTCCAGAGGAAGGAGCAGGCAGCAATCTTTGCTGTTCTGCAACCTCTGCTGGTGATACCCAGGAAAACAGGGTCCGGAGTGGACCTCCAGCAAACTCCAGCAGACCTGAAGCAGAGGGGCCTGACTGTTAGAAGGAATACTAACAAAAAGAAAACAATAACATCAACATGAACAAAAAAGACACCCATGCAAAAACCCTGTCCGAAGGTCACCAACATCAAAGATCAAAGATAGATATATTCTCACGGGTAGTAGGGGAGGGACAGTAGGGGGTAGGGAGGTTGGGGAGGAATAACATGCAGAGAAATGCCAGATATAGAAGATGGGGGGATGGAGGCAGCAAACCACATTGTCATGTATGTACCTATGCAGCAATCCTGCATGTTCTGCACATGCACCCCAGAACCTAAAGTGTGATTTTATATATATATACATATATATAGGAATTTTCAGCATTTTTGAACTGTTTTTCCTTATCTTTGTGGATTTATCAACATTATATACATATATATACACATATAGATATATATACATATATATTTGTATATGTATATATATACATATGTGTATATATAGGTATGTATATATATGTCTATATGTGTGTATATATATGCATATATATGTATATATGTGTATATATATATACATATATATATATAATGTCTATAAATCCACAAAGAAAAAACAGTTCAAAAATGCTGAAAATTCCAAAAACTAGAATGCCTCTTCTCTAAATATCACAACTCCTTGCCAGCAAGAGAACAAAACTGGATGGAGAATGAATCTGATGAATTGACAGAAGAAGGCTTCAGAAGGTGGGTAATAACAAACTCCTCTGAGCTAAAGGAGTGTATTATAACTCAATGCAAGGAAGCTAAGAACCTTGATAAAAGGTTACAGGAGCTGCTAACTAGAATAACCAGTTTAGAGAAGAACGTACATGACCTGATGGAGCTGAAAAACATAGCACAAGAACTTCATGAAGCATACACAAGTATCAATAGCCAAATAGATAAAGCAGAAGAAAGGATATCAGAGATTGAAGATCAACTCAATGAAATGAAACATGAAGACAAGATTAGAGGAAAAAAATGCAAAGGAATGAACAAAGCCTTCAAGACTATGTGAAAAGACCAAATTATGTTTGATTGGCATACCTGAAAGTGACAGGGAGAATGGAACCAAGTTAGAAAATGCACTTGAGAATATTATCCAGGAGGATTTCCCCAACCTAGCAAGGCAAGCCAACATTCAAATTCAGGAAATACAGAGAACACCACAAAGATACTTCCCAAGAAGAGCAACCTCAAGACACATAATTGTCTGATTCACCAAGCTGATATAAAGGAAAAAATGTTAAGGGCAGCCAGAGAAAAAGGTCGGGTTACCCACAAAGGGAAGTTCATCAGACTAACAGCAGATATCTCCAGAAACTCTACAAGCCAGAAGAGAGTGGGGGCCAATAGTCAATATTCCTAAATAAAAGAATTTTCAACCTGGAATTTCATGTCCAGCCAAACTAAGCTTCATAACCGAAGGAGAAATAAAAGCCTTTACAGACAAGCAAATGCTGAGAGATTTTGTAAACACCAGGCCTGTCTTACAAGAGCTCATGAAGGAAGCACTTAATATGGAAAAGAAAAACTGGTACCAGCCACTGCAAAAACATACGGAAAGGTAAAGACCATCAACACTATGAAGAAACTGCATCAACTACTGTGAAAAATAACCAGCTAACATCATAATAACAGATTAAATTCACACATAACAATATTAAGCTTAAATGTAAATGGGCTAAATGCCCCAATTAAATGACACAGACTGGCAAATTGGATAAAGAGTTAAGGCCCATCAGTGTGCTATATTCAGGAGACCCCTCTCACATGCAAAGACACACAGGCACAAAATAAAGGAATGGAGGAATATTTACAAAGCAAATGGAAAGCCGGAAAAAAAAAAAAAAAAAAAGCAGCAGTTGCAACTGAAGGAGATAGAGACACGAAAAACCCTTCAAAGAAATCAATGCATCCAGGAACTGGTTTTTTGAAAATATTAACAAAATAGACCACTAGCCAGATTAATAAAGAAAAAAGAGAGAAAAATCAAATAGACACGGTAAAAAATGATAAAGGGGATATCACCACTGATCCCACAGGAATACAACATACCATCAGAGAATACTATAAATGCCTCTACACAAATAAACTAGAAAATCTCTGATAGTCTCTGATAAAACAGACTAAACCAACAAAGATCAAAAAAGACAAAAAAAGATAGGCATTAAATAATGGTAAAGGAATCAATGCAAAAAGAAGAGCTAACTATCCTAAATATGTATGCATCCAATACAGGGGCACCCAGATTCATAAAACAAGTTCTTTGAAACCTACAAAAAGACTTAGACTCTCACACAATAATAGTGGGTGACTTTCACACCCCACTGACAATATTAGACAGATCAACGAGACAGAAAATCAACAAGAGTATTCAGAACTTGAACTCAGCTCTGGACCAAGTGGACCTAATAGACATCTACAGAACTCTCCACCCCAAATCAACAGAATATACATTCTTCTCACCACACCTCATAGCACTTATTCTAAAATTGACCACATAATTGGAAATAAAACATTGCTCAGAAAATGCAAAAGAATGCAAATCATAACAAACAGTCTCTCAGACCACAGTGCAAGCAAATTACAGCTCAGGATTAAGAAATTCACTGAAAACCACACAACTACAGGGAACCTGAACAAACTGCTCCTGGATGATTACTGGGTAAATAACAAAATAAGGGCAGAACTAAGTAATTTCTTTGAAACCAATGAGAATCAATACATAACATACCATTTTAAATCTCTGGGATACAACTAAAGCAGTGTTTAGAGGGAAATTTATAGCACTAAATACCCACATAAGAAAGTGGGAAAGATCTCACATTGACACCCTAACATCACAATTAAAAGAACTGAAGAAGCAAGAGCCAATAAATTCAAAAGCTAGCAGAAGACAAGAAATAACTAAGATCAGAGGAGAGCAGAAGGAGAAAGAGACACAAAAAACTCTTCAAAGAAATCAATGAATCCAGGAGCTCATTTTTTGAAAAGATTAACAAAATAGTCAGCTAGCCAAACTAATAAAGAAGAAAAGAGAGAAGAATCAAATAGACACAATACAAAATGATAAAGGGGATATCACCACTGATCCCATAGAAATACAAACTACCATCAGAGAATACTATAAACACCTCTATGTAAATAAACAGAAAATCTAGGCTGGGTGCAGTGGCTTACACCTGCAATCCCAGCACTTTGGGAGGCTGAAGCAGCTGGATCACGAGATTAGGAGTTCCAGACCAGCCTAACTAACATGGCGAAATGCTGTCTCAACTAAAAACACAAAAATTAGCTGGGCATGGTGGCGCACACCTGTAATCTCAGCTACTCCGGAGGCTGAAGCAGGAGAATCACTTGAACCTGGGTGGTGGAGGTTGCAGTGACCCAAGATCACACCGCCACACTGCATCCTGGGTGATAGAGCAAGACTGTGTCTCAAAAAAAAAAAAAAAAAAAAAAAAAAAAAAAAAAAAAAAAAAAAAAAAGAAAGAAAGAAAGAAAAAGAAAAAAGAAAATCTAGAAGAAATGGATAAATTCCTGGACACATACACCCTCCCAAGATTAAACCAGGAAGAAGTCAAATCCCTGAATAGACTAATAACAAGTTCTGAAAATGAGGCACTAATTAATAGCTTAACAACCCCCCCCCAAAAAAAAAAAAAAACCATCAGCACCAGATGGATTCACAGCCAAATTCTACAAGAGGTACAATGAGGAACTGGTACCATTCCTTCACCATTCCTTCTGAAACTATTTCAAACAATAGAAAAAGAGGCACTCCTCTCTAACTCATTTTATGTGGCCAACATCATCCCTATACCAAAACCTAGCAGAGATGCAACAAAAAAGGGAAATTTCAGGCCAGTATCCTTGATGAACATTGATGAGAAAATCCTCAATAAAATACTGGCATTTGGAATCCAGCAGCACATCAAAAAGCTTTCCACTCCAATCAAGTCAACTTCATACCTGGGATGCAAGGCTGGTTTGACGTATGCAAATCAATAAACGTAATCCATTACATAAACAGAACCAATGACAAAAACCACATGATTCTCTCAAAAGATGCAGAAAAGGCATTTGATAAAATTCAACACCTTTTCATACTAAAAACACTCAATAAACTAGGTATTGATGGAACATGTCTCAAAATCATAAGTTATTTATCACAAACCCACAGCCAATATCACACTGAATGGGCAAAAAGCTGGAAGCATTCCCTTTGAAAACTGGTACAAGACAAGGATGCCCTCTCTCATCACTCCTATTCAACATAGAATTGGAAGTTCTGGCCAGGACAATCAGGCAAGAGAAAGAAATAAAGCATATTCAAATAGGAAAAGAGGAAGTCAAATTGTCTCTGTCTGGAGGTGAAATGATTGTATATTTAGAAAACCTCATTGTCTCAACTCAAAAACTTCATAAGCTGATAAGCAACTTCAACAAAGTCTCAGGACACAAAATCAATGTGCCAAAATCACAACCATTTCTATACGCCAATAATAGACAAACAGAGAGCCAAATCATAAATGAACTCCCATTCACAATTGCTGCAAAGAAAATAAAATACCTAAGAATATAACTTACAAAGGATGTGAAGGACCTCTTCAAAGAGAACGACAAACTACTGCTCAAGAAAATAAGAGAGGACATAAACAAATGGAAAAACATTCCATACACATGGGTAGAAATAATCAATGTCATGAAAATGGCTATACTGGCCCAAGTAATTTATTAATGCTATTCCCATCAAGCTACCATTGACTTTCTTCACAGAATTAAAAAATTACTTTAAACTTTATATGAAACCAAAAAAGAGCCTGTATAGACAAGACAATTTTAAGCAAAAAGAACAAAGCTGGACGCATCACGCTACCTGACTTCAAACTATATTACAACGCTACAGTAACTAAAACAGCATGGTACTGGTACCAAAACAGAGATATAGACCAATGGAGCATAACAGAGGCCTCAGAAATAATGCCACACATCTACAACCATCAGGTCTTTGACAAACCTGACAAAAACAAGCAATGGGGAAAAGATTCCCTATTTAATAAATAGTGTTGGAAAAACTGGCTAGCTATACCCAGAAAACTGAAACTGTAACTCTTTCTTACACCTTATACAAAAATTAACTCAAGGTGGATTAAAGACATAAACATAAGACCTAAAATCATAAAAACCCTAGAAGAAAACATAGGCCATACCATTCAGGATATAGACATGGGCAAAGACTTCATGACTAAAACACCAAAAGCAATTGCAACAAAAACCAATATGGACAGATGGAATCTAATTAATTAAACTAAAGAGCTTCTGCACAGCAAACAAAATTATTATCAGAGTGAACAGGCAACCTACAGAATGGGAGAAAAAATTTGCAATCTATTCATCTGACAATGGGCTAATATCCAGAATCTATAAGGAACTTCAACAAATTTACAGGAAAGAAACAAACAACCCCATCAAAAAGTGGGCAAAGGATATAAGCAGACAATTCTCAAACAAAGACATCTCTGTGGCCAACAAACATATTTTAAAAAAGCTCATTATCACTGGTCATTAGAGAAATGCAAATTGAAACCACAATGAGAAATAGGAATGCTTTTACACTGTGGTGGGAGTATAAATTAGTTCAACCATTGTGGAAGACAGTGTGGTGATTCCTCAAGGATCCAGAACCAGAAATACCATTTGAACCAGCAATCCCATTACTGAGTATATATGCAAAAGATTATACATCATTCTATTATAATGACACATGCACACATATGTTTTTTGCAGCACTATTCACAATAGCAAAGACCTGGACCAAACCCAAATGCTCATCAATGATAGACTGAATAAAGAAAATGTGCACATATACACCATAGAATACTATGCAGCCATAAAAAGAATGAGTTCATGTCCTTTGCAGGGACATGGATAAAGTTGGAAACCACTATTCTCAGAAAACTAACACAGAAACTGAAAACGAAACACTGCATGTTCTCACTCATAAGTGGGAGTTGAACAAAGTGAACAGATGGACATCACACACCAGGGCCTGTGGAAAGGTGGGGGAAAGAGGAGGGATAGCATTAGGAGAAATACCTAATGTAGATGATGGGTTGATGGGTGCAGCAAACCACCATGGCACATGTCTACCTCTGTAACAAACCTGCATGTTCTGCACATGAATCCCAGAACTTAAAGTATATGTATTAAAAAAAACAACATTAACCACTGATATTTGGGTGCTGACACTTATCTTAGATTACCTAGCTCAGGGAAACCTTGACCTTCAAGTTTCTTTGTCACTGCTGCACTTCAAGACACAGTATCACGCACTGAAGTTATACTCATGGAATAAAGAAATTCAAGAATGACTATCGCCTCTAAAAGGAGAGAGTTGCAACAAAGTCTTATGGAAAGCCACAAGATTGACTATCCACATGGAATACGAAAGTTTTGGAGGTGAACTTCTTTATTCCTAAAATGTATTTCCAAATATTCATTAATTAGAGAAATGATTTGACATGAAATGCCATATCCATGGTGTGACGGAACTTAGAGCAAGGTCGACTTTATTTTCACTTTAGTCTGTCACTTAGTAGCTGTGTGACTTTGGACAGGATGAGAATCAGTCACTCTGAACTCATGTCTTTATCCCTACAACTCAGGTGATGGCGCTTACTTCATGAGAGTCTCTGAGTATCAAATGAGAGAAAAGTGAGAAACGAAACATGAGCGTTATTCAGCACTTAATTCTTTCCCTTTTCTTCCCTTCCTCTTCTTTCTTGCAACATCTCTTTCTCTTTCTTCCTGTACATGACACACGTTTATCATTGTTGAACATATCGCATAATGTGTTTAATTGCCTGACCCACCACTCGTGTGACCTTGAAACAGCTACTTAGTCTCTCCAGCATGTTTCCTCCTCTTTAAAATGGTAACAGTTTTGTTCAAAATGGCTGACTAGAGACAGTGGATGCCAGTTCTCAGAAAAATAATATCCAAGTTAGAGGTGAATAATCATGGCCAGAGTGGAATAACGAGGGGAGAGGGCCATAGCCTGTCAGAGAACCCACAGGAAGAAGCTTGAGTGTAGAAAAATAAGAAAGCAAGAGTTTTGTAGAGATTGATCCATGAGGAGCTTGACCATCCTGTGTGTGGGAGGGTAGGTGGGGGCGTTTTGGCTCCCCTCACCCATGCAGTATACTGCTGGCTTCTGAACTATTGGAGATCCCCTCTGCCCTTGTGAGCTCAAGTACTGGTATGGGTGGTAAATTGGGAATTTCTTGAGGGTGAAGCACCCGGCTGTCAGTTCACACAAAGTTGTTAATTTCCCCTCCAGACCTGAGCTGAGATGGCAGGCGCCATACTGGTTGTACATACATTGTGGGCCTCTGTCCTGCCCAAGGAATCTCAGCAATTTTGTCTCTATATTACTGGATACCCTGAAAATAGTCTCCAGAACCTGCTGAGACTGCAGCAACCACAAAGGGCTGGCAGGACCCAGGGGAGCTGTGAGATTTCTGGAAGTCAAACCCTCAGGGCAGGCTGTCCCTAGGGTAAAGGAGAATGTGCCACATCAAAGTGCCCTCAGGACAAAGTAAACCAGAGTGCATGCTTTCCAGTGCCTGAGAGCTCCCCACTTGTGAGAAGAAGGTAAGTACAGCCCTTCCAGTTCAGGAGCAGTGCTGGGCTGTTGGGGGAGGAAGACTGTGGTTCTGCCCCAGTAGCCAAGTGATGCTGCTAAATGGGAATGGGAGTGGAGAGAGGGACTTCTCCCTGCCACTTGCCCACTGCTGCAGATACAGCTGCCAGTGTTCCATGGGCCGACTGGAGTGAATGCACCTGTGGACAGCCATGCCAGGATGATCAGGGCTGGATGCACTCCCACTGAGGGTGTGCCCACCAGGCTTTCAGGAAGGGCAGGGCCCCTCTGCCTCTCTGCAAAGAGCGTCAGTGGTCCTGCAGCAGAGATCGGGCAAGCCTCAAAGCTGTCTATTTTGGGTTGAGGGAAGAGGATTCACCCTAGGGCCATTTTGGTGGAGAGCTGAGGGACAGGTGTTTTCCATGGCTTTCAGCTACACTGCAGCTTGGAGATAAATGACAGTGCCTGCCGAACTGAAGAGCCCTGGGACAGAGGTGTGATGGGAGGTGGATCGCATTCCTGCCTGTCCAGAATGTGGAGCTGGTGTAGCCCTCTCCCCCAGAGTAAAGACCTCAGTGCATTTCACCATGAACTTCACTCACCACCTAAATTATGGCTGATGCTTGTGCTCACAATTGGGGCTTGCAAGGGCAAGTTTGGTAGTATAGTTCTGCTCAGCATTGTCTCCTCCTCTGGGGATGAGCATTGAACTTAAGGCAACTGACAATCCACAGACTAGCTCACTGTCTGAGACAAGAGACGATCCCTCTCAGTGAACATATATTAAGCACATGTTTTAAATATGGGATTATTAAAACAACCAAACCTATCATGGCCAAATTAGCTTATGCTGCAGCCAATTCTTGCCTGTAAGTACAACCTAATGGACTGGAGGTTGAACCACACAACCCAACAGAAAACCTGCTGACAAAAGTGCACAGTGATGGGAAAGAGATAAGTTCCCTGACATTTCTGCAATCCTGATTCCACAGAAGGTAGTGAGCCTGTTTATATGCCCAATACATTGCTATTTGAATCAACATTTGAGAAAGCCATCACACAAAGCTATCTATAACCCAAGGAACTCGTACAAAGCCTTGGTCCCTGGAAAACACCCAAAATCAAAGCCAAATGACCTACAGAACATACATAACAGTCACATTAAATTCTTCTCCACAACAACAATGGTCCTGTTCAGTCTTCTCATCAAATAAGGGCAATTTAGCAATAGTTTTCCTGGGAAATCATTAGGACTTTACCTCATAGTTCTGATTTGGCTCATTCTGACCCTCAGTTCTTTAGGGATGAACTACACAGCTGGTATAATTGCTTACAAAAGTGTCTTCAGTTTGAGACCAGGCTGGGCAACATAGTGAAACCCCTGTCTCTCTAAAAGTAAAAATAAACAATTAGCTGGATGTGGCTACACACACCTGCAGTCTCAACTACTTGGGAGGCTGAGGTAGGAGGATTGATTGAGCCCAGGTGTTTGAGACTGTAGTAAACTCTGATTGCACCACTGCACCCCAGCCTGGCAACAGAGTGAGACTCTGTATCAAAAAATAATAATTGTCTTTACCTTGATGGAACTTATATTGAATAACAAAATTTATTTTTTTATCTTTTAATTTTATTTTCCATGAACTTTTTAAAGTCCCTTCATTTAAGAGAGTTCTTTTGAGAATTAAATGAGTTAATTAATGTAAATGCTTAGAAGAATGCCAGGCTTTTATTATACACTGTATACACCTCAGCTAGTATTACTAAGATTATATGTAAGACAGGTGAGTAACTTGTTAAAAGTAACTTGTGCATATATATTTACGATATTAGCTTTTCTTGTTGCACTTATCCTTTTACCATTATGTAATGCCCTTCTTTGTCCCTTTTGATCTTTGTTAGTTTAAAGTCCATTTAATCAGAGACTAGGATTGCTACCCCTGCTATTTTTTGCTCTCCATTTACTTGGTAAATCTTCTTCCATCCCTTTATTTTGAGTCTCTGTGAGTCTTCGTCTGTGAGATGGGTCTCCTGAGCATAGCACACTGATGGGTCTTGACTTTTTATCCAGTTTGTCAGTCTGTGTCTTTTGATTGGGGCATTTAGGCCATTTACATTCAACGTTAATATTTTTATGTTTGAATTTGATCCTGCCATTTTGTTACTGGCTGGTTTTTTTGCTCGTTAGTTGATGCAGTTTCTTCATTGTGTCATTTGGTATGTTTTTGCAGTGGCTGGTACTGGTTGTTCCATTCCCTGTTTAGTTCTTTCTTCAGGAGCTCTTGTAAGGCAGGTCTTGTAATGACAAAATCTCTCAGCAATTTCTTGTCCATAAAGGATTTTATTTCTCCTTCACTTGTGAAGCTTAGTTTGGCTGGATATGAAATTCTGGATAGAAAGTCCTTTTCTTTAAGGATGTTGAATGTTGTCTCCCACTCCCTTCTAGAGATCCACTGTGAGTCTGATGGTCTTTCCTTTGTGGGTGACTTGACCTTTCTCTCTGGCTGCCCTTAGGATTTTTCCTTCATTTCAACCTTGGTGAATCTGATGATTACGTGCCTTGGTGTTGCTCTTCTTGAGGAACATATTTGTGGTGTTCTCTGTATTTCCTGGATTTGAATGTTGGCCTGCCTTGTTAGGTTGGGGAAGTTTTCCTGGATAATATCCTGAAGAGTGTTTTCCGGCATGGATTCATTCTCCCCATCACATTCAGGTACACCGGTCAAGCATAGGTTATGTCTTTTCACATAATCCCATAGTTCTTGGAGGCTTTGTTCATTTCTTTTCACTCTTTTTTTCTCTAATCTTGCCTTCTCATTTTATTTCATTGATTTGATCTTCTATCTCTGATATCCTTTCTTCTGCTTGATCGATATGGCTGTTGAAACTTGTGTATGCCTCGTGAAGTTTTTGTGCTGTGTTTTTCAGCTCCATCAAGTTGTTTATGTTCTTCTCTAAGCTGGTTATTCTAGTTAGCATGTCGTCCAACCTTTTTTCAAAGTTCTTAGTTTCTTTGCATTGGGTTAGAATATGGCATTTTAACTCAGAGAAGTTTGTTATTACCCACCTTCTGAAACCTGCTTCTGTCAGTTTGTCAAACCCATTCTCTGTCTTGTTTTGTTCCCTTGATGGCGAGGAGTTGTGATCCCTGGGAGGAGAAGAGGTGTTCTGGTCTTTGATGGTTTCATCCTTTTTGGGCTAGTTTCTTCCCGTCTTTGTGGATTTATCTCCCTTTGATCTTTGAAGTTGGTGATTTCAGGAGGAATCTCTGAGTGGAGGTCCTGTCTGTTGAGGTTGGAGCTGTATCCTTTTTGGCCTGTAGAGGCGCTGCTGGGCTGTCTCTGATTCAGTCAGGTTGCTGGGTGGGTGGTCCTTCCCTGGAGTTTGTTTGCAGGTGAGATGAGTCCCTCCTTCCCAATGGCTCTCTCTTTCCCGGAGCTTGATCTTCCTGGTTGGGGTCAAACTGGTGTATTCGCTGCCAAGCCGTCTAGCATATGGGCTTCAGTTTGAGTTTTGTGGTGGGGCCTGCCAGGCCTCATGGCCTGTTTCCCTGCTTTCAACTCTGCCTCTTTCTTTGGGATGGGTCATCCCCCTGGCATTAGTCCAAACTTCCGCTGACAACTTGTGGCACCCGGCGAGAGCTGTCACTCAGATTTGTATTGACAACCCAGGGTGCCCCTCAGTCTGGTGGGGCTCTGGTGGACCGTGTGTTGCAGGAGGGATGAGGTGAGCACAGGATCCGAATCAGAGCACCAAGGAGGTGAAGTCCCTGACCCTCCAAGCCAGCTGCACATTCCAGGTGGGGGCACACCCTGCCCTGTCTCGGTTCGCTCTCCCTAGGTGGCTCTCATCCTGGGGCTCCCTCCCTGGGCTATTTTCAGTGCCCTACCATTCCCACCAAAGCAAACCTGGCATCTCACTTGGAATTGTGAATGACGAGTTCGTGTCCTTTGTAGAGACATGGATGAATCTAGAAACCATCATTCTCAGCAAACTGACGCAAGAACAGAAAACCAAACACCACATGTTTTCACTCATAAGCAGGTGATGAACAATGAGTACACTTGGGCACAGGGAAGGGAACAGCACTCACAGTGCTAGGTGGGGGGTGGAGGGGAGGGGAGGGAGGACAGCAGGGCGATGTGGAGGATAGGGAGGGATAACATTGGGAGAAATGCCTGTTGTAGTCAACAGCGGGGAGGGGGGAGGTAGGGATGGAGACAGCAAACCACTGTGGCATGTATGTACCTATGCAGCAATCCTGCAGAATGCAGGAAGTGCACATGTACCCCAGAGCCCAAAGTACAATAATAAGAAGAAAAAGTAACTTGTGGAAGTTCCAGATTGCCAATAAATGAGCACCAGGAATTATCATATTTTATATAAGTGTCTTGCTATTTCTCAGGTATGAGAGA
Source organism: Sapajus apella (assembly GCF_009761245.1). NCBI lineage: Eukaryota > Metazoa > Chordata > Mammalia > Primates > Cebidae > Sapajus > Sapajus apella. The sequence goes on from NW_022436951.1 coordinate 35,284,951, forward strand.
GAGCACAAAACTCACCTAAGAACAACTTTCTAATAACTTATGATAGAATCTTCTTGAAATAATGCAGTGGGTGACTAGTCATCTGAGCAGCTCATAAATGAAATTTGTAATCAATAACAAACATCCTTCATTTGATATGATTTACAATATTATTTATTAGCTGGATGAGTTTGGAAAAGTTACCTAGCCTCTCTGAACATCTGTGAAATTGAGATGTGGTATGTGGCATCACAGATGGACAATGTATTATATGAAAACTGTATAGCCTGGGTGTCGTTGTTCACACCTGTAGTCCTAGCCACTCAAGAAGCTGAGGAAAGAGGAATGCTCAAGTCCAGGAGTTTGAGTCCAGCCCTGGCAACATTGTGAGACCTGGTCTCTTAAAAATCCCTGTTATATAACTGCCCCAGAGACGATGAGATGGTAAACTATTATGGGAACTCTTTACATCATAAGTGCCTTCATTGGAGCCAAACCATCTTCCTCCTTTCCCTTGGGAAATTATTGCTGCTGTATTACCCAGAGTTCAGCCAGGGAAATAAAAACCACTCTAAATATGTACAACAAAAAAGAGGATTTTATTCGAGAGATTGGAAACTTGATAATGAAAGAAGTTGAGAGGCCAACAGGGCATTGCGGGGAGACCCAGCTATTGGCAACCATAGGCAGTCACTCCCACCACTAGGCTTGGCTGACCTAAGGAGGAGGCAACACTGTGAGTCTGGAGAGAGGAGTGGGGCCACCAAGCCCTGTCTGGTGGGAGCTGGTGCTGCAATCAAGACAGACCTCATCCGTTCTCCTCTTTCCACCCTTTTATCTCCTATCATTGGCAGGAGTAATTCGAGCAGCCGCCAAGGCAGAGACTGAGGATGCAGAGAACAGGCAATGGGATGCGTCTGGGGGAAAATGGATAAAGGCTGGAGGATGACCTGCTTACAGTGTTAAAATCAGTACAAACCCCTGTTCACCACAAAAGCCACACTCTGGAAACAGAAAGCTCCATCCGGTGTATAGAGGTGCACAGGGTAGATTTTGTATGGGGAAAAACTGTTATCCTATGTGGCAGCAAAGGCCTATTGGGAGTTTATGCCTGATCTTTCAGCTCAGATTTGGATTTTTCAAATGTTTAGGGTAAACACAACCTCAAAGAACTAAAAAATGTTCTTTTCTGACCCCTAAAATGGTGTCAACAAAATATTCAATTAGTCTTCATTTTATAGAGGTGGCTAGCTTCCTCTAGATAAAAGTGTATAAAAATGATTTTCTGGTGATTTACAGTGCTTTTACAGTGGTTTCCAGAAATGTGTTTTCAAGCACTTTTGTTTATTACATAAAATATATAGGTTGCTCTAGATGTGTGCAAAGTCAAAAAGTTGGTTCCTTGCCTTGCAAATTCTTATAATCTACTATTTCTTTGTAATGATTCACCCCTTTAATATTTAGTCTTTAGCTTTATTTTATATACAAATATGAATAAGAAATTATATTAAATAACAATATTTATTGTCTTTAGCTTTATTTGATATACAAATATGAATAAGAAACCTGCTGCCATAAAAATGTATAGTTTATTTAACAAGTAATGTAAGCCAAAAGAACAAGAAAATTACAATATTAAGGGATAGTAAGGTTAAAAAAGCAAAACAAAACAAGAAGATCCTGTCATTTTCGACAACGTGAAACAACCAAGAAGACACAGGTTGAGTGAAATACGCCAGGAACAGAAAGACAAATACCACATGATCTTCCTAATACATGAAATCTTTAAAAATAATTCATAGAAGCAGAGAGTAGAATGGTAGTTACCAGAAGCTTGGCGTCAGGAGAGACTGTGGAGAGGCTGGTCAAAGGGTTAAGAACTTCAGTTAGACATGGCCGACAAGTTACATGATCTCTCGGAGCCTTTCAGCATGATTTGTGGTGATAATTAGAGACTATAATGCATCCACTATAAGCCCCAACCTCCACTGTAAATAAACAATGGAGTACTTAAAAGATTCTGTAAAGATGGGAATTTTTATGTTTGTTTTGTATGAGAGAAATGAAGACCAAGAAAGATTTGGTTTCTCTAAATACATTATAAAATAATAAATGGCTCTTGGTGCATACTCACCCAAAAATATTCAAGTGTGACCACAGAGATTTCTTGGTAACTCCTTCCTAAGCCTGAATAGGGTGTAGGACTATAAAGAAGGACACTGCACACCTATCGGCATGAAATGGGAGAAACTCTCATGGGGTCAGAACAGGAAAGCTTCCTTCTGGGGAACTAGGTCCTTTGCATCCGGTGGACCTGACAAATCTATCCACCATTTAAAGGAAAATGCTGGACTCTGCAGGCTGCAATCCTGGAAACAAATAATTTTTCCAAATAGGCTTAGCCAGTTCTCCCTGTGCTGTGCATGAAACTTACCTTGGAGGGATTCCAAAGATTTGGGGTTCCTTTCGGGTATTAGAACAGTCTTGTTATTAGGCATTATAACATTAATAAAATCTAAACAAAATGCTGCTTTTCTCTCTTTTTTTTATTGTACTTTAAGCTCTGGGGTACATGTGCACATCCTGCAGGGCTGTTGTATAGGTACACACATTCAATGGTGGTTTGCAGTTTCCATCCCCCAGTCGCCTACCTCAGGCATTTATCCCAGTGTTTTCCCTCCCCAGCTTATCCACCCCCATCCCTCCCCTAGCCCCCTACCCTCCAACCTACCCCAGTGTATGATATTCCCCTCCCTATGCCCATGTGTTCTCGTTGTTCAACATCCACCTATGCGTAAGAACATGTGGTGTGTGGTTTTCTGTTCTTGTGTCAGTTTGCTGAGAATGATGGTTTCCAGATTCATCCATATCCTTACAAAGGACACGAGCTCATCGTTGTTGATGGCTGCATAGTATTCCATGGTGTATATGTGCCACATTTTCTTTAGCCAGCCCATCATTGCCTGTTTTTCATTCACTTTTCTGTACACCAGAGAGAGGGAAATGTTTAGCCTTTTCTTTTTTGTATTTTCTTTTTTATTTATTTATTTTTTCCCCATTTATTTTATTGCATTTTAGGTTTTGGGGTACATGTGAAGAACATGCAAGATTGTTGCATAGGTACACACATGGCAGTGTGATTTGCTGCCTTCCTCCCCATCACCTACATCTGGCATTTCTCCCCTTGCTATCTCTCCCCAGCTCCCCACCCCCTACCGTCCCTCCCCTATTTCCCCGCAACTGACCCCAGTGTGTAGTGCTCCCCTCCCAGTGTCCATGTGTTCTCATTGTTCAACACCCACCTATGAGTGAGAACATGGAGTGTTTGATATTCTGCTCTTCTGTTAGTTTGCTGAGAATGATGGTTTCCAAGTTCATCCATGTCCCTACAAAGGACGCAAACTCATCGTTTTTGATGGCTGCATAATATTCCATGCTGTATATGTGCCACATTTTCCCTATCCAGTCTATCATCGATGGGCATTTGGGTTGGTTCCAGGTCTTTGCTATTGTAAACAGTGCTGCAATGAACATTCGTGTGCACGTGTCCTTATAGTAGCACGATTTGTAATCCTTTGGATATATACCCAGTAATGGGATTGCTGGGTCAAATGGAATTTCTCTTTCTAGGTCCTTGAGGAATCGCCACGCTGTCTTCCACAATGGTTGAACTAATTTACACTCCCACCAACAATGCAAAAGTGTTCCTATTTCTCCACATCCTCTCCAGCATCTGTTGTCTCCAGATTTTTTAATGATTGCCATTCTAACTGGCGTGAGATGGTATCTCAATGTAGTTTTGATTTGCATTTCTCTGATGACCAGTGATGATGAGCATTTTTTCATATGTTTGTTGGCCTCATGTATGTCTTCTTTTGTAAGGTGTCTGTTCATATCCTTTGCCCACTTTTGAATGGACTTGTTAGTTTTTTTCTTGTAAGTCTGTTTTAGTTCTTTGTACAGTCTGAATATCAGCCCTTTGTCAGACGGGTAAACTGCAAAAATTTTTTCCCATTCTGTTGGTTGTCGATTCACTCTAATGATTGTTTCTTTTGCTGTGCAGAAGCTGTGGAGTTTGATTAGGTCCCATTTGTCTATTTCTGCTTTTGTTGTCAATGCTTTTGGTGTTTTGGTCATGAAGCCCTTGTCTATACCTATGTCCCGAATAGTTTTGCCTAGATTTTCTTCTAGGGTTTTTATGGTGTTAGATCTTATGTTTAAGTCTTTAATCCATCTGGAGTTAATTTTAGTGTAAGGTGTCAGGAAGGGGTCCAGTTTCTGCTTTCTGCACATGGCTAGCCAGCTTTCCCAATATCATTTATTGAACAGGGAATCCTTTCCCCATTACTTGTTTTTGTCTGGTTTGTCAAAGATCAGATGGTTGTAGATATGTTGTGTTGCCTCCAAGATCTCTGTTCTGTTCCATTGGTCTATATCTCTGTTTTGGTACCAGTACTATGCGGTTTTGATTACTGTAGACTTGTAGTATAGTTTGAAGTCCGGTAGTGTGATGCCTCCCGCTTTCTTCTTTTTGCATAGAATTGACTTGGCTATGCGGGCTCTCTTTTGGTTCCATATGAAGTTTAAGGTGGTTTTTTCCAGTTCTGCAAAGAAGGTCATTGGTAGCTTGATGGGGATAGCATTGAATCCATAAATTACTTTGGGCAGTATGGCCATTTTCATGATATTGATTCTTCCTAACCATGAACCTGGAATGTTTCTCCATCTGTTTGTGTCCTCTCTTATTTCGTTGAGCAGTGGCTTGTAGTTCTCCTTGAAGAAGTCCTTTACATTCCTTGTTAGTTGTATTCCTAGGTATTTTATTCTCTTTGTGGCAATTGTGAATGGAAGTTCGTTCTTGATTTGGCTCTCTTTAAGTCTGTTATTGGTGTATAGGAATGCATGTGATTTTTGCACATTGATTTTGTATCCTGAGACTTTGCTAAACTTGCTTATCAGTTTCAGGAGATTTGGGGCTGAGACGATGGGGCCTTCTAGATATACAATCATGTCATCTGCAAATAGAGACAATTTGACTTCCTCCTTTCCTCTTTGAATGCCCTTTATTTCTTTTTCTTGCCTGATTGCTCTGGCTAGAACTTCTAATACTATATTGAATAGGAGTGGTGAGAGAGGGCATCCTTGTCTGGTGCCACATTTCAAGGGGAATGCTTCTAGTTTTTGCCCATTCAGTATGATATTGGCTGTTGGTTTGTCATAAAGAGCTTTTATGATTTTGAGATACGTTCCATCAATACCTAGCTTATTCAGGGTTTTTAGCATAAAGGGCTGTTGAATTTTGCCAAAGGCCTTCACTGCATCAATTGAGATAATCATGTGGTTTTTGTCTTTGGTTCTGTTTATGTGGAGAATTACATTTAGAGACTTGCATATGTTGAACCAGCCTTGCATCCCCGGGATGAAGCCTACTTGATCATGGTGGATAAGCTTTTTGATGTACTGTTGCAATCGGCTTGTCAGTATTTTATTGAAGATTTTTGCATCTATGTTCATCATGGATATTGGCCTGAAATTTTCTTTTCTTGTTGAGTCTCTGCCAGGTTTTGGAATCAGGATGATATTGGTGTCATAAAATGATTTGGGAAGAATTCCCTCTTTTTGTATTGTTTGGAATAGTTTCAGAAGGAATGGTACCAGCTCCTCTTTGTATGTCTGGTAGAATTCGGCTGTGAACCCATCTGGACCTGGGCTTTTTTTGGGTGGTAAGCCCTTAATTGCTGCCTCAACTTCAGACCTTGTTATGGGTCTGTTCAGGGTTTCGGCTTCTTCTTGGTTTAGGCTTGCGAGGAGGCAAGTGTCCAGGAATTTATCCATTTCTTCCAGGTTTATTAGTTTATGTACATAGAGTTGTTTGTAATACTCTCTGATGATGGTTTGAATTTCTGTGGAATCTGTGGTGATATCCCCTTTATTGTTTTTTATTGCATCAATTTGGTTATTCTCTCTTTTCTTTATCTGGCTAGTGGTATATTTTGTTGATCTTTTCAAAAAACCAGCTCCTGGATTTATTGATTTTTTGAAGGGTTTTTTGTGTCTCTATCTCCTTCAGTTTTGCTCTGATCTTAGCTATTTCTTGTCTTCTGCTAGACTTTGAGTTTTTTTGATCTTGCTCCTCTAGCTCTTTCAGTTTTGACAATAGGGTGTCAATTTTTGATCTCTCCTTGCTTCTCATGTGGGTACTTATTGCTATATATTTTCCTCTAGAGACTGCTTTAAATGTGTCCCAGAGATTCTGGTATGTTGTGTCTTCATTCTCGTTGCTTTCGAAGAACATCTTTATTTCTGTTTTCATTTCATTGTTTATCCAGTCTACATTCAAGAGCAAGTTGTTCAGTTTCCTTGAAGCTGTGCGGTTCTCAGTTAGTTTTTGAATTCTGAGTTCTAACTTGATTGCACTGTGGTCTGAGAGACTGTTTGTTACAATTTCCATTCTTTTGCATTTGCTGAGGAGTGATTTACTCCCAGTTATGTGGTCAATTTTAGAGTAGGTGTGATGTGGCCCTGAGAAGAATGTATATTCTGTGGATTTGGGGTGGAGAGTTCTGTAAATGTCTATTAGGTCTGCTTGGTCCAGGTCTGAGTTCAAGTCCTGGATATCCTTGTTAATTTTCTGTCTGGTTGGTCTGTCTAATATTGACAATGGGGTGTTAAAGTCTCCCACTATTATTGTGTGGGAGTCTAAGTCTCTTTGTAAGTCATTAAGAACTTGCCTTATGTATCTGGGTGCTCCTGTATTGGCTGTGTATATGTTTAGGATCGTTAGCTCTTCTTGATGCATTGATCCTTTTACCATTATGTAATGTCCTTCTTTGTCTCTTTTGATCGTTGTTGCTTTAAAGTCTATTTTATCAGAGATGGGAATTACAACTCCTGCTTTTTTTTGCTCTCCATTTGCTTGATAAATCCTCCTCCATCCCTTTATTTTGAGCCTTTTTGTATCCTTGCACGTGAGATGGGTTTCCTGGATACAGCACATCGATGGGTTTTGTCTTTTTATCCAATTTGTCAGTCTGTGTCTTTTGAATGGGGCATTTAGTCCATTTACATTTAGGGTTAATATTGTTATGTGTGAATTTGATACTGCCATTTTGGTGCTAGCTGGCTATTTTGCCCATTAGTTGATGCAGATTCTTCATTGTGTTTGATTCTCTTTACCATTTGGCATGTTTTTGGAGTGACTGGTACTGGTTGTTCCTTTACATGTGTAAAGCCTCTTTCAGGAGCTCTTGTAAAGCTGGCCTGATGGTGATGAAATCTCTGAGTACTTGCATGTTCACAAAGGATTTTATTTTTCCTTCATTTATGAAGCTTAGTTTGGCTGGATAGGAGATTCTGGGTTGAAAGTTCTTTTCTTTAAGGATGTTGAATATTGGCCCCCACTCTCTTCTGGCTTGTAGGGTTTCTGCTGAGAGATCTGCTGTGAGTCTGATGGGCTTCCCTTTGTGGGTAACCCGACCTTTCTCTCTGGCTGCCCTTAGTATTTTCTCTTTCATTTCAACCCTGGTGAATCTGACGATTATGTGCCTTGGGGTTGCTCTTCTTGACGAATATCTTTGTGGTGTTCTCTGTATTTCCTGGACTTGAATGTTTGCCTGCCTTGCTAGGTTGGGGAAGTTTTCCTGCTCGTTAGCATTTCATCAAATCTTTTTTCAAGGTTCTTAGTTTCTTTGCATTTGGTTACAACATGTTCTTTAAGTTCACAGAATTTTCTTACTACCCACCTTCTGAAGTCTGTTTCTGTCATTTCATCACACTCGTTCTCCATCCAACCTTGTTCCCTTGCTGGTGAGGAGTTGTGATCCCTTGTAGGAGGAGAGGTGTTCTGGTTTCGGGTGTTTTCATCTTTTTTGTGCTGGTTTCTTACCATCTTTAAGGATTTATCCACCTGTCAACTTTGTAGTTGCTGGCTTTCAGATTGGGTCTCAAATCTTTCAGATTGATGTTCTGTTTGTTGATGATGAGGTTATTTCTGTTTCTTGGTTTTCCTTCTGACAGTCTGGCCCCTCTGCTGTAGGTCTGCTGAGGTCCACTCCAGGCACTGCTTGCCTGGGGTTCACCTGCAGCAGCTGCTGAACATTAAGGGTGGTTACCAGTTTTCTTCTTCTGCTATCTTTGTCCCAGAAGGATACCTGCCAAGTGTCAATCTGATCTCTCCTTTATGGGGTGGCTCTTTGGATATATAGGGGTCAGGGAGCTGCTTGAGGAGACGGTCTCTTCTTTATCGGAGCTCAAATGCTGAGCTGTGAGCTCCGTTGTTCATTCAGAGCTGCTGGACAGGTATGTTTAGGTCTGCTACAGCAGAGCTCATAAACTGCTTTTTGTTCCCAGGTGCTCTGTCCCAGGGATTTAGGGCTTTATGAGTTTTGGTTATGCTGCTGCCTACTCTCTTTTTTTTTTTTTTCCTTCAGAGCTGCCCTGCCCAGCAAGGAGGTAGCCTAGTCACTGTCTGCCTGTAGAGGCTTTGCTGAGCTGCTGTGGGCTCTGCCCAGCTGCCAAGTGAACTTCCCTGCAGTCCTGTTTATATGGGTGTAGTTAGAACTGCTTTGGCGATGGTGGCCCACCTCTGTTAAGGCGGAGCCTCTCTGCAGTGGCAGGTTGCCTTGGCAATGGCGGGCTGCCTCAGCAATGGCGGGTTGCGTTGGCAACAGTGGGCTGCCTCAGCATTGGCTGACTACCTCCGTAGTGGTGGGCTGCCTCGGTAATGGTGGATGCCCCCCCCCCAAGAGCTGGACCCTCCTGGGTTCAGCCGAGCTTGCTGTGAAACCCTCAATCCAGAGTTTCTGGTTGCTGTTCTTTTATGGGGGTGGGACAAGTCGAGCCTGATCGCTTGGCTCTCTGCCTCAGAGCCTTTTTTTAAGTTGGTGTTCCAGTCGCCTGTTGAAGAGGTGCCACGGTGCGTTTTTTCCCATGCGACAACTCACTGTGCTGGCTTAAACAGTGGCACTGAGTTTCGTGGCGCTTTTTCTGCCCTGGAATCTACTGTCCTGGCTCCCTGCTCAGTCCCCTTTGTAAACAGACGAATGGGTGACTTCCCGTGGCTCCAATCGCCAGCCAAAAGGGCACCTGGACAGGTGTATTTTGTACGGAGAACCACTGCTCCGGGGCGCCGACAAAGCAACTACGTGGGGCAAAGCAGCGGCGACGGCTGGCACAGCCACGCTGGCCCAAACAGCCATGCTGGTGACCTGTGGAGCTCCTCTGCCTGGGAATTGCCTAGTCTGTGGCCAATAAAAATGTGGCGTCCACTCACCCTCTGCACTTTCACTGGGAGCTGCAATCCTGAGCTGTTCCTAAACAGCCATCTTGGATCCTCCCTCATGTTTAGCCTTTTCTAGAATTTACCTTTCTTCTCTTTTTTCATTGCATCCACCTTCTGAATATAGGATCTGGGATAAAAGAAAGAAGAAGTGGGAAAACATTAATACGAGACATTTTATTCAGCTAGTGCTTTAAAAAAGTTATCCTGGTTACCAAAGGCTGCCAGGAGAGACATACCAAAGGCTTCCTATCGCTTTGGGTGCTTGTGTGACTCTCTGGCGACACCCCTCTAGGAATCACAAACCTATGCAGTTTCATGAGCCAGGTGATGTCACCTCAGCAGGCCTCTCTCAAGCTCTCTCAGCACTGGCCCGCTGAGGCCCCACCACACAGGCCCCTTGTGCAGGCTCGTTCAAGGCCCCTTGGCTGCTCACCTTCCCAAGGCGTAGCAGAAAAGGTGGCTTTTGCTGCAGCCCTCTTACCTGGAACCTCCATTATAGCAGCTTCACAGCCAGCTTCCCTTCTTCAGGTTTCTGGAGGCAAGGGGCAGATCCATGTCTACAGCTCCCAAACTTGGAGTGGGGGCACCAGTTCAGCTATTGTGCTACATTTGAATAGCACCATTTGAACAGGGTAAGCTTAGAATAACCTGTGGCTCAGCAGGCATCCAGCCTGGATGATCTGCCAACATTCCTCTTTGCAAGCCACCCTCCCCCTTTCTTCTACCCCCATGTCTACCTTTCGGCTTCGGGAGGCCAGAAGGACAGGAACAGGGGAAGATGAAAGAAAGGATGACAACTCTCTACTTCTTTAAATGAATTCCTTCCGCTGAAGCCTTGGTCTTCTCCTAGGTGGTTACTGGGGATGGTGTTCATGAGAACCAAATTGGCCATCCCTGGGAAATTTGGTAGGAAAGTATCCAGTGCTTTCCTGTAGGATGTGGGATAACTTATTACCTCACTATTCTCAGCTTTGAGACATTAGACAAAATTCAGGACAGCAAAAAGCTCTTTCTACGTTTGACTGCATTAGATATCTACACATCTTTTCATTGGGGAAGCAAGAAAGCACAAAAATTCTGCAGCTCCCTGGGAGGGATGGTTTCAAGCCTGGAGGGCATTGACTGCTGAAGGCTTCAGCATATTCTCTTTGCCTCATTTTTCCTGCATCTCAGTTTCATCATGTATCTGTCTTTAATCTGTTACTTCATGATCCTGTGATGAAATAAAGTAGGATTTAAATAAGACCATAAATGTGGCCACTAAATTTCAATCATTGGTTTTATAAAGCACAAATGAAGAAAACAGCTATTATTATCTCCACTTTACAGGTGGGGACCTGGGGTAAAGTTAGTTTAAGTGAGTTGCTTGAGGTCACCAAGCTAGTGACTGGTATTCCAGATGCACTTTCCAGCTCTGGAGTCTGCGACCCCCACACTGTAACATAAATACACTTAAAAGGAAAAATAAATGAGACACGACCTTGATTACGTGCCTGACTCCATTGGGGCAGGTCTTGCTATGAAATGTTGTCCTCGTAGCATATTTGTTAAAACTTAGGTCCCCATAAAAGCATGAATTTAACTCGAATCTTATTCCCTCTGTTGAGAATCCTGCCAGAGACTTAACTGAATATATAAAGTCTCCTTGGAAATCCATGGCCCTTTCATCCCCCCTAAGAGAGGTCAGGATCTCCATGGCACAGCTTATCAAATAAAATGCTCCAAGTCCCCAAACACAGTAGTTGGGATGGGGTGTGGAAAATTGGGAGCAAAATTCTTTTTATTGTCACAGGCTCAGTAATGAAGAAAGACTTGTTCTTCCACTTCCAGCCCTGCTGCTTTCTCGGTCTGCTTCTACATATATTTGGCAGAAGCTGAAAAATGGGGGATAATAAAATGTGCCTGGCATCTCTTAATTATTACAGCAAAAAGGTAAGAATAGCTTCTACCTGATCCAGCTCTCCTTCCCACTTTTGTCTGTGAAAATAGAACAAAGATCTACTTTATAGGAAAAACACTAAAGCCAGCTCCTGGCTATCTGCAATATGATCTGGGTTGTTCAATTAATTTAAAAAAAATACACATATGTCAGTTTTCTGGGGAAGTGGACAGAACATTTTTGTGGGACTCAGGAAATCTAGATTTTAGTACAATTTCTTCCACTAACAGATGACACCTTTAACTTAATTGCCATGAGACTAAAATTCTCAAATGTGAAATAGGTGAGAAGGACCAGGTCTAACATTTTTAACTTTCTTTTTTTTTTTTTTTTTAGAATTTCTTTTTTAATTTTAATTTTAATTTTTTATTGCATTTTAGGTTTTGGGGTACATGTGAAGAACATGCAAGATTGTTGCATAGGTACACACGTGGCAGTGTGATTTGCTGCCTTCCTCCCCATCACCAATATCTGGCATTTCTTCCCATGCTATCTCACCCCAACTCCCCACCCCCTGCTGTCCCTCCCCTATTTCCCCCCAACAGGCCCCAGTGTGTAATGCTCCCCTCCCTGTGTCCATGTGTTCTCATTGTTCAACCTCCGCCTATGAGTGAGAACATGCGTGTTTGATTTTCTGCTCTTGTGTCAGTTTGCTGAGATTTTTAACTTTCTTTAAGATCTATTTGAAAAATTTCAATCTCATAGAAAAGTTGGAATCTTACAGGAAAGTACAACTGTATGAGCTCCAGGGTCCCTTTGGCCTAGATTCATAGACTATCTGTATTGTCACATTTGTTGCTTTCTCTTTATATCACAACAACAATAATAACGGGAGTATATAATTATTAATGTTTGACAAACTACTTGAGAGTAAGTTAGAGATCTTTTGCCTTTTATGCCAAAAACACATACTTCTGTGTAGACGAATAAGAGCAAACACTTCCAGAACCATAATGCAATTCTCAAATTCAGAAAAATTTACATCCACATCATGGTTAGTGTAAATTAACCATGAGAACTTTAATTCAGTCCATATTCAGATTCCACCAAATATCTTAATAATGTACACTGAAGCAGTTTTCCCCAGTTCTGAGTGGAGCCCGGGATCTCACTTCGGTATGAGTCATCTTGCCTCCTTGATCTCCTTTAGTCTGAAGCACTTTCTCCTAATTCTTGGTCTTCTATGACATTGACCTTTTCGAAGAGTACAGAGCTGAGATTTTATACAACAGTCCTCAGTGTGAGTCATTCTGAGGTTTCTTCATGCTCAGGTGGCACTGAGCATTTTGAGTGAGGAGAAGCAGGAGTGAAGTTGTCTTTCTTGTACATCTCTTCAGGAGGCTGGAAAGCCAGGTTGTCTTGTTGGTGACATTCACTTTGATGACTTGGTTGAAGAGGTGTCTACTGTGTTTCTTCTATGCAGAGTGACCATTTTTCCCTTTACATGAGTAGTAATTATCCATGTGAAGACACCCTAAGGCCGGGTACATATCCTTTCCTCATGAAACGTCCATCACTAACTTAAGCTTTCTTTGATGAATCATGCATGTAGAAATCAGTCTCTTGATGGTTATAGAGATTTTTTTTATCCTTTCTTCTACATTTGCATATTGGCCTTCTGCGATAGGGAGAAGTTTCTCCTGTCCCATTTAGTGACTTATTAACCTAACTATCTATTCATTTTTTATCATTACGGACTTACGGTTAAATTTTTGATATAGACGTCCTTTGAAGTTAATTACATAATGACTGGCTCCCTAGTAGAGAAAAACACACACAGACACTAGCCAAAGTGCATACATTTTCCTGGTGCTAATGGGTCTTTGAAGTGTATTCATGGCCCAAACCCACAGGTACCTGGAACTTTGTATAGTGATATTTCTGCCTCTACAATGCAATGATACTTCTGTGCCTGTTGAAATGACTTGTAAGGAAGCAGATAATTGGCTTCAATTTCTTAGAGCTTCTTAGAAAGCAGGCTGTTTGTTTTTTTCAGTGAACATCGCTGTACAAGTGCTTTCATCCATACCTTAAAAGTTCTGCAGTCTGGCTTTAACACTCAGAAAGTTAGGGAAACCCTCCCTCTGGTTTCTCCCTCAATCTTTGTGGGCCTCAGCTTTTGGGTCCCTGTTGCTTGGAGAATAGTGAGTGCAGGTTCTGTTGATTTCTTTCACAGATATATGAGGCTCCAAGTCACATTGCATCCTTAGGCTGTCTACTGCAGGGGATGGCAGGAAGAGATCTCCCAAGAGTGACCTCCACAAACGATGCCGCATTTATGTGAAAGGAGGAGCAATACGGTCAATAGCAGAAGTCATCAGTGTCTCAGGCTCTGGAAATAGACACAACTTAGTTCCAGCCCCAAGTAGAAATAGAAGTCTCTACCTCTGCCAGGTAGGCGTGAGCCCTAAGTCCTCCTTTGCTCACACGGGTAATGGGGACCATAACTGGGTCCCTGCATCGGGTGGTAGCATGTAGCAAGCACACCATGGATGACACCCTTGGAGCCTTGCTTGCCCATGCCTGGGGCATTTCTATTGTACGTTGTGTGTGGGCAGCTCAGCCCAGCCCTGTTCATTCAGGAAAGTTGGTCTGGACCTCGCTCCTGGTCCATGCCTCCTTCCACTGCCTGAATTGCTCTGAGGCTCACATCAAATGAGCCAAGTTTTGGTCCTCAGCCCTTCAAATTCAGCTGCTCTAAGCTTTACAAAGTGGTAAATAGCTGATCTGAAGAAGAAATCTAAATCATCTGACCTCCGCTGCTACTTTCCTTGTTCAACCCAGAGGAATAGAGGTGGCCGTTGTAAAGCGGAGAGGGCAGCCTTGCAGCCATGGAGGGGAAGAGCTGGAGACTGGCAGTGACTCCGCCTCATGCAATGCAGGGTCCCCACTTCATTATTCAGTCCTTTCCTCTCTTCTTCCTTTCTCCCATAAGCAAACATTTACGCAGACAGACTATGTGCTGGTAAGTATATGAAGTACCAGTTCTGGCTCCTTATATTAAGGAAATAATATCAACTGTAAATGTAGTCATGACTTCTTTGAGAAAAATCAAGCAGGTTCTATGCTCCTTGAAGTTTTATCAATGTCAGGAAGTTTACTGGAATATAATTTCTAGAAATGCCTTATGGGTCTACATTACTATGTATTGTTCAGACCACTTACCTCTACTGTTCCTCATTTTTTTCCCATCAAAGATTATTTTGGATAATCATCTCATTAACTTCATTACTATAATATTCTTATTATTTTAGCATAAGGAGCAGGAATCTCCTCTGCCCACACTTCCTCTCATTGGCAGAAATTTCCTGCTTCTCTGAAAAAGTAAAATGAGAAAAGAAAGGGAAAGACTATGGATGAAGACTGGCACTGGTGAGCTTCGATATGCTTTTAAAAGCCAATGATTCATTTAATAATCTGTCCTCAAGTAATAAGCACTAGAATTACAAATGACGTTCCCTGCAAAATTCTCTGTCTAAATTACCCAAAATGTGAATTCAAGTCTTTACTTCCAGATGATTCATATCTTGATTTGTTAAAAAAATACATGTTATCATGTCAGAAAATTCAGAATCAGAAAAGAGTTCACACCATATTCGCTGAGGATGGACTGTGTTTGGTAGTTGGTGGGAAGGAGGGACCTTTGTTGGAAGGAGTGGTGGGATGGGGGTGGGAGTGGAGGAAGGGCCTGGAGGTGGGTGATGAAAGAACTTGGGACCTGGAGTTAACATCTGGCTCAGTCACTTGCGAATACTGTAACCTTAAAATGGGGATTAAATGTCCTGTGACTTTACTACATGGACTACTTGCAAAAATCAAATGAGGCAATGTGGGATGTTTATATAAATTTAATGTGATGGACACACATAGTATCTTTTAGGAAGGGTTTTTAAATTCCGGAGAAATACCATATGATCACCATATGGCCATAACATTGTTTGCTTTATGTGCACTCAAGGTAAAGAATTACAAATGACATTTCCTGCAAAAATATTTGCACATGAATGAGCTTCTTAAAAACATGCCATGTTAAAGTGCTTTAAGACAATTCAATGAAACTAGTGTTTATCCACTAGTGGACTAACCACTCAGCACTGAAGGAATTCTTACTACCATCCGAATACCAGGCTAGGGATTCAGAAACCACAGGACAAGTGTCAGATGAAGACGGACAGCAAACGAAGAAGTGTAATATGTCCTGAATACTAGGGGCGCGCCTGGAGGTGGTGGTGGAACTGCAGGAAGATTTCCTGAGGGAGTGAGACAGGCAGGGAGATAGTATTTGTATTTGCTAGAAGAGAAAGAGTGAGGGAGTCAGAGGACATGGTGTGGGCTGAGCTATGATTCCAGGTAGGAGAAGCACCATGTGCACCAACCAATATGAACTTCACAGTCCCCTCAGCTCAACTGAACTGTAGACAGGTTTCTTCCTGACTCTAGGGCCCTCCCCTTTCTTTTCTCAGAGCATTTACTTTAGAAATATTGCCCCTACGTGTTTGTTTTCTGCCCCTTTCAGATGTAAACCTTCTCCCAGTCTCTTGCTAGTTTTACAGCCCAGTAAATATCTTTCTTGTGGATCTGGGAGCCAGGCCTTTGAAATGCAACCAGCAAGAAAGATAGGGCTCTTATCTCCAGTCTCCCTGGGAGGGCAGGAGCCTAACTTCAGTAACCACCAATTAGCAAGCACAAATGGCCTCATTGCATCAACCAACCTCTCTCCCTGATGTACACTCTCAATACTTTTATACTGGCTCACCCGAGAATTTAAAAACCTTCCCACCTTTTGTTGTAATGGAGTTGAATTCAATCTCTCCCATAGCAATAGTCATGAATAAAGTCTTCCTTGCCCATTTAACTTCTCTGGTGCAATTTTTCTTAGTCACTACCCACGACCTTGGCCTACTCCTTTTGTTCATCACAGGAAGCAGAACATTCTGGACAGCAGATGTTTTATCTGCAAGCTCCCCATTCTTCCAAGTCAGCAGGAGCAACGCCCACTGGTGCCCTGTATCCTTGCTAATTACATTGTTCTGCCAATCAAAGATGGCACTATCTGCTGCATTGCAACATATGGGAACCCAAGGAGGCCTCCGGGCCACAGCAATGGTGGGGGAGAAGCTCCTATCCTGTACCCTTGGTCTGAGCCCCTGCAGAAATCCTGGATCATTGATAGCAGAAATCACAACACCACTCCCATTTGAACTGACCACAAGCCAGGAGGCCAATGGTTTACCAACTCCTTCGGCTGGATCTGACATCTAGTTCACTTTGGCACAACATCACTAGAATCATTTAAGGAAAAATTGAAATGAGGAGAAATCAGAATCTGTATGAACTCCTTCCTGAGCTTTAAGGCTTTCAGAATCTAATTCTTATCTACAAGTAAAGAAAGCCCAATGTGTAAACTATTTGCAGGTGTGACTTTGAGGTTAATTTAGAAATCTTTGGGTGGCATATAACTTCTTGATCAAAGTGAAAAGTTGGCGAGAATTATGGGTCTGCATTTTTATACTAAGCTTTCCCATTTAGGAAGAAGTCTTAACAATTCTATAAGTAATATCAAGGAGAGAAAAAAATGAAAAGGATCATGTTAAGAAACAGGGTTTTCAAAATTTACTAGAAGAGCTTCTCTATAAATCACATTTATGAGCATATTAGGAAATTTTAATCAAGTCAATCAGTTGAATTTCTTCTGTGACCCACAAGAGTTTTGTCTTATCAAACAACTCACCAATTCAAACCATTAGATAGAATGGTCGCAACTGAAATTTCATTAAAATTAAGTTTATGTGTATACACATACACTGTATATCACTAAAGATTTATGTTCAACATGAATTTAGTGGGATTTCTTAGAAATTCATGTTTAATATTTACTTCGGTGGTATAAACAAGATAATCAATTCAGAGTGTGAGTGGAAGACACCAATACTAAATAAGAAAATGGAGAACATTTTGTTGGCATCACCACCTCCTTTCGTAAAATTTTGATGCGAAATAGTCAAAGAGAATGACCGTGAAATCAAAATATCTAATGTTATCTACCATGAGGAATTTGATGGCGGAAATCAGCAAGCTGAAGGGCTGGGGTGCTTCAGTGCACTGCCTCAGTTGCCTTATTTGTTAAAAGTAGGTATTAAAAGTCCCTACCACAGTTGTGTTTTGTGAGAATGAACTACATGTGATTATAGTTCGTACGGGTAAGGTGTTCAGAACAGTTCCTGGCACATTATAGATGCCCAGTAAAGGTTAGCAATTATATTATTTTTGTTAACTACTGAAATCCTGTTATGGGCTATGATATAGATGCTTCCAAGCTCCTTCACGGGTCTTGTCACCATTGTGCACCTGCCTTGACATGGGAATTATTTGTATATATATTTACACAAAGAAGGAAGACACAATCTGTGATCTTCACAGGGACACAACGTCAGTGTGGTGGGAGTCCTGGGTCTCCCCAATATCTGATCTGCCCCTTTACCCTTAGTAAAACAATAATTAAGGTTTCTGGCTGTGTACATAGTTGCCTGGTTTAAAGGCCACATTTCCCAGCCTCTCTTAAGCTAAGGATGACCATATGAATAAGTTGGGGCCAAGAGGTGGTGGGAGAAATGCTTTGTTCAACTTCCTGGAAGTGTTCTTAAAATCAAGGGCTCACTCTTCTTCACCTGCTTTCTCCTTCCTGCAGGAGCCCTGGCAGTGTGCAAACAAGCCAGGGATGAATAGTCACCAAGGAGGAAAGGTCTGGGTCCCCGATGACCACAGAGAGGCTGGCCGTCTGTGTCTACTTACATTGCATCTTCTTCATACAAAAGAGAAATGGTTTAAATTAAGAATCTTGTTTAAGCCACAGTTTTATGTTACTTTTGCTTGAATTTTTATAATTTGCAGCTGAACCTAATCCTCCTAGCAGACACTGTCTTTTCCAAACTGTAATAAAGCATTCCATTTCCACCTTGCTGGAGTCAATTCCTTGCATCTCTGAAGTCATACTACTTAGTAAAGTAATTCTAACCAGAGGGCACAAATAAATATATATCATTATAATACCTTTGTTAGCTCTGTTGCCAAAGATAGACCCAAGCATGTGAATTCTTATAACTTATGGCTTTGTCAAGGAAATATGACATATCACCTTTTCTTTTTATTACTCTTATCTTTCCAGAAGAGTATGGGAGTGATGGATGACCTTATCTTTGAATAAATGAATATTGGCTTTAAAATTAAATTTTAAGTGGAAAAAGATAATGGTGTGTTATAGAGAACTTAGTAAGAAAAGAAAAAGTTTTATTGAAAAAAACTGAAAAAATTTAGTTTATCTGTAGGTAGACAGTGACTGATAACTGCACGAAAATAAAAAGGTACCCAATAACTCAATTTGTAGTTAATAAACATTCACTACAATCTATAAAAGAAAGAAAAATTGGTAATTAGTGAAGATATCCTTAGGTCTATGTTTATTCCAGATGGCAAAAGAATAAACAAAATCATTTAAATTAATGTAAAAAAGAAACAGAAAGTGGATGAAGCCTGTGAATCCTGAGGCCAGCTGGCAGGAAATCGCTGTGACACAGCGCTGCCTTGGCCTCACAGCAGAAGTAGATGCTGAAAGGTTGATGAACATGGGCTATTTGGTCCATGACCAGTGAGCTATGAGAGGAAGAAAAGTCAGTCCAGGGCCGGGCGCGGTGGCTCACGCCTGTAATCCCAGCACTTTGGGAGGCCGAGGTGGGTGGATCACGAGGTCAAGAAATCGAGACCATCCTGGTCAACATGGTGAAACCCCGTCTCTACTAAAAATACAAAAAATTAGCTGGGCATGGTGGCGCGTGCCTGTAGTCCCGGCTACTCGGGAGGCAAGAGAATTGCCTGAACCCAGGAGGCGGAGGTTGCGGTGAGCCGATATCGCGCCATTGCACTCCAGCCTGGGCAACAAGAGCGAAACTCCGTCTCAAAAAAAAAAAGAAAAAAAAGAAAAGTCAGTCCATTGTTACTAGAAGTAAAATGGGGACGATTGACCAAGACTGCATTACCATTCCCCTCAGCTTGACTAAACTTTTGACAGGTTTCCTCTTGACTCCAGGCTTCTTGCCTCCTGATATGGTTTGGCTGTGTCCCCACACAAATCTCATCTTAAATTCCCACCTGTTGTGGGAGGGACATGGTGAAAGGTATTTGAATCACAGGGGCAGGCCTTTCCCATGCTGTTCTCATGATAGTGAGTAAGTCTCATGAGATTTAATGGTTATTATAAAAGAGAGTTTTCCTGCAAAAGCTCTTTTTGCCTGCTGCCATCCATGTAAGATGGGACTTGCTCCTCTTTGCCTTCCACCATGACTATGAGGCTTCCCCAGTCACATGGACCTATAAGTCCAATTAAACTTCTTTCTCTTGTAAGTTGCCCAGTCTTGGGTATGTCTTTATTAGCAGTGTGAAAACGGACTAATACATCTCCCTTTTCTTTGAACATTTTCTTGAGAAAACTTGCAATTATAAATCCTTTCTCTACTCCTTTGAGATGTAAATCTTCACCTAGCCTCTTGCCAGTTTTGCAACCCATTTCTGTCTTTCTCAAGGACCTGCAACTCATCCTTTTGAACTGTAATCAAGGAAGATATCATCACCCTATCTCCCAGTTTCTCTGAAAAAGCAGGAGGCTAAATTTGATAAGCATCAACTAGCAAACACAAATGGTCAAATTTCACTGATCCACTTATTTCCTAACAACACTGAGTTCTCCACTAGCCCATCTCAGCGCTTAACCCTCTCCTCTGTTTCCACAGTGTTGAATCTCTCTCCTGTTGCAATCATCTTGAATAAAGTCTTCCTTGCCTGCTTAACTGGTTCAGCACAATTTTTCTTTTATAAGCCAAACACAGAGGATTGAGAACAGAGAGGCAAACAGAAAATTAGAACAAACGTGGATGAACTGTAGTGTCTGTGGTTTCTTGAGCTGCTTAGATTCTGACCTGCTTGTAGTTTCACGATCCAGGGCCTGGGATTCCATGGCTGTCAGGAATGCCCATTTGCTCAGCTTTATTTATCTGCCTTGCCAAGAGGATGCCTCATATGAATAAAATATTTCCCACATGATTGGACTACTCACAATACGTAACTACCCTGACATACATAGCCACAACATACCAGTGCATGATTCAGAATGCTAGAGAAGGACACTTTCCCAAAGAATGCCATTGGCATTGGCTTTGAGGAAAAAATGCCCCAGTTTTTAAACATTGGTGGATTGGAACTTTTGTGCTCTGCAACTGCAAGTGATTTACAAGGTGCCTCAGAGGCATGAAAAGAGCAGTAATAAGATAGAAGCATTGGGAATTAGAATAGCCTAGTGGTGTGCACAGGAAAAGAATCACACCTTGGTCTCTTCATCATTTGTGCCTTTCTTATGGTGTCCCTTGGTGCAGTAGTTACAATTCCATCCCCAGTTTGTTCTTCAGTGGTGCACTCAGGTGCTCAGCAGTTAACTTAGTTGACCTGCTGGAGGCTGGTGATCAGCCTGGTCTTTTGAATCACCCTAGATTCCAAATCACCAGTGCTTTGTAATAGGGTTACCTGACTAAATATAAGAGGGACCTTAACCAGCATTGGTGTTTCTGGGTGACCCCGATGGATGGTCGCTGTGTGGCCAGAATGGAGTTTTTTTGGCAGGCTTCCTGTGGAAACTCACTATGCTTAGGACATTGACAGCCAACAGCCATTGTTGGTTATATCTGCTCATTGGTATGCACCAGAGGTTTGAACCCACATAATCTTTTGCCTGTGTTAGAATCTGAAAGGCCAACCTGTATACTCAGAGGCTTATCAAAAAGTAATATCCAGCTAGGACTCCAGGTACCTTTTCCTTCTAGCTGCCAGGACTTGAAGGAATAATATCTCACAGTAATTTCTGCTCAGATTTTTTTTTCTCCGCTATAGTTTCTAATGCTATAGATTTTCTGAACCTTTTTTTCATTTCCCAGCTACCTCAAAAATGATTTTCTGTGTGTTCACAATCTATAAATCAAAGGTTCCCCTAGTCATACCTGAAAGCTTATGGGCACTTGAGAGAAACAGAAAGTTTCCCAGTGCTGGAATGGCATCTTTCAGCCCTCAACATAGCAATAAGGCACTAACTGATTCCTTAAAGAGTTCCCTGAGCCCTAAATCTACTGAGGAAACTGAGGAGCCTATGCAAAACAAAACAAAACAAATACCTCTATTTAAAGATGGCATTGGCCAGGCATGGTGGCTCATGCCTGTAATCCCAATACTTTGGGAGGCCAAGGCGGGGGGATCACCTGAAGTCAGAAGTTTGAGACTAGCCTGCCCAATATGGCAAAACTCCTGCACACCCCCATCTCCACTAAAAATACAAAAAAAAATTAGCCGGACATGGTGGCGGGTGCCTGTAATCCCAGCTACTCAGGAGGCTGAGGCAGGAGAATCGCTTGAACCCACGAGGTGGAGGTTGCAGTGAGCAGAGATCATGCCACTGCACTCCAGCCTGGGTGACAAGAGTGAAAATCTGCCTAGAAAAAAAATGGCATTAATGTATCTCAAAATTATTTTTGGAATTAGCCCCTTTTGAATATCTCTTTTCCTACAAGAAGAAAGGCTTGGTGCTTGTGGGCAAAGCTAAAACAAGTGGTGAGTTTAGGACCAATCCTGCCATTGAATTGTCATGTAATCCAAGGTGTGCTATTTAGGCTGTAGCTATTGAATTGCCACATAATCAAAGGTGAGATATTTAGGCTGTAGCTATCTATGAAGATTTTGGCATAGAGTCCAGTTTTGTTTATCAATATTCAAGCAACATGGGCAGAAATCAGGTATTTTTAAAATGCCTTTTTTTGGCAAAATTCAACCAAAATTTGTTTCATTGAAAGAATTTGAACAACTTGAAGGAAAGTCTACCTCCCTGAAAAATGTCCATACATTTTTTTCTCAAATATTAAATCCTGAAATAAAAGGTAGTTATATATCAATCTGTCAATAGCTTCATGTAGAAACACTAAATAACAACTTTAAAATTGACATCACCTGATACCCAATTCTGTGAGTAGAAAACAATCTTGATAGGCAAATCCTTCGCCTGCAAACAGGGGCATGTTTTAGCTTCCCTTGAGAGAAAGGATCTGGCTGGTTTGTCTCCCCCAGCTTCTCCCTCACTCCATGATCTTCAGATCACCTCATGATCTTCATGTATTCTTATTCTAGTATCTTGGTGAATTAATTGTCAGAAAGTTCCCCCTAAGTTTAATACGCATTTCTTCTGTTTTAATTTAAACATTATTTGGACTTACTTTAACTGGTAAATAAATATCTGTCTTAGATTTCTTAGCCCGACATAACAAAGTATAGATGGAGGAAATACGTAAGACTGGGTGGCTTAAACCACAGAAATTTGCCTTCTCACAGTTCTGGGGGCTGGATGTTCAAGATCAGAGCACCAGTAGGGTTGGTTTCTGGTGAGTGCTGACATGGTCTTTTCTCTGTGCATGCAGGCACAGATCAGGAGATCAAGCTCTCTGGTGTCTCTTTTCACAGAAGCCCCATAATTCTGCCAGAGCAGAGATCTACCCCCATGGCCTCATCTAACCGTAATTACCCCCTAAGGCCCATCTTTAAATATCAGCACATTGGGGGTTAGGGTTTCAGTGTAGAAATTTGTGAGAATATATAAACATTTAGTCCATAACATCATCCTATCTCTTTATTTCTTTCCTGTAAGTTTAGTAATTCTGAAATTCTAAATATTTCAGAAGACTTATTTGTATTCTTTGAAAAAAAAATGACTCTCTTAGACCTATGTATTTCCTCCACCTATTTAAACATGTGATGCTGCACAATTATATTTAACACATATATACACAAATCCATATGCACGTGTAGTGTCTAGCCAGCATCTCAGAGAAATGATGAATTTGGAATCATATTTTATTGCTTATATCAAAATAAACCCAGACAAATATAAAAAGACAATTTAAGAAACTAAACCTTAAGGCTGGGCATGGCGGCTCATGCCTGTAATTCCAGCACTTTGGTAGGCTGAAGCAGGTGGATCACCTGAGGTTAAGAGTTTGAGACCAGGCTGACCAACGTGGTGAAATCCCTTCTCCACTAAATACAAAAAATTAGCCAGGCGTGGTGATGCATGCCTGTAATCCCAGCTACTTGGGAACTGAGGGAGGAGAATCACTTGAACCCAGGAGACAGAGGTTGCAGTGAGCCGAGATTGTCCCACTGCACTCCTGTCTGGGCAATAAGAGCAAAACTTTGTCTCAAAAATAAATAAATAAATGAATAAACCTTAAAAAGTACTAAGAGAACACAGAAATTTTTCTAAACTGAAGTTGAAGAGAATTTTAAGCAAGATTAAAAACTCTTGCCTGACAAATGTTATAATAGACAACATAAAAAGTTAAAATTTACTTCATAACAAAAATAAATGCCAGAAATAAAGTTTAAAAATTTCAACGAAAAAGATATTTATAGCATATATCACACACAAAGCTGATATATTTAAACCACAGAGCATTTACAAATCAGCAAGAACAGAAAACAATCCAACAGAAAAATGGTCAAAAGATGTGAAGAAATATTTTGAAATATATTCTTTAAAACTCAACCTTACTTGGGACACCATTTTCAAGTATTAGATTATCAAAAAATGTGTTTCAATCTGATAAATTTTTGCAAAAGTATAGAGAAATCTGTTAGTATATATTGCTAGTTGAAGCATTCTTTTTTTTTCATTTATTTTATTGTATTTTAGGTTTTGGGGTACATGTGAAGAACATGCAAGATTGTTGCATAGGTACACACATGGCAGTGTGATTTGCTGCCTTCCTCCCCATCACCTACATCTGGCATTTCCCCACTTACTATCTCTCCCCAGCTCCCCACCCCCCACCATCCCTCCCCTATTTCCCCCCCAACTGACCCCAGTGTGTAGTGTTCTCCTCCCTGTGTCCATGTGTTCTCATTGTTCAACACCTGCCTATGAGTGAGAAATAAGTGAAGCATTCTTTAATGACATTCTTGAAGAGTAATATGACAATACTGTATTATTAGACTTTAGAAAGCTGGTCTCCTTTGACTTGTCACAAGAGGTCATCCTGCAGACATGCTCACACATATATGAAGGGATACCACCCAAGGACCCACACTGGGGCATTTCCAGGAGTGGCAAAGACTAGAAATCATTCCATGTTCATCAACATCTACCTGGTTTAGCAGATGATTGCATTCAATGAAGTACAGTGCAACCCTTTAATGAATGAGAAAGGCTCACTTTTTTAAATGTTTTACAGTGTGAAACAGGTTTTTCATTTTAGTGTGTTATGTTAAAAACAGATGAAACAATTATAGCCCTGATGACACTTACAGTGGAAAAAAAATCCATCCACGAACATAACCTGCTGAAACATCCCATACTGCTTGTTTCCAATTAAGCACATCTCAGAGCTATGAGCGTTATTGTTCTGAATTAGTACTTGTCCACTTCCCATCTGCCCAATGGATAAGACTTAATGTATTGCTGAATGAATAGTAAATATGAATTCATTATTGTTGAGGGCCTATTTTGTATCGATTATTTTGTGTTTTCCACAGAAACCTACATTTGCTGAATGCCTACTGTGTGCTTGCCCTTGCTACATAGACAATGCTAACACTAAAACAAAAAAGGGGGGCCTCATAAAAATTCATTTGGTAGCAATATCTCAATTTGAGCAAAAATTCTCCAACAATTAATTAATAAATAGGACTTCCTTGGGAAAATAGTTTTGCAAATTTCAATTTCCAAATTTGGAAATAATAATGTAATAATTATTTTAAAAGGCAAAATAATTTTTCTTGGGTAATAATGTAATAATTCTACACAGCTGGAAGTTATGAAACGACAAAGCAGAATACTTAATTTTACTCAAAATTGATGTTTTATTATTTGCTCAAATTCTTTTTCTAAGGTTCAAATGTGCTTTTTTTGTTATACATATTTTTCTCTTTTTTTCTGAAAAAAGCAGCTAAGCCCAAGTAGATAAAGATGGTTAAAAAAGCAAATCATTTTTAGCCACTTAGCCAGAAAATTTGTTGAAAATGAATTTTCTACCATCTAAAAAGGCTATGTAATACTGCATTTTTTTTAAAGTATATGGCATTTGGAATTTTATTTCCTAGAACAAAATCCTGGTGGAGGAAAGTCCCCATGACTTCTTTTTCACATTGTTCTGTTTTGACTCATCTTCTTTTAAAAATAATGTCACTCTTACTAATGTAGAAATGTCCAAGTGTGGATTATATTAGTGTGAATTTGAGTAATTCTTGACATAAGTTATCAAAAAGCAAATAATGCAAAATAATGATTTAATTAATATGTATTGTAAACTGTTAGCATCCCACTATTTTTATTTAAAAAGTTAAATTTCTAAAAAGAGTTATGAAGGTAAATGTGTTTTATTTTTAAATGATGAAATTCTTAACCTGAAAAACTCCAAATCATGTGGTGCTCTGTGGCTGTGCCCTTGGAGAAGTGAACATCTAGATATATTTTTCAATAAAAAATGTAATTAGGAAACATCATAAAATCATTATGTATTTGAGCTGACTGGAAGCAATTCTTTGTTCATTTTCTCTCTTGCACTCTGGAATATTAACCTTCGGAATATTTCCCAGTAGACTAAAGTCATTACTTTTATAGAAAAGGCCAATTCAGCTTAGCTGTGCAGCATGGTTCTATATTTATCACTCAGTAGATGCAGCTCTGGGTGGAGCTGAGATGTTTAAAGGTGAATCAAACACTGTCAAGTCTAGTTAAAGGAGATGCAGCACCCAGCAAGGTGCTGCTTCAAGGAGCAGCAGCAGAGTGCACGGGTCCTATCCTGCACTTTGTTGCCCAAAATTTCTGTACAGGAAAGGCAAATAGGGGGCTGGAGGGGAAGGACAAGGATGTGTGAAGCCACCTGTGAGACAAAAAGACTGTGATGCTTTCAGCAGAGGCCAGGTGGCCTGAAAAGGGACACAAGTGGACAAAGAGATTATGGACCAAAAGAGAATGGATGTGGGGTAATGGAGGAGAGATCAAGGTGAAGGCCGATTGAGACCCCCAGATAATAGGCCTGGGACTGCTGGATAGGCACCCATGTTATGAACATCAGATTTCTAAAATACACTTGAAGACACTAAAAGCCTCCAAATATTGATAAACAAGTCAATGACAAATACAACGAATCACCCCTACACTATGGAATTGCCTTGTTGCCATCAGCCTCGTCTGTACCAATCCTCATGCATTGAAAATTGTCATCATTGTTGTCATCAGTGAATAGATTCAGTGATGCTGCTGATGATTTTAGTTCTGTGCCTAAGATCCCTCCTATGTTCTAGGAAGTGCATGACCCCTGTATACAGCAGCCTATGACCAACTGAGCTCAAAATCCTGTGGCTAGCATCTCTTCAGATGTGCTCATCAGACCCCTTCACCTTTAGGAATGGTCTGGCTCTGGATTGCAGGTGTACTCAGGTATGTTTTCAAGGCTATATATATTGGACTGATGAGCCTCCCTTCAGTGCACACCTCCATTCAATGGCTTTCAGCCCCAGGCTGGCCAGAACCATTTCACAATTGGAGAAGACCAAGGGCCCTAGGCCACAGCCCCCTCAACAGACTGTGGAGGAGCAAAGTTCAGGGAGCCACAGGCGACTTTACCTTATTGCCTCTATAGCACACTAAAGGCCTATAAGGACTCTCCATTTAATAAAAATTAGGGATTGTGGAAAGGGAATTATATCATTGGAAGAGCAAACCATAAACTATGAGTCTCAAATGGTTGTTCCCTTAATTCAGTGAAAAAGCCCCAACAGAAGTTAAATTGCATCTGGGGGACCCTGTGTCCTGGCTGTGTGTCAGGCTCTGCTCACTGCTATTGTTTCTGCCTCTGGGATAGGACAGTTCCCTCCAGACCTACAAGACCTGCATTACTTCCCACCAGATGGGTCAAGGACATGGACATCCCTGGTAGAATCTTTCCCCTTGTAGTCAGTACAATTGTGTCCCCCAGAATGATATTTCCAAGTCCTAATACCCACAGACAGAAATTGAATTGATGTGGCCACAAGCCAAGGAATGCCAGGAGCTACCAGACCTGGAAGAGGCCAGGAGATTTTCTTCCCTAGAACCTCTAGAGGGAGTGCAGCCCTCCTGACACCGTGATTTTGAATTT
Organism: Sapajus apella; assembly: GCF_009761245.1. Taxonomy (NCBI): domain Eukaryota; kingdom Metazoa; phylum Chordata; class Mammalia; order Primates; family Cebidae; genus Sapajus; species Sapajus apella. Next base: position 35,312,369 of record NW_022436951.1, read on the forward strand.
ACAACCTCCAGAACAGTAAGAAAATAAATTTCTGTTGTTTTAAACCACGAATTTTGTGGTAATTTGTTGTGAAATCCCCAGGAAACTTGTGTTTCCCAAGTTTTCTGGGGCTGCCAAAACAAATTGCTCCAAATCTGTGTTTTTTAGTACAGGATAGCTTAAAACCATGGCAGGGAGAAGAGAAAAGTGGACAACATTAGTGGAGGGGGCTGAAACCTTAGAGGAACACTAGAAGACAGCCCATGTAATGACAAATTTAGTCTCATGACAATTAATTTTGTGTTGAGAATGAAATATCATTTTTCATATACATTGAACTGGGTAAAACTGGGCTGAATTGCCGCTGAATCAAAGACCACTCAACAATAACAAGCAATGGGGGAGAAGACTCCCTATTCAATAAATAGTGCTGGAATAACTGGCTAGCCATATGCAGAAAAGTGGAGCTGAACACCTACCTTTCACCATATACAAAAATCAACTCAAGATGGATTAAATGTAAAACCCAAAGCTGCAAAAATCCTAGAAGAAAACCTAGGAAATACCATTCTGGACGTTAGCCTTGGCAAAGATTTTATGACTAAATTGCCAAAAGCAAGTGCAACAAAAACAAGAACCGACAAGGGGAATGTAATTCGACTAAAAAGCTTCTGCACAGCCAAAGAAACTGTCAACGGATTAAACAGAAAACCTACAGAATGGGAGGAAATATTTGCAAATTATGCATTGATTAAGATCCAATATCCAGAATCTATAAGGAATGCAAACAATTCAATAAGCAAAAAGACAAATAACCCCATTAAAAATAGACAAAGGACATACATAGGAAAGAAGACATACATATGGCCAACAAACATACGGAAAAATGTTCAACATCACTAATAGAAAAATGTTAATCAAAACCACAATGAGATACCATCTCACACCAGTCAGAATGGCTATTACCAAAAAAGACAAAAAATAACAATGTCACTGAGGTTACAGAGAAAAAATGCTTATACACTGTTGATGAAAATGTAAATTAGTTCAGCTACTGTGAAATGCAGTTTGGAGATTTCTCAAAGAATTTAAAACAGAGCTACCATTTGACTCAGCAATCCCATTATTGGGTAGATACAACTTTATTTGTTGTATTTGTCATTGACTTGTTTACTAATATTTGGAGACTTTACTGTCTTCAATCCCACAAATAAATAGATAATTCTATCAAAGGTACATATGCACTTGTATGTTCATCATGGCATTATTCACAATAGCAAAGACATGAAGTCAACCTAGATGCTCATCATCAGTGGACTTGATAAAGAAAATGTGGTACATATATGCTGTGGCATACTATGCAACTATGAAAAAGAACAAAATCATGTCCTTTGCAGCAGTGTGGATGCAGCTGGAATCTCTACTCCTAAGCAAATTAATACTGGAACAGAAAACCAAATACTTACAAGTGGGAGCTAAACATTGAGTACACATGGGAATACAGATGGGAACAATAGACACTGTGTACTGGGGACTACTAGAAAGGGGAGCGGAGCAGAAGTCTGAGGGTTGAAAAACCACCTATTGGGTGCCATGCTTACTACCTGGGTGATAGGATCATTCATATGCCAAACATTAGTGGCGGACAATTTACCTATGTAACAAATCTGCACATGGGCTTCTGGAATTTAAAATAAATGTTGGGAAAAAAAGATTCACTTACATATCCCAAAGACAAAGATAAATCCTGAAAGATGGTGGCATCTATTTCAACATAAAGGAATAAAACCCTTTCCCCAGAGGCAGGCACAGTTACTCAACTCATTTTGCAGATAAGGAAGCTGCACATTGAAAGTGACTTTCTCCAGGACACTCTATGCTAGGAAACAGCAGTGCTTCCATCTCAACCTATTCCCTTAGCGGGGGATTCTTATGGGTTGGATTGTGTTCCTCAAAACAGATATGTTGAAGTCCAAAGCCCCACAACCTGTGAATGTGATCTTGTTTGGAAATAAATAGGGTTTCTGCAGATGTAATCAGGTAAACATGAGATTGTTAGAATGTGCCCTGATCCAACATGATTGGTGTCCTTCTAAGAGAAGGTCAGAACACAGACACACAGAGGAGAAGGCCTTCTGAAGACAGAGGCACAGAGAAAAGATGGCCACAGGATAATGGAGGCAGAAATGGAAGTGACGCTACCACAACCCAAAGAACACCTGCTCATCCAGAAACTGGAGGAAGTAGGGAAGGAGACTTTGGAGCAAGCGGAGGCCTGCCAGCATGTTGATGTTGGACTTCTGGAACCCAGAACTGGGAGACAATACATTTCTGATGTTCTATGCCACTCAGCTTGCAAAGCTTTGTCACACAAGCCCTAGGAAACAATTGTAGAACCTAGTGAAATTACTATTTTTTTCCTGCAATTTATATTTAGATTTTTTAATTGTGAAATATTATATTTAGAAACGTAATAGACCAGTAAGTAGTGAAGCAAGCACCCTTATAATCCTCTCCCAGTCTTTTTTTTTCCCCATTTATTTATTTTATTGCATTTTAGGTTTTGGGGTACATGTGAAGAACATGCAAAATTGTTGCATAGGAACACACGTGGCAGTGTGATTTGCTGCCTTCCTCCCCATCACCTACATCTGGCATTTCTCCCCTTGCTATCTCTCCCCAGCTTCCCACCCCCCACCCTCCCTCCCCTATTTCCCCCCAACTGACCCCAGTGTGTAGTGCTCCCCTCCCTGTGTCCATGTGTTCTCATTGTTCAACACCCACCTATGAGTGAGAACATGCGGTGTTTGCTCTTCTGCTCTTCTGTCAGTTTGCTGAGAATGATGGTTTCCAGGTTCATCCGTGTCCCTACAAAGGACGCAAACTCATCCTTTTTGATGGCTGCATATTATTCCATGGTGTATATGTGCCACATTTTCCCTATCCAATCTATTGTCGATGGGCATTTGGGTTGGTTCCATGTCTTTGCTATTGTAAACAGTGCTGCAATGAACATTCGTGTGCACGTGTCCTTATAATAGCATGATTTGTAATCCTTTGGATATATACGCAGTAATGGGATTGCTGGGTCAAATGGAATTTCTATTTCTAGGTCCTTGAGGAATCACCACACTGTCTTCCACAATGGTTGAACTAATTTACACTCCCACCAACAGTGCAAAAGTGTTCCTATTTCTCCACATCCTCTCCAGCATCTGTTGTCCCCAGATATTTTAATGAACACCATTCTAACTGGCGTGAGATGGTATCTCAATGTAGTTTTGATTTGCATTTCTCTGATGACCAGTGATGTTGAGCATTTTTTCATATGTTTGTTGGCCTCATGTATGTCTTCTTTTGTAACGTGTCTGTTCATATCCTTTGCCCACTTTTGAATGGGCTTGTTCGTTTTTTTCTTGTAAGTCTGTTTTAGTTCTTTGTACCTTCTGGATATCAGCCCTTTGTCAGACGGGTAAACTGCAAAAATTTTTTCCCATTCTGTTGGTTGCCGATTCACTCTAATGATTGTTTCTTTTGCTGTGCAGAAGCTGTGGAGTTTGATTAGGTCCCATTTGTCTATCTTGGCTTTTGTTGTCAATGCTTTTGGTGTTTTGGTCATGAAGTCCTTGCCTACACCTACGTCCTGAATGGTTTTGCCCAGATTTTCTTCTAGGGTTTTTATGGTGTTAGGTCTTATGTTTAAGTCTTTAATCCATCTGGAGTTAATTTTAGTGTAAGGTGTCAGGAAGGGGTCCAGTTTCTGCTTTCTGCACATGGCTAGCCAGCTTTCCCAACACCATTTATTGAACAGGGAATCCTTTCCCCATTGCTTGTTTTTGTCTGGTTTGTCAAAGATCAGGTGGTTGTAGATATGTTGTGTTGCCTTCGAGACCTCTGTTCTGTTCCATTGGTCTCTATCTCTGTTTTGGTACCAGTACCATGCTGTTTTGATTACTGTAGCATTGTAGTATAGTTTGAAGTCTGGTAGTGTGATGCCCCCTGCTTTGTTCTTTTTGCTTAGAATTGACTTGGCTATGCGGGCTCTCTTTTGGTTCCATATGAAGTTTATGTTGGTTTTTTCCAGTTCTGCGAAGAAGGTCATTGGTAGCTTGATGGGGATAGCATTGAATCTGTAAATTACTTTGGGCAGTATGGCCATTTTCACGATATTGATTCTTCCTAACCATGAACATGGAATGTTTCTCCATCTGTTTGTGTCCTCTCTTATTTCGTTGAGCAGTGGCTTGTAGTTCTCCTTGAAGAGGTCCTTTACGTTCCTTGTTAGTTGTATTCCTAGGTATTTTATTCTCTTTGTGGCAATTGTGAATGGAAGTTTGTTCTTGATTTGGCTCTCTTTAAGTCTGTTATTGGTGTATAGGAATGCATGTGATTTTTGCACATTGATTTTCTATCCTGAGACTTTGCTGAACTTGCTTATCAGTTTCAGGAGATTTGGGGCTGAGACAATGGGATCTTCTAGATATACAATCATGTCGTCTGCAAATAGAGACAATTTGACTTCCTCCTTTCCTATTTTAATGCCCTTTATTTCTTTTTCTTGCCTGATTGCTCTGGCTAGAACTTCTAATACTATATTGAATAGCAGTCGTGAGAGCGGGCATCCTTGTCTGGTGCCACATTTCAAGGGGAATGCTTCCAGTTTTTGCCCATTCAGTAAGATATTGGCTGTTGGTTTGTCATAAATAGCTTTTATTATTTTGAGATACGTTCCATCGATACCTAGCTTATTGAGTGTTTTTAGCATAAAGGGCTGTTGAATTTTGTCAAAGGCCTTCTCTGCATCAGTTGAGATAATCATGTGGTTTTTGTCTTTGGTTCTGTTCATGTGGTGAATTACGTTTATAGACTTGCGTATGTTGAACCAGCCTTGCATCCCCGGGATGAAGCCTACTTGATCATGGTGGATAAGTTTTTTGATGTGCTGTTGCAATAGGCTTGTCAGTATTTTATTGAAGATTTTTGCATCTATGTTCATCATGGATATTGGCCTGAAGTTTTCTTTTCTTGTTGAGTCTCCGCCAGGTTTTAGAATCAGGATGATGTTGGTCTCATAAAATGATTGGGAAGAATTCCCTCTTTTTGTATTGTTTGGAATAGTTTCAGAAGGAATGGTACCAGCTCCTCTTTGTATGTCTGGTAGAATTCAGCTGTGAACCCATCTGGACCTGGGCTTTTTTTGGGTGGTAAGCTCTTAATTGCTGCCTCAACTTCAGACCTTGTTATGGGTCTGTTCAGGGTTTCGGCTTCTTCCTGGTTTAGGCTTGGCAGGAGGCAAGTGTCCAGGAATTTATCCATTTCTTCCAGGTTCATTAATTTGTGTGCATAGAGTTGTTTGTAATAATCTCTGATGATGGTTTGAATTTCTGTGGAATCTGTGGTGATATCCCCTTTATCGTTTTTTATTGCATCAATTTGGTTATTCTATCTTTTCTTTTTTATTAATCTGGCTAGTGGTCTGTCTATTTTGTTGATCTTTTCAAAAAGCCAGCTCCTGGATTTATTGATTTTTTGAAGGGTTTTTTGTGTCTCTATCTCCTTCAGTTCTGCTCTGATCTTAGCTATTTCTTGTCTTCTGCTAGACTTTGAGTTTTTTTGATCTTGCTCCTCTAGCTCTTTCAGTTTTGACGATAGGGTGTCAATTTTTGATCTCTCCTTGCTTCTCATGTGGGCACTTATCGCTATATATTTTCCTCTAGAGACTGCTTTAAATGTGTCCCAGAGATTCTGGTATGTTGTGTCTTCATTCTCATTGGTTTCGAAGAACATCTTTATTTGTCTTCATTTCATTGTTTATCCAGTCAACATTCAAGAGCAAGTTGTTCAGTTTCCATGAAGCTGTGCATTTCTGGGTTAGTTTTTGAATTTTGAGTTCTAACTTGATTGCACTGTGGTCTGAGAGACTGTTTGTTACGATTTCTGTTCTTTTGCATTTGCTGAGGAGTGATTTACTCCCAATTTTGTGGTCAATTTTAGAGTAGGTGTGATGTGGTGCTGAGAAGAATGTATTTTCTGTGGATTTGGGGTGGAGAGTTCTGTAAATGTCTATTAGGTTTGCTTGGTCCAGGCCTGAGTTCAAGTCCTGGATATCCTTGTTAATTTTCTGTCTGGTTGATCTGTCTAATATTGGCAATGGGGTGTTAAAGTCTCCCACTATTATTGTGCGGGAGTCTAAGTCTCTTTGTGAGTTATTAAGAACTTGCCTTATGTATCTGGGTGCTCCTGTATTGGCTGCGTATATGTTTAGGATCTTCAGCTCTTCTTGATGCGTTGATCCTTTTACCATTATGTAATGTCCCTCTTTGTCTCTTATGGTCTTTGTTGCTTTAAAGTCTAATTTATCAGAGATGAGAATTGCAACTCCTGCTTTTTTTTTGCTCTCCATTTGCTTGGTAAATCTTCCTCCATCCCTTTATTTTGAGCCTTTGTGTATCCTTGCATGTGAGATGTGTTTCCTGGATACAGCACACCGATGGGTTTTGTCTTTTTATCCAATTTGCCAGTCTGTGCCTTTTGATTGGGGCATTTAGTCCATTTACATTTAGGGTTAATATTGTTATGTGTGAATTTGATACTGCCATTTTGGTGCTAGCTGGGTGTTTTGCCCTTTAGTTGAGCTGGTACTTGTTGTTCCTTTATATGTGCAGAGCCTCTTTCAGGAGCTCTTGTAAAGCTGGCCTGGTGGTGATGAAATCTCTGAGTACTTGCATGTTCCCTAAGGATTTTATTTTTCCTTCACTTATGAAGCTTAGTTTGGCTGGATAGGAGATTCTGGGCTGAAAGTTCTTTTCTTTAAGGATGTTGAATATTGGCCCCCACTCTCTTCTGGCTTGTAGGGTTTCTGCTGAGAGATCTGCTGTGAGCCTGATGGGCTTCCCTTTATGGGTAACCCGACCTTTCTCTCTGGCTGCCCTTAGTATTTTCTCCTTCATTTCGACCCTGGTGAATCTGACAGTTATGTGCCTTGGGGTTGCTCTTCTTGACGAATATCTTTGTGGTGTTCTCTGTATTTCCTGGGCTTGAATGTTTGCCTGCCTTGCTAGGTTAGGGAAGTTTTCCTGGATAATATCCTGAAGAGTATTTTCCAATTGGATTCATTCTCTTTGTCGCATTCAGGTACGCCTATCAAACGTAGATTAGGTCTTTTCACATAGTCCCACATTTCTTGGAGACTTTGTTCATTCCTTTTTACCCTTTTTTCTCCAGTCTTGCCTTCCCATTTTATTTCATTGAGTTGATCTTCGACCTCTGATATCCTTTCTTCTGCTTGGTCAATTCGGCTGTTGATACTTGTGCACGCTTCACGAAGTTCTCGTGTTGCGTTTTTCAGCTCCATCAATTCACTTATATTCCTTTCTATTTTGTCCATTCTCATTAGCATTTTATGAAATCTTTTTTCAAGGTTCTTAGTTTCTTTGCATTGGGTTAGAACATGTTCTTTAAGTTCACAGAATTTTCTTACTACCCACCTTCTGAAGTCTGATTCTGTCATTTCATCACACTCGTTCTCCCTCCAACCTTGTTCCCTTGCTGGTGAGGATTTGTGATCCCTTTTAGGAAGAGATGTGTTCTGGTTTCGGGTGTTTTCATCCTTTTTGCACTGGTTTCTTCCCATCTTTAAGGATTTATCCACCTGTCGACTTTGTAGTTGCTGGCTTTCAGTTTGGGTCTCAAATCTTTCAGATTGACGTTCTGTTTGTTGATGATGAGGTTATTTCTGTTTCCCGGTTTTCCTTCTGACAGTCTGGCCCCTCTGCTGTAGGTCTGCTGAGGTTCACTCCAGGCCCTGCTTGCCTGGGGTTCACCTGCAGCAGCTGCTGAGCAGTAAGGGCTGTTACCAGTTTTCTTCTTCTGCTATCTTTGTCCCAGAAGGATACCTGCCTAGTGTCAATCTGATGTCTCTTTTATGAGGTGTCTCTTTGGATATATAGGGGTCTGGCAGCTGCTTGAGGAGACGGTCTTTACTTTACAGGATCTCAAATGGTGAAGTGAGAGCTCTGTTGTTGTTCATTCAGAGCTGCTGGGCTGGTACGTTTAGGTCTGCTGCAGCAGAACTCATAAACTGCTTTTTGTTCCCAGGTGCTCTGTCCCAGGGATTTAGGGCTTTATTTATGAGTTTCCGTTATGCTGTCGCCTTCTTTTCTTTTTTTTTTTTTTTTCCTTCAGACCTGCCCAGCCCAGCAAGGAGGCAGCCTAGTCACTGTCGGCCTATAGCAGCTTTGCTGAGCTGCTGTGGGCTGCGCCCCGCTGCCGAGTGAACTTCCCTGCAGTCCTGTTTATATGGGTGTAGTTAGAACTGCTTTGGCGATGGTGGCCCGCCTCTGTTGGGGCGGAGTCTCTGCTGTGGCGGGTTGCCTTGGCAACGGCGGGCTGCCTCGGTAATGGCGGACGCCCCTCCCCCACAGAGCTGGACCGTCCCGGGTTCAGCTGCACTTGCTGTGAAACTCTCAATCCAGAGTTTCTGGTTGCTGTTCTTTTGTGGGGATGGGACCAGCCGAGCCTGATCGCCTGGCTCCCTGCCTCAGAGCCTTTTTTAAGTTGGTGTTCCAGTCGCCTGTTGAAGAGGCGCCGGGGTCTGTGTGTTTTCCCCTGCGGCCACTCACTGCGCTGGCTTAAACAGCGGCACTGAGGTTTGTGGCGCTTTTTTTTTTTTTTTTTTTGCCCTGGAACCTACTGTCTTGGTTTTCTGCTCAGTCCCCTCTTTGAACCGGCCAATGGGCGACTTCCCGTGGCTCCAATCACCAGCCAAAAGGGCCCCTGGACCGGTGTATTTTGTATGCAGTACCGGAGAACCACGGCTCCGGGGCGCCGACAAAGCAGCCGCGCGGGGCAAAGCAGTGGCGCTGGCCGGCACAGCCGCACTGGCCGAAACAGCTGCGCTGGCGACCGTGGAGCACCTCTGCCCGGGAATTTCCTAGTCTGTGGGCAATAAAAATGCGGCGTCCACTCACCTTCTGCGCTTTCACTGGGAGCTGCAATCCTGTGCTGTTCCTAAACGGCCATCTTGGATCGTCCCTTCTCCCAGTCTTAAAAAATACAAAAGTTTCCAGAACCTCAGAAGTCTCAGAAGCTCCATGCACTGATAAAACTATTCCAAAAATATAGTAATCACCTTCTTGCTTTTTGTTTTGAGATGTGTACATACACAGCATGGTATCTTCTGAGCCTGGCTTCCTTTGCTCACCACTATGTTGATGAGATTCAACCACACTGTTGCCTGGAATTGATCAGTAGACAAAGCTCTCCCACTTCCCCCTTCTTTAAAAGGGCTTAGCTACTACTGATTATCTTTCTTTTCATAAAAAATTTAGAATTAGCTTGCTAAGTTCCATTTAAAAACAGCTGTTGGGATTTTTATTCCATTTCATTGACTCTATAGATAATAATGGAGACAATTCCTTTGATACTGAATATTCTGATATAGAAAGTTAACATCTATTGATCTGTTTACTTCTTGGTTCTTTCTCAATCATATTTCACAGATTACTGGGTAGAATCACTGTGCCTAATTTATTAAAATTATTATTAAGTACTGTCATTCCTTGGTATTCATGGGGGATTTGTGTCAGGACCCACTCCCCACTCATGGATACCAAAATCCACAGATGCTCAAGCCCAAAAAATGGTGCTGTATTTCCATATAACCTATGCAGACCGACCCATATACTTTATATCATCTCCAAATTACTTACAATGCCTAATACAGTGCCTACACATCACTTTATTCTCGTGGATTCAATGTAGTGTTCAGCATGCGGCAAATTCAAGTTTTGCTTTTTGGAACTTTGTGGAATGTTTTTCTGAATATTTTGATAGTTTGATACATAGCTCGTTAAATCCGCAGATTCAGAAACCATGGGTACAAAACTGACTGCACTTGTTGCTTTCATGATTTTACATATTTTTATAAACTTCATGTTTTGCTTATTTCTTATATACAGAAATAATTTATTTTTAATTGACCCTATCTTAATATCAGCCAAACTTGTTAAACACAGTTGTTAACTCTAATGATTTGACTAGATTCTGTTATATTTTCTATATATTTATATCATATACCAGTATTTAATTTTTTTCTTCCTTTCTAAAGATCACATATTGTCTATTATTCTCCTCACTGCACAGGCTAGGACCTCTACTACAATGCTAACTAGAAGTGGTAAAGTGAGGATTCTTGTCTTAGTCTTAATCACAGAAAAAAATATTCCAACATTTTGCTATTGCAGTGATATTTTCATTTAAGTGCACTTGATCTTAGCCAAAAGGTCATGTTTCCTACAGTTTTTAAAAATATGTAAGTTTAAGGAAATTCCCTTTCATTACCAGCACATAAAGATTTTTTTTAAAATAGTAAACAAATACTCATTATTATGTATCACATTTTCTGCATTTATTGAGATGATTATTCTATTTTATTATATCTTCAACTCTATTCATGTGCTGAATTAGAATACTAATTTTTAGATGATCACCAATTTTGCATTTGTTTACTAAATCCAATTTTGCATTTGTTTAATAAATAATATGGTCATCTCTATGGTAATGAAAAAACCAGACATTTTCAGGAATGCTTCTATCTTCAAGGGAGCACATCTTTCTCACCATGTGAGTTACAGCATCAGAAAAACATTAAAGAAGGTGACTTATTCTAAGCAAAAGCAAAACCGGTGTGTGAAGACTCTTGTGAAGAGGGAAATGATAAAGTAGTGATGATAATTCTCATGACAACAAGGGTGAGGGTGAGGAAAAAAAAGAAGGTAAGAAAATGAGCTCATGTGGAAGAGAATGAAGAGGAGTGTGAGGATGACAATGAGATACTGGTGGAGAAAAGGGTGAGGATAGTGATCGGGCAAGTGAGTGAGAATTAAGCAGATGCAGGGATCCCCAAAAAGAAGTGGAGCACAAACACTGAAAAACCATCAAGTTCAATTACATAAATTCTGGCTTCCCCAGAGTTCCTGGAGGACGCTAGTCTCTAAATGTTTGTCAAGGGTCAACCTTGAAAAAGCTTCCCAAAGTCAGGCTGTTCTTACCCTTGCTACACCTGAGGCTGAACTGTGTAAATAATGGTCCATCTGGGTGTTCATAAACTCCACATGGTGGATAGAAAACGTGTACATATAGGTGAACATGGCCAGCCCTCCAAACACAATTTCTAATCTAAACTAATAAGTATATGTATATCTTATCAAGTAGTTTCATTTTTAATAAATATCTCATGTCATAATTCCCATAATGAAGCAGGCAATGTCATATTATGATTGTGGGAATATAAATCATTACAACCGTTTTGGGAAATAAGCATCATTTACCAAGATCCTTCCATTTTTTCTTTCCTCTTTCCTCATTAGTGCTAGCCATAGGTAATTGTATTAAGGAAATGATCAATTAGAGACGTGCACAAAGACTTGTATTCGAGGATGCTCATCAGATTATTACTGATATTAACAAAATGACAAAACAATTTAATTAATAAAAGAGTTGGTTGGTGAAGTCAATGGTATGGGTGACCTATTCGTTCTTGCTGTATAATAATTCCAAAGTTTAGTGGCTTAAAACAATAACCATTTATTCTGCAGGTTGATAATTTGGGCTGGGCTTTACAGGGCAGTTCTTCTGGCATCCTCTGAATTTGGCTTTCTTTGTTGCTTTGCTTGTCATATCTGATGCATTGTTGGGAAGACTGGGAGGTCTGGGGCTTCTCTCCACAGGGCCTGCATTCTCCAACAGATTAGGGTGGCACCAAATTGTGAGTGTGGAAATGTGCAAAGGCTCTGTAGGCCCAACCTCAGAACTCATAAAATATCATTCCAGCCACATTATATCAGCCAAAGCTGATAAAATAAGCAATAATAGCTTCTTGGGAGGAAATCATACTTTTTTAAAACACATGTTATAAGTTTGAGATGTGTAATAGATATCCAAGCTGAGATCACAAGTAAGCTGTTGGATCTATAAGCCCAAAGTTCAGACAACAAGATGGGAGCTAGAGATAAAAATTCGGAAACCATCAGTATATAAATGGGTTGAATGAGACCACCTGAAGAATAGATGTATAGAGAGTAAATCATGAATCACATGGAGATAAATCTTGTTCACAGATAGAAAACCAGTATTATAAATGTCACTTCTCTCCAGACTTACCTATAAATTCAATGTTATTCACAATCCAGCCCAGATTCAAGAGTGATAAAACAGACTTCATCATGAGAGGTGCCCATTTTTGCCTTCTACCACAGGGACATTCTCTAGCACGGCTTTTGGATCCCAACTACTGAAATACTTCAAAACCATGAAACATAGTGTCTATACAGTCACAATATGAAAAAGCTTATGGCAATGTTAAATTAAAAAACAGGTCAGGTGATAGATGTATTAATTAGCTGTTTTCATCATTCTATAGTGTATATATGCATCAAAACACAACATTATACCCCATAAATATACATAATTACTATTTATGAATTAAAAATAAAAGTTTTAAAAAGTGGATGCAAATTTGAATATACAACATAATAGAAAGTGTATTAAAAATAAGAACTTTCTATAAATACAGAAAATAATACAGTTGAAAGTTAACAGTGATTGTATTTTGGTGGCAGAATTATGGAAGATGTTTCTGTTCCTTTTTTTGCATTCTGTGCTGTAAGAGTATTATTATACATGTGAATATTTGTTTTTGTACACGTGTGTGCAGGAGTATACACTATCTTGCACTATCTCTAAGTAGATAGAACCATATTTTGTGGAAGACTAGGGGTAGGGTGAGAACATTTTCAGAATGCTTTACAGCTGCCTCATTATTGACAAAAGCAGTTGTTTGCTCCTAATAGGGAAGGGAAAAACACTAAATCTACGTAAATATTTTCAAATAGTGTGTCAGAGCAACCTTTAAAAGAAGTTACAAGCATCATTGAAAGAGCATATATAATTAAAATGTAAAGAGGAAAATTGAGAACAGCAGGGACTCGATGCAAGCAGCAGGGTTGCTTTTCCAGTGGAGCTAATGTTCTAAGTTTATGTGCGGTTGAATTCTTCCTCCAGGAACAGAGAGCTAGCTGCAAATAAGAGCCCACAATACCCAATAACACCGTGATGGGCCAATAGAAGAGCAGAGAGCATGACTTAACGTCTGGGAGGTGAAAACCAGACAAGGATACTGAATGGGCTGCTCATTCAAGCTCTAAAGACCTCAATCTCAGACAGAGCCTAATGTTGGAAAAATGGATTATTTGTACATCAGTCCTTCAACCAGTCCTGATGTTTACAATGAAAATGTTCAAATTAAATGTCTTTTAGGCAGAGGAAAAACCAGAAGATCATCATGAATTAATTATTAATTAAATAATTGTCTTCTCACTGTGTCCTCACATAGCAGAAGGAACAAGGGAGTCTCTGGGGCCTGTTTTGTAACGACACTTACCTTATTCCTGTGGGCTGCACCCTCACACCCTAAACACCTCCCAAAGGCCCCACGTCCTAATGTCATCACATTGAGGTTTAAAATTTCAACATATGAATTGGTGGGGGGACACCAACATTTAGTCTATAGTAGAATAGATCATGAAGATGGAGGCAACACATTTCGCTGACAGACTTAAAATGTGCGGTGTGAAAATACTGAGCCAAAACTTTTGGCCTAAGCAACTGAATGAAGTTCCCTTTCAATGAGGTAAGCAATAGTAGCTTATTGGGAGGAAATCATACTTTTTTAAAACACATGTTAAGTTTGAGATGTGTAATAGACATCCAAGCTGAGATCACAAGTCAGCTGCTGGATCTATAAGCTCAAAGTTCAGACAACAAGGTGGGAGCTGGAGATAAAAAAATTTGGAAACCGCCAATATATAAATGGGTTGAATAAGACCACCTGAAGAATAGATGTATAGAGAGTAAATCATGAATCACATGGAGATAAATCTTGTTCACAGAGAGAAAACCAGTATTATAAATGTCACTTCTCTCCAAACTTACCTATAAATTTGATGATATTCCAATCAAATCCCAAAGGAATTTCTATGGAACATAAGCCACTAATTCTGAAAAGTATATTCTGGTGCGGCTACACAGAAAGGGAATATGCATACACTGCAGGTGGGAATGTGACAGCCACCGTGCAAAACTATTTTGTAATTTCTCAAAGAACTTAAAATAGAAGTATCATTTGATGCAGCAATCCCATTATTGGGTGTATTCCCAAAGGAATATAAATCATTCTACTATTAAGACATTGTATGTTCATTGCAGCACTATTCATAGTAACAAAGACATGAACCCAACCTAAATGCCCATCAATGGTAGACTAGATAGAGAAAATATGGTACATAGATGCCATGGAATACTATGCAGCCACAAAAAAGAATGAGATCATGTCCTTTGCAGAAACATAAATGAATTTGGAGGCCATTATCCTAAATGATCTAATGCAGGAACAGAAAACCAAATACCATATGTTCTCACTTCTAAGTGGAAGCTAAACATTGGCCAACAAACATATGAAAAAAAGCTCATCATCCTTGGTCATCAGAAAAATGCAGATCAAAACCACATTCAGATACCATCTCGCACCTGTTAGAATGGCGATCACTAAAAAATCTGGAAACAACAGATGCTGGAGAGGTTGTGGAGAAAAAGGAACACTCTTACACAGTAGGTGGGAGTGTAAATTAGTTCAACCGTTGTGGAAGACAGTGTGGCGATTCCTCAAGGACTTAGAAATAGAAATACCATTTGATCCAGCAATCCCATTGCTGGGTATATACCCAAAGGATTATAAATCATTCTATTATAAAGACACATGCACACATATGTTCATTGTGGCACTGTTTACAATAGCAAAGACCTGGAACCAACCCAAATGCCCATCAGTGATAGACTGGACAAAGAAAATGTAGTACATATATACCATGGAATACTATGCAGCCATAAAAAACAATGAGTTCATGTCCTGTAGGTACATGGATGAATCTGGAAACCATCATTCTCAGCAAACTGACACAAGAACAGAAAACCAAACATCACATGTTCTCACTCACAGGCGGGTGTTAAACAATGAGAACAACTGGGCATAGGGAGGGGAACATCACACACTGGGGTAGGGGGAGGAGGGGGGGCTAGGGGAGGGACAGCAGGGGGTGGGGAGGCTGGGGAGAAAAAGCACTGGGAGAAATGCCTGATGTAGGTGACGGGGGTCGGAGACTGCAAATCACCATGGCATGTGTGTGCCTACGCCACAACCCTGCAGGATGTACACATGTGCCCTGGAGCTTAAAGTACAATAAAATAAATAAACAAATAAAATTTAAAAATAAACATTTGGTACACATGGACAAAAAGAAGGGAACAACACACACTGGGGCCTACTTGAGGGTGGAGGGTAGGAGGAGGTCAATAACTGAAAAACTACTTATTGGGTGCTATGCTTACTATTGGGTGATGAAATAATCTGTATAGCAGACCCCTGTGACACACAATTTACCTGTATAAGAAACATGCACATATACCTCTGAACCTAAAATAAAAGTTTTTTAAAAGTATATGCACCTATGTCAAGATGTTTCGGCTTCAAGTAATATATAATCCAAAGTAGTTTAGGGGACAAGGCTATCTTCTGGGTCATTTGTCTGAAAGTTCAGTGATGGAACTGAGTCAGATTAATTTATTTCATCAGGCCAGGATTCTTTTCACTTTGAGTTTCTGGGCTATATTTTCCTCTAAATACTGTCTTCGCCTGCAGGCTGGTTTCTCTGAGTACAAAACTGATGTTGCTGTTCTAGCTTCATGGCATAATGTGAATACAGTCCTGAGAAAGAAAGAACACCTCTTTTGGGTCCTCTAGAGATTCCTTCCTAAAGACAGGTAATCTCTCCCTGGAGCTCCTCCCAGGAAACCTTCTTGCACTCATTCTTGGCCTGCCCAGGGTGACACACCCACGAATTGCCCAATTCTGGGGCACAGTAAATATCACATGGGTGCTCCAAACAATCAGTTCCTGGATCGAAGATCTATCAACCTGTCTTGTGCAACACGGGCTGCCTGGCAGAGGGGAGCCCACTGAATGAAAATTGGCATCTATTTGGGGGAGTGAAGAGGGAAATGGGCACTGAGTGGGACACCAGTAATTGTATTATTGCCTCAGAGAAAAACATTGCATGCAAAGAGCAAATAAATGTTCAGAAAGAAAAACAAGAGAGATTTATACTCCTAAATACAAAACAGCCTGTGAAAGTATAGTCATAAAAATATTGTCTCTTGCTACAGGATTGGACAGAGACATCAGTGAAAGATAACAGAGCCCCATACTGACCCTGATACAGAGGACAAGTTTAGTACATGATGGACAGGGCATCTGAAACCAGCAGACAACAAATGGACCATTCAGTGAATGGCATTACCTGATCATCTACACATTCGGGAGAAAATGAAGCTAGTGCCCAACTTCCTAAAAGACACAAAAATAAATTCCAAATACTAATAAAGGGCTTAGGATAAAATACGTGTCTTGATGCAAACAGAAATGAGAAAGTATGTTTACAATGTTTTGGTGAGGAAAAGCATTTCTAAGTAAGTCACAAAGCCCAGCAAGCATAAAAGAAAACACTGTCTAATTTTAGATATGAAAACTGAAAAAAAAAAAGGATGACAAAGATGATGTTCCAAATTTAAAAGATATCATTGGAAAAAATATTGGCACACTTATGGGGAGATAAGTTATTCATTTTTTTTAAATTACTATACTTTAAGTTCTGGGGTACATGTGCAGATCGTGCAGTTTTGTTACATAGGTATACACAGGCCATGGTGGTTTGCTGCATCTATCCCCCCGTCATCTACATTAGGTATTTCTCCTAATGTTATTCCTTCCCAATCCCCCCACCCCCTGCAATCCCTCCCTTAGTACAATATAATACAATAAAAATTTTAAAACAGGTTTTTCCTGCACTAATTAATGCTTCCTACATCACTGACTTAGAAAATCATCACAAGCACAGAAATCCAAAACTTTTTATAACAAATATGTATATTTCACTTAAGTTTAGGTTATTTAGAGTACATGTGTATGTGTGTGTCCCATGTGTGAAATTATATTAAACAGATTTTAAATTTTCCTCTCTTCATCCTTTTCTTCTTTCCTCCCTCCTTCACTTTCTTTTCTATCAATAAAATTATGTGAAGCATTTGCTTTACACTAGTTACTGTTCTATGCTCCAGGAGCGAGGCAGTGATTAAAACATACAGCAATCTCTGCTCTATTAATCTTATAGTCTTGCAAGTAAATGAAACATGGAAGAGGTCAGTGGGCCACAAATGCTATGTGGACACAAAAGGTTAGAGAGGGAGCTTTGGTGTACGCAGGTGACTATGGAAGGATTATTGCTCGTGCATGGTGCAGAGAAAACTCCAGCATTTAATTTGTAATATTGTCAAAGTTGAGTCATCTCTGTACATCTGATTGCTGGTGTCTTAATTCACACCTGAACTGGATAAAAAGAAAGATACTAATGGAAGCCCCCTTAGTAATATTTCCTCTTATAATGTCTCTTCTGAAATGATAGAAGAGTAAGAAAAAGGCTCAGGAAGTAGGGAGAAAAAATGGCGAAAACACTGAGAAAGATTGTCACCCAAATGAGCAAAGTCAAGTAAACTCCTCATTCATTATGGGAGGACACCAGATTGAAATCCAACTGTAGTAAATACACACCGTTTGACAGATAAATGAATTTAAGAAACAGCCAAATGGACAAATAACAGAAAATATGACAGGACCGGTGAAAAAAAATATATAGTGAGTCCTTTGGAAAATATGTGTAGCTCAGAAGAGAGATCAATTCCCAGCTGGGAGAAGTCACCCTCACTCTTACAGAATTTTCCTTGGGCACTTCACTGGATCACCAGATCTTAGTAACAGGAAGATGCTATTGGAATGAACAAGAAAAAACATAAGTTTAGGGACTGCTCATGCCTAACATGGATAGCCCATTGGACTGAATTGTTTTACCTCTCGTATGAGACTCTGTTGACATCCAAAGGCTGAGTTTTCATGTATTTATCAACTTTTTTCCCACAGTTTTGGAATTCATCCTTTCTGTGACATCAATTAACCTTGGTTGTTTTACCCAGCTGGAAGGACACTGCCATGAATTTGAATTACTCATTAAATTATCAAAAATATGGGAGTGATTTTTTAAAAACATACTGCTTGAATTGAAGGGAATTCTCTTGAATTTAACGCCTCAAACTACCTGCATAATTTCTCACAAAGGAAACCTCCAAATCTCCAAAACAGAAGGAAACTAGCAGGTACAAAATCACAGGCGGGAGGAGGTTAACTGTTCAATAGACGTTATGGAAATTATTGTGGAACTGTGGAACACTTTTCAGGCTACTAAGACAAAAAGAGACTATCCATAAATATATACATCTATATAAGCTATAATATATAATATATGTAATTACTAACTATTGTGAATTGCATAGAGATTCAAAACAAAACCAGTACAATGATTAAAATGCATTTTAAAGATAAGCATTTCCATTCAGATCCCAGTTAATAATTTTTAGACAATGATTACAGAATTTATTTTTTAGAGCATTTTTATTGTTATGGTAAAATTCAGGGGAAGATACAGAGACTTCCTGCAAACCCTTGGCCTCCATACATTCATGGCCTGTCCCATTATCATCACCCCCCACCAGAGTGACACGTTTGTTACGGTGACTGAACCTACCTGGACACATTAGTATCTTCTAGTGTACAAGTTTTACATTAGCGTTCATTCTTGGTGTTGCACCTTCTGTGAGTTTGGGTAAAGCTATAATGACATATGTCTACCATTATGATATCATACAGAAGAGTTGCACTGCCCTAAAAATCCTTCCTGTGTGCTTTTCGTAGCAATCCCTCTCTCCCCACTAACTCCTGGCACCACTGATCTTTCTACTGCCTCCATAGTTTTGCTTCTTCCAGAAGGTGTTGTAGTTGGGTGTCAAGCTAGTCAGGCTGCTGTGACAAAATGTCAAACACTAACTGGCTTATAAACAACAGAAATTTATATCTTAGAGTTCTGGAGGCTAGGAAGTCCAAGATCAAGGAACCCGCAGACTTGGTGTCTGGGGTGGAACTACATTCTCATAGATATCTGTCTTATTCTAACCTCATAAATCAAAGGGTGAGGGATCTCCCTCAGGCCTCTCTTACAAAGGCACTGATTGCATTTATGGGGGCTCCACCCTCATAATCTAATCACTTCCAGAAGGCCCCTACCTCCTAATATGGGGGTTAGAATTTCAACATATGAATTTCAGAATATAGCAAGTTGGAATCATATATAGAGTTTTTTCTGATTGCCACGTTCAGTAGTAACATGCATTTAAGTTTTTCTATGCCTTTTCATGACTTGATAGCTCGTTTCTTTTTGGCACCGAATAATACTATTTTGTCTGGATGTACCACAATTTACTAATCCATTAACCTACAGAAGGGTATCTTGGGTGCTTCCAAGTTTTGGCAATTATGAATGAAACCCTGGAAACATCTGTGTGCAGTTTTTTTATGTGAAAATACAATTTCTTCTCTTTGGGGTAAGGCCATTTTTAAAAATAAAAATAATAAAACCTGACTTTCTCCACTGGACTGTTAATAAGCTGATGTATGTTCATGTGTTAAACTCAGACCCTGGTTCATGTAGGTGGTGAAGAAATGTTACTTTAATTTGAAGAGTTATCATTTCATTCTTTGTTAAGAAATGCCCAAGAGGCATCTGCCTTCCTTAGGGTCAGCGTCTCTGAGCAGCTGGGCATCCATACACATCTCTTCGTACCTCCCACGCCTTCCCCACCATTTCCTTTATCCTCACTTCCCTGCTCTTACACCTTACAAATAAAATATTAGCACCCTATTTTTGTTTCAGGTATTGTCTTCCTAAAGGAAGCTTTCTGAAACACCATATGTACCAGACTAGCATTTGACAAGCATGGGCAGAGTCTTGAAGAAAAGTTCCAGTAGAATCTGGATGTTGAAAGGCAAATTCAGTAGGATGAGCCTTGGTCATTATCTGGTCTGTGTTTTTTAAAAAACAACTCATGAACAAGAGGATTGGCTGTTAATATGAATACAATATTGTATGTTATTTACAAACTATTGCATAAAGTCCCAATTATAAAGTTATTGCTGCAAATAGATAAGTAATTGCCATTTATTAAAGACTCAGGTGCCCAGGTTAGGTGCTAAGTAGCATAATCTAAAGTAGAGCACAATTGGGGATTTTCCTTTCTTGGATGAGTCATGCATCACAGTAGAAACTTCTAGGAAACATAAAACCAAGCAAGATAAATCACTCCCATCCTAAATTCAGTACACTGAACCTGTCAGTACTAGGCTGGCATAGTAAATCACTTGGACTTGGGATATAAACCATTAGTGGTTAGTTGGCAAATGGCTCTAAAGACCTTTCTTCTTTCTTAGCAAAAGAGAAATATGAGTCTATTGTCTTTAGTATAATAGTCTGAATTTTATAGTCCTACAGAGAAACTCTTTTAGAGAAAAGGAAATCTGTTGTATAGGTCAAATATTATTTTCAAGAGATGATGAGCTAGCAATGAGCCACAGCCACTCAAAATACGACAATGAAATCAAGCATGATCAGGAAGCTGATGACATCACGTTTTTACAAAACTCAGAAAAATATTTTAATCACTTATTTATTAAACTTTTCTACTGTCTACCCATTGTCCCCATTTACATTCTGAGAGAAGTAAAAACAAAACTAGACATCACTTCTTTCCAAGTTAAAAAGTAAACAAACAAACACACAAAAATTGCCATACAGTTCAAGCATATTTTTAGTAACTGGTTCACTGAATCTATGTATAGACTGCTAATATATTCTACCAGAAAAAAAAAAGTCACAAACAATTGCAGCCATGATCTCTGCTGAAATACAGAATGAATCATAGGAATCTGTTACATTCCCCTTTTTAAAATCAAGTTTCTCCTATACAGAAACTTCTGTTGGAAGAGAAGAGAATGACTTCTTGGTCATTTTAGGTATGTCCATAAAGAAAAGTGTCAGAAAATTTTCTCTAAATTAACTGAATGATCCAGAATCTGGAAGACCTTAAATTACGTCTAGAGGAGTCTCTGCCTAGGTTCACATTCTGAAATGCCTCACATTATTTTCCAAGTTCTCTCACATTTGCTGTGTCATTGAAGTCGAGGTATTTGGAGGGAATAAGTGATAAGGCAAACCTTTTTTTTTTCCCCATTTATTTATTTTATTGCATTTTAGGTTTTGGAGTACATGTGAAGAACCTGCAAAATTGTTGCATAGGTACTGATATCCTAAAGATCCAATTCACAACATTTGATTTGAAAAGATCTATTCCAAAACTCTTGGTCGAAAACAGCAACATGATTCAAAGGTGATGTTAAGAAATATAGGACTTGAAGAGATTTTCTGGTCTAAGATTTGGAATTTTTCTTTTTTTTTTTCTTTTTTTTTGAGATGGAGTCTCGCTTTGCCACCCAGGCTGGAGTGCAGTGGTGTGATCTCAGCTCACTGGAACCTCTGCCTCCTGGGTTCAAGTGATTCTCCTGCCTCAGCCTTCTGAGTAGCTGGGATTACAGGCGCATGCCACCATGCCTGCCTAACTTTTGTATTTTTAGTATAGACAGGTTTTCACCATGTTGGTCAGGCTGGTATTGAACTCCTGACCTCTTGATTCACCCACCTCAGCCTCACAAAGTGCTGGGATTACAGGCGTGAGCCACTGTGCTCAGCCTACATTTGAAATTTTTCTATTGCTTTATTTTTATGTCACTTAAGATATTTACAGAGTAAGAAATGTCCTGATTAGAACTGGACATCCTAATTATGCTTTCTTTCTGTTCTAATTTACTTTTCTCTCTGGTGTAGAAAAATGTAACAGACCTTTTAATGATTGCCATTTTAACTGGTGGGAGATGGTATTTCATTGTGGTTTTGATTTGCATTTCTCTAATGACAGGTGATGATGAGTTTTTTTTCATATGTTTGTTGGCTGCATGAATATCTTCTTTTGAAAAGTGTCTGTTCATATCCTTCGCCCACTTTTTGATGGGGTTGCTTTTTTGTTCTTGTAAATTTGTGTAAGTTCCTTGTAGAATCTGGATATTAACCCTTTGTCAGATGGATGGATTACAACAATTTTCTTCCATTCTGTAGGTTGCCTGTTCACACTGATGATAGTTTCTTTTGCTGTGCAGAAGCTCCTTAGTTTAATTAGATCCCATTTGTCAATGTTGGCTTTTGTTGCAATTGCTTTTGGTATTTTAGTCATGAAGTCTTTGCCCAAGCCTATGTCCTGAATGGTACTGACTAGGGTTTCTTCTAGGGTTTTATGGTTTTAGGTCTTACATTTGAATCTTTAATTCATCTTCAGTTAATTTTTGTAGAAGGTATAAGGAAGAGATCCAGTTTCAGTTTTCTGCATATGGCTAGCCAGCTATTTCAGCACCACTTATTAAATAGGGAATTCTATCACCATTACTTGTTTTGGTCACAAAGATCAGATGGTTGTAGATGTGTGGTGTTATTTCTGAGGTCTCTGTTCTGTTCCATTGGTCTGTTTTGGTACCAGTACACAACAGATGCTAGAAACGATGTGGAGAGGGAGGAACACTTTTACACTGTTGGTGGGAGTGTAAATTAATTCAACCATTGTGGAAGATAGTGTGGTATTCCTCAAGTATCTAGAGCTAAAAATACAATTTGACCCAGCAGTCTCATTACTGAGTATACCCAAAGGATTACAAATCATTCTACTTTAAAGACACATGCACACATATGTTTATTGCAGCATTATTCACAATAGCAAAGACTTGGAACCAACCCAAATGCCCACCAATATTAGACTGGATAAAGAAAATGTGGCACATATACACCATGGAATACTAAGCAGCCATAAAAAAGAATGAGTTTATATCCTTTGCAGGGAAATGAATGAAGCTGGAAACCATCATTCTCAGCAAACTAACACAGGAACAGAAAACCAAACACTGCATGTTCTCACTCATAAGTCGGAGTTGAACAGTGAGAACATATGGGCAGAGGGAGGGGAACATCACACACTGGGACCTGTCAGGAGGTGGAGGGGATAGGGGAGGGATAGCTTTGGGAGAAATACCTAATGTAGATGACGGGTTGACGGATGCAGCAAACCACCGTGGCACACGTACACCTATGTAACAAACCTGCATGTTCTGCACATGTACCCAGAACTTAAAATATAATAATTTAAAAAAAGGAGAATGTAACAGACCACTTAGGCATCTTCACTCTGCATACATAAAACAAAGTATATTAAAGTCTTATTTAAAAAGAAATTTAAATATCTAACCATAAGAATAATTCATTGACCTCATAACCTTCTTTAAAACTAACCTGGAAGAGCCAGAGAAGAGAAGAAAGGCAAGATGGAAAGAGCTTTATTAAAAAAAAAGAAAAGAAAAGAACTGAAATAAACATTTGAAAAATATTTTAAATGACAAATTTTGAACAAATTGGTTTTAGATTTGCCTTAAACTCAAACTATCATTAAAGCCACAGTAGTGTTGAAGGAGAAATTGTGTTTAGGAGAATTTGTTTTTCCTAAAAGCAATACAGATGAATGTCAGATTTGGGATAGTGAGAAAGATGAAGGCTTTCCAGTGAGGCTGCTGAGCAGGCCTTAGAGGAAGGAGTGAGAGGCAAGACTGAGGCCCCAATCACCAGCAGCTGCAGGAGTGAGCACTCTGAGAAGTGGCTCCTTCAGCCTAAGTCAAGTCTCTCATGACTTATTGCACAACTGCAGCCCCAGCCAATATTTTGATTGTAATTTAATAAAAGCCCCTGTGCCAGGATGGTGTCTGGAAGTCAGAGTCCCCTAAGGAGTGTGCAACAACTCACCTGCCAAATCAACTAGTCATAAAGTGGATGGCACTGGAACACTGGGCCCATTCCCAGCTGCTGCTGGCAGTCAGGATGCCGGAGAGAGGGACGAGAGTGGGAAGGGCATGCTTCCAGGGTGAATCTCCACATCCACATGCAGAGGAATGAAACTGGACCCTTATCTCACATCACACACAAAAATTCACTCAAAATGGATTAGAGACTTGAACATAAGGCCTGAGACTTTAAACTGCTAGAAGAAAACACAGGAGAAAAGTGCCACAACATTGGGCTGGGCAATGATTTCTTAGGTATGACCCCCCAAAACACAGGCAAGAAAAGCAGATTATGGGATTATGTCAAACTAAACAGCTTCTGAACAACAAAGGAAATAGTCAACAGAATGAAGAGACAACCTGCAGAATGAGAGAAAGTATTTGCAAACTATACATCAAATAATGGATTAATATCCAAAGTATATGAGGAACTTGAACTCAATAGCAAGAAAATAAATAATTCAAATAAAAATTGGCAAAGATCTTGAATAGACATTTCTCAAAAGGAAACATTTTAAAATGCTCAAAATTAGTAATCATCAGAGATATGAAATTAAAATCACAGTGAAAGAGTACTAATACCTGTTAGGATGGTTATTATAACAAAGGCAAAAGGTCAATGTTGGTGAGATGTGGATAAATGGGAACCCTCTGTATACTGTTAGTGGGAATGTAAATTAGTACAGTCATTATGGAAAAACGTATGGAGGTTCCTCAGAAAATAAGAAATAGAACAACATGTGCTCTAGAATTCTGCTACTGCTTAAACATCCAGAGGAATTGAAATCAGCCAGTCAAAGTGGTATCTGCGCCCCTAGTTCACTTCAGCATTACTTACAATAGCTGAGATATAGAAACAGCCTAAGTGCCCATCAGCTGATGAATGAATAAAGAAAATATATACACACACACAGACACGATAGAATACTATTCAACCTTTATAAAAAAGGAAATCCTGTCTTTTCTGGCAACATGGATGAACCTGAAGGACATTATGTTAAGTAAAATAAGCCAGGCACAGAAAGACAGATACTGCACAATCTCATTTACATACAGATTCTAAGAGTTGAACTCATAGAAGTATAGAGGGGAATGGTGGTTGCCAGCGCTGGGGTGGGGAGTGTGTTGAGAAGATGTTGGTCAAAGGATACAAAATTTCATTTAGAGAGAAGAAATAAGCTCAAGAGATCTATTGCACAATACAGTGACTAGAGCTAATAATACTATTCTTAAAAATTGAGAGTAGATTTTAAATGCTTTCACCACAAAAAATAATTATGCAAGGTATATGCATGTTAATTAGATTGATTTAGTCATTTCACAATGTGTACATATTTTAAAGCAACGTGTTGAACATGATAAATATGTACAACATGTACATAATTTTTAATTGTCAACTTTAAAAACTTCACAAAATTTTTGTTGGCAGAATAAGTGTGCATCATTTCGTTTCCAGGAATCTGTTCTGTTTTGTTATTCTAACTAATCACTGAATTCCTAAATGCTTTAAATAGTATATAAAAGGATTAAGAAAATAACTGACATTCTTTATCAAAAATAAGATCTGGCTTAGACATTACATAACCTAACCTTTTCATTTTATATATAAGAATACTGCAGCCAACAATATTACAAGACTTACCTATAGCCTAGAAACCAAATCTCTAGAGTTAGAATTTAGAGTTCAAATATCCTCAATCCCAATCTATTCTTGGAATGATCTTCCACGCGTGATGTAAACTTGCTTGATTCAGACTATTAACTAGAAGCACTTCAGTTTTAAAGCCTATATTCATGATTTATTAGTCTTAACAGAAGAGAAAAAATGTAATATTTTCTAAGAACATTTGTAAAGATATTGAGAACATTCTAAGAACACTAGAGTAAACCTTTGAAAATATTATAAAAGAAAATATAAACCTAGGTTTTATTTATCAGTGGTGGTTTATATAAAAGACATTCTTCTCACAAGCAGGTTAGGTGTTCGAAAGTTGTTTAGTAGAACAAATATAAAGAAGAAGCTAATTATGATTTTAATTATAAAATGTGCTGAAGTCTCAGGAGTAACAAGAAGGAAAGGGCATTAGGTAAGAAGCCAATGTGATAATTTACTGTGCTAAGAATTCAGATGTTGATTTTATCAATGGAAAACTCAGAAGAAGAACTATAACCACTACACACGTAAAGAGTAGCTCTTTAACTTTTTAAAATGCAAAATATGAAGGTATTCAATTTTACATATTATATAGGTATTCTAAAATGTTGATTCTCTTTATCAGAAAAAGCGTAGCAATTTTTAGCAGAAAATGTGTGTGCTAATACCTTTTTAAATGTGTTTTTTACTAATGCTGAGAAAGCACTCAAACTTCCCTCTTTTTTTTTTTTTTTTTTTTTTTTTTTTGACTGGAGTGCAATGGCGCGATCTCGGCTCACCGCAACCCCCGCCTCCTAGGTTCAGGCAATTCTCCTGCCTCAGCCTCCTGAGTAGCTGGGATTACAGGCACGCGCCACCATACCCAGCTAATTTTTTGTAGTTTTAGTAGAAACGGGGTTTCACCATGTTGACCAGGATGGTCTCGATCTCTTGACCTCATGATCCACCTGCCTCGGCCTCCCAAAGTGCTGGGATTACAGGTGTGAGCCACCGCGCCCAGCCAAACTTCCCTCTTTTTAAGTTTCATATGCAATCATAAAAAAAGCAGATAGCGAGCACCATTTATATAATCTCTACACATTTTAAATCACCAGACTAATTTTTTTTAAGTAAAAATATACAGTATGGGGAATTAAATGTGCTTGATTATATAAATATATATAGTATACATCTTACTATATACATAATATATACGTATTATTGTATATAATATATTATATATTACATGTATTATATATTATATATTATATAATATGTATTATATATTATGCATAACATGTATTATTACATATAATACATATGTATTACATATTATATATATTATATAATATATACTATATAATATGTATGTAAATATATGAAGAAATCTGCATCAATAGATAAATTCTGTTCTTTATTCTCCATATTATATTATATATTACATTCTGAAAACAGTATTTATACTTTTTTTCAAAAATAATAACTCTTACTTTGAAAGTACTGAAATCTTTTGATAATTGCTGGTAAATAAGGATTCTGGCATTATTTTCCTAAAATATTAATATACCCAATTTATCATTAAACATAGTTGTTTCCCATACTGTATATATTTTATATTTCCACTTAATAAATTATGTGTGTGTATATGTGTCTATATATATATATATAGACACACACACACACACACATACACATATACACACACATATACATATATGCAATCATAAAAAACAGTGAGCACCATTTAGATTAATGAAAAAAATAAAGATTGCATTAGAAATATAATATCTACACATTTTAAATCATTAGACTAAATTTTTTAAGTGAAAATATGCGTGTTTGTGTATATACACACACGTACATATACACATATGCATACACACACAAATATATATACACATATATTTTATGTATGTATATACACACACATATACACACACATTTATATACACATACATAAATACAGACATATTTTATGTATAAATACACACATATATACACACACATATTTTGTGTTAATATATTTGTTACTTTTTAAAAGGTAATACATGTACATATTGCATGATACAATCAAATACAAGTTAAACTGAGCAAATATTCTGAAAAAAGAAAAAAATAGGTACAAGTACTCAACCAGCAAAATCTATGATCAAGAGTAAATGTGGCCAGGTGTGGGCATAGTGGCTCCTATAATCCCAGCATTTTGGGAGCCTGAGGCAGGAGGATTGCTTGAGGCCAGGAGTTTTATATCAGTCTGGGCACCATTGGGTGATCCAGACTCTATGAAAACTAAAAAAGTTGGCCAGATGGCAAGGGTGCTCATCTGTAATCCAAGCTACTTGGGAGACTGAGGTGGAAGGATCCCTAAGCCTAGGTGTTGGAGGCTGCAGTGAGCTATGATCATGCAACCACATGCTTGCCTGGGAGACAGAGCAAGATCCCATCACAAGAGAAAGAGTGAGAGAGAGAGAAATGTGAAAATGTGAACCATGTTTTATGTTTAAAAGAATTTTTAATACAGCATCATGGACAAAGAATGAAAATAGCAATAACTTGAGATTGAATTCAAATTATTTTTTTAAATCCAATATTTATGCATAATGGAAATGGGGAAAATTGTAGTTTTGGCATAGAGATAGAGAAGAACAATTTAGAATACAGCTGTAAAATTATTAATAAGTAGAAAAACAGAATCCTAGAATGGATATTCCAAATTGCAAGGGAGAAGTAAAGATTGTGATCAACACAAATTTTAAAAGTAAGTGTATACTATTAAGTAATAAAAAAGAATGAAATCACGTATTTTGCAGCAAAATATATGGAGGCCATGATCTTAAGGAAAACAAGTCAGATACAGGAAGACAAATATTGTATGTTCTCACTTATAAGTGGGAGCTAAATAATGTGTACATAGGGACATAGAGTATGGAATACTAGTCAGTGGACACTCAGAATGTGGAGGGTGAGGAGGTGGGAGAAGCGTGGGTAATGAGAAATCACTTAATGGGTACAATGTACATTACTCAGGTGGTAGATAACCGAAAAGTCCTGACTTGACCACTACCCAATCTATACATGTAACAAAATTACACTTGTATTTCATAAATTTACACAGGTAAGAAAAAATTAAGGTTAAAAAAAGCATAAACTAGAAATAAAATTCTCTATGAATAGGAAATTAAATATGTTGAAAATATAGTTCTCTCCTAACACAATATACGTAATTACTCTGCTTTTCACTTCATTTTTCAAAATTTTGATCTTTTATTCACGGCTTACTTCCTCGGTGAGGGTTGTCTTTATTCTTACACAAGCACAGATACCATCTTTTGTCTTTTACTATCTGAAACATTTGTGACAGGCAAGGGTCAAAAAGAAAAAGCCAAGACATAGAAATAGCCAAGACACAGAAAATAGCGTCAGACAAAACTACCAATAATATATTGTTGGTCTTGTTTTTCTTGAGTGCAGCATTTTTACCTTGTACTTAAATCGACTGCTTTTGCAACATTTATAATAAAATTCTGCTGGACAGAATTTGAGTTCAGTGCCTGCAGAATCTCTAATTCATGCTAAATGATGTTTTACTAAGGGATAGTCATGAAAATCAGTGCAATTGAGTCAAAAAATGTGGAGAAGGCTTGTGACAGCAATGATTCTGGCTAACTGATCTATCAAGTGCCCATTTGTCAACATCCTGCTTTCTACCCTGCTGCTATTTTCAACACCACTATGAATGGAAAATCGGTAAGGATGACTACTTTTCATACTTTAAATCTAGTTTCCCTAGAGGAAGGATCCCCAACCCCGGGCAACAGACCAACTGCAATCCGTGGTCTGCTAGGAACCAGTCAGCACAGCAGGAGTGCAGGAGCTGAGTGGCTGGAGAGTGAGCAAAGCTTCATCTGTTAGCTACTCCCTATCATTCACATTACCACTTGAGCTCTGCCTCCTGTCAGATCAGCAGCAGTGTTAGATTCCCATAGGAGCGCAAACCCTTGTGAACTGTGCAGGCAAGGGATCTAGGTTGTGTGCTACTTATAGGAATCTAATGCCTGACCATCTGTCACTGCCCCCCATCACCCCCAGATGGGACCGTCTAGTTGCAGGAAAGCAAGTTCAGGGCTCTCACTAATTCTACATTATGCTGAGTTATATAATTATTTCATTATATACAATGTAATAATAATAGAAATAAAGTGCACAATAAATGTAGTGCTCTTGAATCATCTCAAAACCATTCCCCACCAGCCACTCCCAGACTGCCAGTCCATGAAAAAACTGTCTTCCATGAAACTGGCCCCTGGTGCCAAGAAGGTTGGGGACTGCTGCTCTAGAGATCAGAAGGCATGATACGTTTAGTTACCATACACTGCAGAGTTAAAATTAACAAAGAATATAATGAATTTGCTACAAAGCTGTTTCCAAACTCTTTCAGTACTTTAAATAATATACTAAAACTCTGTTTTCAGTGAGCCATAGATGTAATAATTTAACCACGATTTATGTTTACTTTTTAAAGTAGTTTCTAAAGTGGCTGCTTATAAAACAGAAAAAATAAAATAGGCATATAAAGGTAACATAGTTGAAGTATTGTAACTTTATCCTATTAACCAAAAATACTGAATTACTTTAGAGTATTTTAGAAACATCTGCTAAAAGATCTTCATAAAATTTCAAATATTTGCCTTTAAAAAATGTGCCCCACTAGAATAAAATGTTACGTTATATATTTTTTAGCTATGGGACTTTATCAGAATGACATGGATGATACAGACTGTTTTAAATATATATATGTCCTAATTTAACAATACATATTAAAACAAAAATTATGTACACATCAAGAAAAGTTAGGCCGGGCGCGGTGGCTCAAGCCTGTAATCCCAGCACTTTGGGAGGCCGAGGCGGGTGGATCACGAGGTCAAGAGATCGAGCCTATCCTGGTCAACATGGTGAAACCCGGTCTCTACTAAAAATACAAAACATTAGCTGGGCATGGTGGTGTGTGCCTGTAATCCCAGCTACTCAGGAGGCTGAGGCAGGAGAATTGCCTGAACCCAGGAGGCGGAGGTTGCGGTGAGCCGAGATCGCGCCATTGCACTCCAGCCTGGGTAACATGAGTGAAACTCCATCTCAAAAAAAAAAAAAAAAAAAAAAGTTATGTAGAATCCAGTAGTTCTGAGAAGTTGACAAGAAACAATACAACATGGTGATATGGAAATGAGTAAATCTAAAATAAAATTTGATTTTTAAGCTTTGAAAGGTGGTAGAGTCAACACGATAGAAAGATCACTATTAAAAAGGAAACAAATATACATTAGAATATGGTGAAATAAATAAATATATATATATATATTTGTGTTTCACATATATTCTTGAAATTATAAATCCTACTGGTTATTGCTAATATCAGTACTACTCTGCCCACAGAATCCATTGAAGCCAAGTAACTCTTGACCTTTCCTGGGCTATGCTTGAGAGATAATTCAAAGTTCAGAATCCCAAAACCTAACAGTGCTGTCCTCCCCTAAGATTATCCCCAGTGGTCTAAGTTAGCAGACACATGGTGTGTAATAACATTCCAAAAGTAAGAGAAAGGTTTGACAAAATGCATAAGCATATGGATCTGACAACATCTTATTTTAATGTCTATGATTCCTACTATGTCAAGCAAAATCTGTTCTGCTTTTGTTTGGTACACTTGAAGAGTGGATAATACAAAAGATACTCCTGTCTACACTCACTCACAGCTCCAAGTCATATTCCTGGAAGTGGATGATCAGGATAGATCCCCAGTCCACAATAGTACCATTCCCACTGCTATTCTCTCACTATTGGTTCTCTCAGAGAACCATTCAATCCTGGCTGTTCTAATAAGCCTGCTCCCTATGATTCTAATATTCATATTTTAAGGGTTACTGGTTATCACATTATTATATAAAGATTCTCCAAAGACTCTTATAATAGTAATTTTATAATAATATAATCATATATTTGTTTCTGAAATTAACTTTAACAACAGATTTATAAAACCAAAAGAAAAAAATGATGATTTCATATGAAGTCTCATCAGAAACTGTAACATTCTTCCAAGTAATGCTGGAAGATAATGTTTTCACAATTATATTAGAGGCTATTGGGTCTAGGGTTATGCTCAGCTGACAAGACCATGGACTAGAAAGGTCTGGAAACTGCTTCTTCAGGATACTGAGTTATAGCAAACTTCAAGAAACAATTAAAATCTTTTTGGTCCAAATACTGAGTAAAGTAACAGGAACATAGTGATGTTGAAATTTTAACCTTATAATCAATTAACAACAAAACAAATATAAAAGGAAAAGATCCTGAACCAGAGCCACCCAATTAAGCTGTTCCCAAATTCCTGATCTGTAAAAACTCCAAGATAATAAATGCAAATTATTCTAAACCACTAAGTTTTAAAATATTTGTTAACAGCAATAGATAACTAACGCAACAAACCTCACAGACGATATATGAATATTTAGTGTGATAATGTCTATGAACATCCCTGGGATAGAAATATTTAGTAATTTAAGGCTTTACATAAATCTGCAGTAATCAAGATCATCTACATACGCTGGTAGCTGTAGTGACAGTAGAACAGCTTCAAAACTGATGCCATTTCTGAAACAGGGTAACTTATCACTAAAGATGTGCAAAGTGATTGAATTAACTAATTCTGAGCAAAGCATTCACATTCTCTGAACTCCAGTTTTGAATTTTAAAAGTTGCCCTTAATGGTCACAGATATTTGTCTTGGCTGAAGTTATTCTATAAGGCAGTAGGCATAGAATCACATAATTATGTTTCTTATTTTTTACTTACGTATTTTTTTAGAGACAGAGTCTTACTCTGATGCCCAGGCTAGAGCACAGTGGCACAATAATAGCTCACTGCAACTTCAACCTTCTGGGCTCAGGTGATCCTTGTCCCTTGACTTCCCAAAGTGCTGGGATTACAGATGTGCCACTGTGCCTAGCCATATCTTTTATTTCAAACATTTATTGAGCTCTTGCTATGTGCCAGGCAGTATATCAAGTGTTATACAGTTGTCTCCTTAACATACCCTCTCAAACACCCTATGAGGTGAATAATATTATTGTCCTGATTTTACAAATAAGAAATTTGTGGCACAGTGGAGTACCATGTTCTTCCTGAAATTACATAGATCGTAAGTCTGAACTAGAAGACTGATCATGATAACCCAAAGATAAACTTTGTTAGAAATCTTTGACTTTATGGTATGGCCAGCTGATATGTCTTCATGCTAGATGCTGAGCTTCTTAGTGCAAGGGCAGTTCCTTATGAATCATTGTATTCTAAGTGCCTAACATATAGCAAATTCTCATTAAGTGCTTATTGAATGCATGTATGAACAAACACACATGAGGTGTGGATATATCTTTAGCTCACGCTAAATGTGTATGCAGAGGTGATGAAGAAGTCACATACTTAGAATTTTATAAGCTGTTCACTTTTTGCTCTTTAGTTGGTAGGACTCTTAATGAGTGTTATAGAGAAAGCTTCTAGTCCTCTCCCTACACCCCCGCATCATCAGATTGTTGCTATATACTCTGCTAACATCAATGAGCCACAATTTAGAGAAATGTCATTACTACATTTCAATACAGGGAGTGGAGTAGGTACAATCATGGAGTTGTAGAAAGTCCCAGTAACCCCTCTCTAAAGTGAAGAGATTCCATCAATTGTGCCCTGATCTAGCCTGTTGTTAGCTTGAGTATAAAATTGGAGCAACTACGAATGGATGAGAATCTATACATAAGAATTTTAAATTTGAAAACTAGCCATAATTTGAATATCATGTCCCCCTTTATAGCAGAGAGACTACTGAAGTCACTAGAAAGGACGGCTTCCAAATTGTACTAAAACAGCAAATGCACCACCAGGATTTTTTCTCTCTTTCAAAACCATAAGGGAAGATGCATGGCTGTCTTAGATGAATGATTTTGGGCTGAGAGAGCCATCAGAGAAGAGGTGAGGTGACAGGCATCCAACATGCCAGCCGTGGTTACGAGAGACAGACACAGAAGCCCTGCCCATAGAGGGGCCACATACTGTGGACAGAAGTGGGAACTTGCAATGGAGGAAACACATGATAATAAACATGACATTCTAGTCTCCATATGATCAACTGTACTTCCAAAATTGTGTTCTGTAAGAAAATGTCAAGTTGTTTTTTTTTAATTTTGGAAATGAAGGTATCCCTCACCCTGGCTCCAGAACTGTAAGTCATTTTGGCTCAGTTTCTTGGATTCCATGCTTCTCCCATTGCTTCTTTACTGGAGCTATTCATCTTGATTCTTCATTAATTGGGTAGATTCGTGATCTAGTCTTTTACTCAATAGAGACTTGGACCAGAATTCTATCTCCTAAACCCTTTTGTGCTTACATGTCTAATTCTGCAGTGATGATGTGACTGACACTAATATTCTTTCATTCTTTTGTTTGTTGGGAACACTACAGATATTGAATCTTGCTCTGGAGAAGTCATGGCCCAATGCATCTTCCCCTGTAAGATTGGCATGCCTTCTTTTCCTTTGCCCTTGACATTATCCCTGAATTGGCTTTGTGTTGAAGATTGCATATCCAGTTTTTTGACCCCAGTGTGCTCATCAAATCTGTGGATTCCATTCCTTTTCTGGTTCAGGGATTTTTCAAGTAGCTTTGTCAACTACTGTGATTTCAATCTCAAGGACAACAATTAAGTTAAATAATTTTAGTCTACTTTTTATATCTACTAGCTTATAGCATAATAAACCGTTCGTTTTGATTACTTGCACTTTGATTATCTCTGATCACCTCAAATCTTCTCAGGGAATAATCTGATTTTAGCGTGGGTTTCATTCTTGTCCTCACAGTCTCTTATTTTATTTGCTAGTTTAGTAAAAAATATTTTATTCCTTAAATGTATTTTCTTGGGTATGCCATCTTCCTAAATCTCGTTCTCCTGTTTATTCATCTTGTCTTTGAGCTAGTATTTCTTCAAATACATGTGATACTAACTTGTCACAAGCATGACACATGTGTGATATATTCTCTAGTGAATTTCAGATTTTGTTTTCCTTTTGGCATTTTTGTCTGTCTTTTACAGGGCACGTTCTTCTCTCCTGTGTTTTGTGATGAAGCGTGTCTGCAGAGTTCCCAGACGACTGTCTTTCATCTTGCTCATGATTGGACAGCTGTGCCAATGCACTCTCTTCTCTGATGTGATGTTGCTGATTTCTTAACTTTCTGACTCTCTTTCTCTTGGATCCAGAACAGGTTTGTTTTTCCATGTGAGCTTGAATTTGAGGTCTGAGTATGAGGGGTGCTATTCTTTCTTTCTGTGGCTTAAGGGCATTGATCAGAGAGAAAGAGGGTTTGGCTGATAAGGTGATATTTCTTCTCTCACCTTTCCCATTGCTCATTGTGTTAAATGCCCTGTACTTGACTGTGGCTGAAGTGTGGCCCATTCTCACAGGGTGATGCCCCCAAGCCTCAGACCTGAGCCCCATGCCATGGACCACGGAGTCCTCACTTCCCTCGCTCCTTTAGCCCATCTCTCTAGTTTCTCCCCAACAGCTCTTCCCAATGCCCCTCATGGAGGATGGAAAACACGAGGGTGCCTCTTGGCTTGAGTAACCACAGATTCTAGAAAGTGGAGGTAAAAATCTCGTGATCTGTGAAATCACCACATTGGTTTTTAGGGAGCAGCACAGAGTTAGGAGTGAGCAAAGCTGTACTTTCCTCAGAATCACAATCCTTTTTTGGTTTCGAGCTTGGAGTGCTTATGGAATCAGATCATATCCCTCCTGCCTATCTGCTGTAGGTACTCTAGCGGTGGGTGTCGGCTTTCTACTAAGTATTTGCTCTTCAGATACAAGAGGAGCAATCTTCTATAATACAATTTAAATTTTCTATCTTAATTCGCAAGCTGATCTTTACAGCAAAACTCCAGTATCTATATTTAAAAACCTTTCACTTTATTTGGGGTATCTTTTTATGGTTTTATCTTTAAAAAAAATGATTCCTTTTTGAGGTGATAGTAATATAGCTGCCTTGGCTGACTTAAATAAAGAGTTCCATTTTTTACATTTCTGTTGTTATTAGTATAAACATAATAAATGCTCATTGTAGAGTTGGAAAGGAAATGCGAGTGATTTAAATGCAAAAGTTTATTTTATATGTGTTAACAAAATAATTGAGAGGGAAGAGAAGCCAGATTCTTCCTCCGTTCTCTTTGCCAGTGTTCTAGCATAGCAGAGTGACTGTGCTTTTTCTGGATGGGTAGACGAGAAAAGTAGATGAGAGGGTGGACTCTTGCTGCTCCCTCACATCCTTGTGAGCCTCATTGGAGAGTGATGGTCCCTTACGGAGCAAGTGCAGCCTTAAATTGGCTATGCAGTTCCAAGCCTTGTGCCCGGTGGCCTCTGTGTCATAGCTGACCTTTAATATCCAGGCAAACGGGCGTCCTCTCTGCTCTTCCAACATGCTGCAGCCTTTCCTGCCTCTTCTTCCTCCCTGGAATGTCTGTCCCCAGTTCTCCCAGCAGCAGCTCCCTCATCTCATAGAGAGCACCACCACAGGACGCCACTCAGCACCGTTGCAGCACTCACACCCCTCGAAGGAATCTTTCTCTTTGCCATCCTGTGAACATCTGCAATTGCTACTTCATTAAGGCATTTGCTGTAAGCACTAGAATGTGAACTCAGTATGGGATGCCTGATCTGGCTGGTCCCATGCTCCATTTTCAACATGAAGCAGAGTTTCCTTATCAGATGATTAAAGTGAATTTCTGAAACATCACTCAACTCTGCAGAGCTGGTCCTGGGCCTCAGTCTCCTCTTTGACTTTCAAGTTCTCACCCAACTTCTGAGCTCCCTAAGCCCAGCCCTCACTTGGGACCTCTCCATTTCTCTGCCTCATGCTTTCACCTGGGATCCTGCTCAGTCCTGAACACCCACCCCAGCCAGCTGCTGTCCTTAGTGAGCCCGGGGAAAAGCCCCATCCACATGCATCCCTGTGCCTGTGCCTGCATCGCAGTGATGCTGCCAGATGCCTGGACCTCACCAGGTCAGGTTGGACTCAGCAAACGATTCAAGAAAATGAGGGGAGGGCGACAAGCAAAGGGTGGGTCACAGTGGCCCACTAGTCCGATTTTAGCTCACATCTAAAATCTTTCCTGACTGCTCTGGGTTAGCATGGATGGTCTGAGTTTGACTTTTTGAACATTCTGTGGCCAGAGAAGAACATTCTCTGACCTGCAGCTTAACACCAGCCACTGGGCCCTCTCAGTGCTTCACGCCAAATTCAGTGCTGCAGGATAGAGTCAGCCACTCCCCTACAACACATTTCACTGTAGGGTTAGTACGAGAAAGCTTTAGAAGCAAGGAACCAACTGTGTTTTTGTTCTAGCAGGCAGCTCTTTGCAGGAGAATGTTGCTGCAATTCAGAAAAGAAACATCGATGGCTGCCTTGTCTCTGTCACCGTTTCTAATGGTGTCTTTTGTGTTCAAGCCTAGGACAAGTCTGCTGCGGCTCACATCCAATCACCAGGCGCAGCAGGAGAGCTTTGGTCTCTGAATGTCACAGGTGTTCCTTGGAGTCAGCTGGTGGGTCCTGCTGGAGAGAGTGGCCTGCTACACAGAGAGAATGCGAGAATCCCGTCTAACATACAACCGAACCAGAATCCCTGCAGGAAAACTTCCGCCTTTTCTCTCTTCTCCAATTGACAGGCAGTTTCCCTCTGCAGATTTATGTCCCAGAAAATCATTTCCAAGAGAGCTTTGACTTCACAAGACCCAAGTGGGGATGAAAAGAAAAAAGGGGATTGCCTGGCTTCTCTACTGTCCCCAAGAGATCAGATTAAATTATTTTAAGCTTACATGTGGAAATGTGAGTTAGGCCCTGCTCACCTGCCAGCAGGAAATAAGCTTCAGACAGAAAATTTGGGAGGAAATATAGGATTAGGGACAGAAATAGGGGTCAGGCCTGAGTGACACACTCTGCTTTTTGTAGTTGAAGAGCCAGATTGCCTTTGCTATTTATTCTATTTATAAAGCTTGTTCCTGGTGAAGTCACTCTTAGTACCTGCTGTAAATTGGAGATGGATAATTTCTGACACTGTTACCTCTCTGAACTATCAAGAAAGTCTCTTTCTTGTAGCTTTTAGACAAGGAGAAGTGGCTGTCAGCACAAGAGGCATGGCTTGGTGGGGCCTGCAATATTAGGAGGGTTTACATGAACAAGTCAGCCAACATACAGCACGTAGCTTGCATCTCGTACCCAGTCCTAGGCTAGAGGCTGATGCTGGGAATCAGAGAAAAATACAGCTGATGGTCTTTAGCCCAAGGGAGTGTACCAGCTCTCAGATGAAGAGGGTTCCAAGGTGGCTGTGAGTGATGAACATGGAATTCCAATCAGAGAAGTTCTGTTTACATCTAAGGGAAACTGAATGTGGAAGTTCTGTTGTACTACACTTAGAATATTTTATACTGTTGCTATGGAATCTGTTTATTACTAACTAGAATATTATTTTAAACATCTATAACCTGTGGAGATCCTGCATGAGCTATTACAATTATTAACTCTGTTTTAAAATAGAATTTTTAGTTACTGGGACATCAATTAATAGCTTTTTAACTACTGGTAACCTGAGCAATAAAGAGCTAAAATAAATAAATATAATCTAACAATTAAAGAACATAAAGGAGCCAGAGCACTCACTTAAGAACATTTTACCTATTTATAATTATTTTCATCAGACAGATGGTCAAATTTTCTGTGGTAAGATTTGTTTTTTAAAAATTGAATTTAAATGGAGTCTTGGTTTCTACCACCAGTGTTTTCAGGCATGTATTTACATGTGTACATGCATGTGTAGGTGCATATGTGTGTATGTGTATCTGTGCATGTGTGCATTGTGCATTATGTATGTATATGTGTATGTGTACATGTGTGTGCATCTGTGTGATTATGTATGTCTCTGTGTTGGTATGCAGGCATACATATGCATGCATGTGTGTGCATGTTATTTGTACATGTGTAAGTGTGTCAGTGTGTGTGCACATGTGTGTACACACGTGTGATTGCTGTGAGTGTGTCTGTGTTGGCATGCATGCATACATATATGCATGTGTGTATGCCTGGGTATGTGTGTTTGTATGTTTGCATGTGTCAATGTGTATGTGTGTGTGTGCGTGTGTGTCAATGTGTGTGTGAGCATATGCAGCTCTTTGCACTGTGATCCCATATGTGATCACCACCACAATCAGAATACAGAACTGTTATGTCACCAAAAAAGGCATTCCTTAGTGCTATCCTCACAAAGTTGCACTAACCCTCAACTGTGTCCCTGTCCCCTGGCCAGCACTAAGTGGTCTCCTAGTTAGATCTTAACTATCCCATTTGGCCCACCACACCAGCTTGGTCTTGACAGAAAATCTGAGCTAGATTTTGCTTAGCATCCAGATGAATTAAACATTAAGGAAAAATCAAATGGGGACAGGGTAACCTTGTAGCAAACTAAAGAAGGTAAGTCATTTACTTTGTTGTTCTTTCTTTTCTGATAGAACACATTTTGGTTGCTCATTTCTGCAAGTTCAGAAGGTAAACTCCTCAAAGAAAATGTAAAAGGATAAGATCAATGTATAGAAAAATATAACAGTACAATTTCATTTAAATTACAAACAAATATATTCCCCAATACTTCAGCAAAACACTCATGTAAAGGATGATAATAAAAATTATTATGGTAACTTAACAAGAGTTTCATGTCATTATTCTCCAAATTGCTAGAAAAAAACTCCAATTCCTGATCTAACTCTCAGGTCATGCTTATCAAAATCACTTAATACCATTTTCAAATAACTATGTAAGTAGTTCCTAAGGGATGTTTCAGCATTCATAGACCAAAGAAACAGCTTGAAACACCTGTGTATTTGTAATTAAGTTTACAGTTTTAAAAATGTTTTCACTTAACTGTTTGACAAACTTACATTTCTAAAATATAATTATTCTTACATAATATTTAGGTGGCGGTTATATGGTTATTATATATGGTTATTATGTATTATGTATATGGTTATTATGTATATGTACAATGAATTTTACGAGTCATTCACAACACATGAATATGAGGACATTGCTGTATATCTGCATTTTGCATTTGACATGTGATAGGATATTCAGGTAATCAGCCTTGCAAAGTGACACCAATGGCACTTGACAGGGAGACAGATCTGGCATCTTCCACAGGGTACTGAGCACCTGAGTGTATAATTAGCATGCATTCATCCAGCTTTTTGATTGGCTCTTTTAGGGCCACGTCTTATTGCTTTCTGGATTCAAATAATGTTCAATCACAGTGCCTATTAGGTGTGTAATGAATGGGCAAGTTGGATAAATTGTTGTTAAAATATTTCTACTGAAATGAAAAACAAAATTGAGCCTAAAGATTGGCGGGGTGCTTTCTCCTGTAAAAGCCTTGAGGTTTCCAGTGCAGTGTTAAGGGGGTAGTGACAAATCTTTTTGTCACTTGTCACTGTCCTTGGTGCTGACCATAGTTCATTCTGCTTGTCCCAAGGCTAATGCCTAGCAAAAATATTTTATGTAGGCACATTTTCTAATAGAAACTGTTGTTCCTTGCAACTGTTCCAGGCTTGTGACCATGAGTTATGTACATAATTGAGGCTGAGTAGTTAATTCAGCCTGACTACACTGGAAAGTGCCTTCTTACTTGTTTTCCAACATTTCATTTTGAGAATATTCAAACAGAAAGAAAAATACCAATACAATTACTATTTAAATTCTGTTTTTACTGTTTTTATTACTATATTTGCCTTACCATATGTCACCTCTATCTATCAATCTATCCTAATTTTTACACATTACAAGCTGTTGGCATCATTACACATTATGCCTAAACCTTTCAGCATATGTTTTATAAATTAGTGTTCAATATTTTTAATGGTTATTTTTAGTAGAACGTCTTGTTTATAAAAGCCATTCCCCCCATAGTTTGACATTCTGCTATGAATATTACAGATAAAATCCATCTAACATCACTGTTGTTGATGCACATTGCTTAGTGAGATATCTGGGTGTAATTTCAGACCAAATAAATTGAGATCACCCTGGATGCACAGTCATGGGCATGCTCCTTGCCTTCCTGAGTGGGAACTCTGTCATACTCCTTCCCAGGAGTCTCTTGCCAAGTCAGCCAGTGTAAGGCTGTCCTGGTGCCATCGCAAGTGGCCACAGATCCCTCTCTACCTGAATCAGAGTAGGGTCCCAGTGGAACCCAGGGAACTTCTCAAAGAAGCTACAGCCCTCCTCCCTGCCTCAAACATAACTTTCCTCCAATGAGAAAAGGGCTGTGAGGAAAACTACCCTCCACCTTGCGTGGAGCTCATGCGTCTTTGGATCTAAGTGATGCATCCCTCTGTGCTCCTTCCTCTGGTGTTAGCGCTCCAAGTTTTCCTGTTACTCACTTTCTATATGGGCTCCGCAGAGCACTTTCCTTAAACTGGGTGATTATTAATCTGAGACTACAGTGTACACATAAAAATGTGTGATTCCTTGTGGTCTGTAACAGAAACTGGCCTTCTGGTGAGCCACATTTTGGATGACCAAAGGGCTGAATGTCTAGATTTTTTCCAGACCTAATAGAAAGGTTTACGAAGTTCCATAGCTTTCCCTTTTTCTAACAGAAAATGAAACAGGTCATTTAATAAAGTTCTTGGCCAATACCTTTATATATTGGCTTTGAGCTACTTCTTTTTATGGAACACATAAAAAAGCCTAGAGATTATTTTGTATGAAAAGATTAACAACAGCAATACTGTAGAGTACACATTAAGCACTAAAATGTGCCAGACCCTGTCTAAGTGCATTAAGTATATTAACCTACTGAATCCTTTCAGCAACCTCATGCTGGGGACTCTTCCCATCAATATTTTACAGCTGTGGAAACTGAGGCCAAGGTAAAGAGAGTAATTTTTTCATCCAGAGGCACACACCGAGGGAAAGGCCAAGCTGGGATTTTAAATGGGATCACTGGTTCCAATTTAACACATTCTGCTGCTTCCAAATCTAGGTCATAAGGAGGACACATTTCCCAAGATAACAGGCTTTAAGTGCTCCCCTATAAGGTGGACCACTGTATCATTTTTCAGAAAGGTCGACTAATCCTACTCTCCACTAACTTCCACCACTGACTTCTCTCTAAGCCTCACCCTTCCTTTCCTCTCCTGTGCCATGTCTCCACAAGCCCCTAAGAACTCCTGCACTGTGGCCTCCTCCAGTGGTTCTGGTGGGGAATTGTTACCTCCTTTTCCCCAGTCCCACCGCAAGCCATTAAATGGGCCATTTCGTTTGGTTATAACCATGCCAGCCTGGACCTGAGTGTGCTGCCCAGACGTCCCAGGAGTACCTGTGCAACCCAGAAGCTTTCTCTCCAATTCTCCTGGTATGTTAAGTGTCAGAAGCCTCAATATCCAAGCCAAATTTATTTTAGGGGGAATCACACCAATTCTGCCAAATTCTCACAGAACATTTTTAAAATCTTGGTTTGGCCCAGTTTTTAGGTCCTTATTATTCACATCATCTCTTATAATTATGTGAAATGGAATTAATTAAGATGGATTAAGATAACAACATAGAATTTTACTCTCCCAAGACTGTTGGTTATTACAATTTTCTCCAAACTGCTTTTTATGAGTCTATTGTTTCAAAGCCCACATTCCTATAAATTTCCTGATCTCTTCATGACCTCTTTGTCTGCTGACTGCCGTAGTGCCCTGGTGCAGAGGCAAGGGTCACTGAGTAATCATGACTTGCCTTGACCCACACAGGTGTCCCTGCCACCACAAGGCCAAAGCTCATGTGTTGGTGGACTTGCAAGTGGAGAACACCTGCAAAAAAGGCTCGAGGGTTTCTGGAATGCAAACAGCAGCACTGCTTTCTATAACAAATTGTAAGAAGTATGTTGTGAGTAATCTCTAACCTCATAAAATTCCTGTATCTGCAATTTTATTAAGGAACCTCTCCAACCTGAAACTCTCCCAGAATTACAGCCTTATATATACTGTTGAGTTACTCTGCATTTATATTTGGATATTGAGACAACGATTGGGGATTGTTCCTCAAAAATTCATTTAGATAGACCCCCACGTTTTAGCTGGGCAGAGGGCCCTTCCTCAGAGAACACATATCCAGCCTTTCTTGCAGGTAGCTGTGGCCACATGACTGCATGCAGCTGATGAGGTCGAAGAAGGTATGGTGAGGCTTGCCCTATGCTCCCCTTTCCTCTCCTGTGGCTTCAAAAATGCATAGAAGAAGAACCTAACCCCCTAGAAGATGGGGTGGCGGGACAGCAAAAAAGGAAGGACCTGGATCCTGGGCTACCTAATGGAGCATAGCTGCCTGCCTGCATCTCCAAAGCCCAGGGCCACCCAGGCTTTCTCTGGACTACGAATGGTGTTCCATAGTCAGAAAGCACTCAAAACTCTTGCTCTTTTGGGCTTCCTGCCTTAACACTATTTGTATCCATCAGTGGCTCAAGCCAAAAACTGGGACAGTCGTCTTTCCCTCATTGCTCACATTTGGCCAAATTCCATACTGGATCTGTATCACCATCATCTCACATCTTACGGCTTCGGTGGCTTTCTGAAATTATCTCCCTGCCTCTCCTTGCCACCCTCGACCCCAAATCCACTCTCCACTCAGCAGTCACAGTAATCTGGCTTTAAAATCTGAATGCAAAAATGTTTCCCATTCTGTTCATTGCTGGTTCACTCTATTCACAGTTATGCAACTGCCATTCCCTCTATAAAACCCTCTGATAACAGCTTTTACTTTAAATGAATCAAAATACCTTACCCTAGTTTATATTGGTGTGAATTTTTTGATATGCTGGAGATATGTGAAGAGAGGATTAATTATAACTAATTGGGTTATAAATCAATATCCAAATGACTAAAGAGGATAAACTTTACAAATTCGTTTTCCTTCAGCTTTTAAGTTTCAATTATAGACCTGTTAATATTATCAATGCAGCTAACAAAATAAAAACAATCACCTTTTGATAAGTATTATTATTCTTAATCTTAGATTAGCTCAAGCTTTAACTTGACTAAACTTCCTTAAATTATTTATGTCATTTGCAAATTGATTTGATTGAATTTCCTTGGGGGTGTTAGCTACATTTGTACAATTAATGGTCTGTATTATATAAATATTTCTAATAACTGACTTGGCAAGTGTGAGATCACAGTGCGTTTCCAAGCATTGACAATTACGTGCCTAAAACTGGAAGAGGCAAACTATGGCCCCAGATCATACCCACCTGCTGCCTGTGTTTGTAATAAAGTTTTATTGGAACACCAGCACACTCAATTGTTTACGTATTCTCTATGGCTGCTTTTGTGTTACAATGCAGAGTTGAGTAGTTGCAACAGAAACCAAATAACCAAAAAGTGTCAAATGTTTAATGTCTGCTCCTTGAAAGAAAAAGATTGCTAACCTCTTGTCTAGGATTTTAAAACTATATATATATATATATATATATATATATATGTATACATACACACACACACACCCCCACATATATACATATATATATATATATAAAACAAATATCAAATTGTCCTAAATATTATATTACTTTGAACAAACTAATCAAATTCTCTTAATGCCATTAAATTAAAATAACAAGTCTAAGATCTTGGCACATATTAATCTTTTTCCAATGCTTTCTTACAAAAATCTGTGGCTAGACCCAGT
This sequence comes from Sapajus apella, assembly GCF_009761245.1. Taxonomy (NCBI): domain Eukaryota; kingdom Metazoa; phylum Chordata; class Mammalia; order Primates; family Cebidae; genus Sapajus; species Sapajus apella. Next base: position 35,356,765 of record NW_022436951.1, read on the forward strand.
GGCTCATGCCTATAATCCTAGCACTTTGGGAGGGCAAGGCAGGCGGATCACCTGAAGTCAGGAGATCCAGACTAGCCTGGCCAACATGGTGAAATCCCATCTCTACTAAAAATAAAAAAAAAAAAAAATTAACCGGGACTGGTAGCAGGTGTGTGTAATCTCAGCTACTCGGGAGGCTGAGGCAGGAGAATTGCTTGAACCTAGGAGGCGGAATTTGCAGTGAAGTGAGAATATAACATTACACTCCAGCCTGGGTGATAAAAGGGAAACTCCGTCTCAAAAAAAAAAAAAAAAAGAAAGAAAGAAAGAAAAAAAAGACAGAGAACTTTCAAACATAAAGAAAAGTCAAAGAATTGTACAGGACTCACCCCCATCTCTACAACTTTATGTCTTGCTATATTTGTTTTATCACATTTCCAGCCATCCCTCTATTCTTTAATTTGTCCACTAACTCATCCCTCTCTTTTTCCCTTGGATGTATTTCAAAGTTACATATCAGTACATTTCACCACTAACAAACCAGACCCTACCTCTCCAAGCTACCCCCTCTACTTGGAATTCTCCTTTTTCAGATCCATATTTGCATGGCTGGATTCTTCCCACTGTTAAGTCTCAGCTTTAATGTCAGCATTCAGAGAGGATGCCCTGACCTCGTAATCAAAAGAAGTGTTCTGGTTTTGCTGCTGACCATTTTTCTTTTTCCTCTTGGATTCTGTATTTTGTTGTCTCACAGTTTTCTCTCCTTTTCATGCCTTGCAGTGAAGGCTGTGTCTGTATTTTTCACTGCTGTATCTCCAGAAGCTAGAACAAGGCTGGGGTGGAATGAGTGGACAGGGCACACTCCACGAATGAGTGAAGGAGTGAAAGAATGAATTAATTAATGAGTTGGTGATTCACATTTATTAGATAGAGCAATGGTCTAACATTAACTAGAGCTAACATTTCTCAGGAAAACAAAATAAAACAAAGCAAAGGCTAACCTAAGTAACCCATCTAAATTTCAAGATCCAAATAAACCATATCTATGTAATAGCCCCACAATTTAGGGAAAGTCTCCCCATTGGTAATATGATTGTCTTCTTGACCGGACTGTTCTTTGCAAGGGAGTTTATGTCTCTAAGACAGCTGTCACAGGCCAGGTGGCTTCAGCCATCATTGTCTGGGTTCCACTTGCTTGTTTGGTTTGTTTTGAAGACATTCTTTGTCTGTGTGGGTAAAGGGCTTTGAAATGGAAATGAAGGCGGACCTGATAACATTAGCCCTGGGACAGTCTATGCAAACCACTGAAACCTGAATTATAAGCCATGCCAACTGAAACACTATCAAGCCCTGCCAAAGAAGCATTAATAGAATAGACACATAGAGATATGCACAACGAGCCATAAATTCGCTGTCCTAGAGCCTGCTAGCTTTTGTGCAAAAGAGAAGTCAGAATTTTAAAAATTCAAGCAAGGGTATATAATAGAACTGGAAAACAAAGAGGGGTTAAAAGAGAGGAAGCTGGACGTCAATCACGTGGATATCGGATATTGATTTGGGAGGCTTGTGAGTGTGTTATTTTAAAGAAATCTGAACTCACATCTTCCAAAAGAATCTCAAATTTTAAAACTAATGGAACTTGAAAAATTTTAGCTGTATCTCTCGTTGCTAATTTCCATTATAAGACATCCTCAGGATATAATGGCCAGCTGTATCGAGCACTCACATTGGTGAGATAATGCTTCTGCAATTTCAGCTGTTCATTAAGCATTAGCTGAGGGTAGATTGTCATCAGCTGCCTACTGAGGCTAATGACAGATACAGCTGAACATGTGAGCAAATGTAGGCCGTTATCTCAAGCGCGTGTTGTTGAATTGTGAAAGTAATTACACTCCCTACTCCAAAAAACACAGCATCCAAAGACTCAGGAAATGGTCTCTTACTCATCAGTATCATAGCATCTCAGGAAAGAATCCAAAAACTCTGTGAAGAATAAGAGCATGAAAGACAGAGACAGCCCTAATTACGATATCCCCTGGATCACAAAATTAAAGTAATAAGGTATTAAATTGTTTAATACCACACATTCTCAGTTACAAGTGGAAGATAAACCTTGGGTCCCCATAAAGACGTAAACAGTAGGCCGGGCATGGTGGCTCGTGCCTGTAATCCGCAGCACTTTGGGAGGACCAGGCAGGTGGATCACCTGAGGTCAGGATTTCGAGACCAGGCTGGCCAACATGGTGAAACCCTGTCTCTACTAAAAACACAAAAATTAGCCAGGCATGGTGCCAGGCACCTGTAATCCCAACTACTCGGGAGGCTGAGGCAGGAGAATAGCTTGAACCCCTCGGTGGAGGTTGCAGTGAGCCGAGGTCACACTGCTCACTGTACTCCAGCCTGGGCAACAAGAGCAAGACTTCACCTCAAAAGTCTGCCCCTGTTTCATCTACTCAAAGAGACCCTTCCTAGTCTCTCTAAATAACCGTTCAGTTACTCTGATAGGTTTTCTTCAAAGCCCTTGTTCGCTACTGTGACTACTGACGTCTTTATCTTTTTCCTTCCTGTACAGAAATGCCACTCCTACGAGGGAAGGAGATGTCTGTCCTGCTCCATTTGAGTCCTCCACGCCTGGCACAGAAAAGAATGCTCCACACGTGTTTAGTAAAGATGAGGAAATGAGTCCAGGGGCTCCACACCCTCATACCCTGGAGACGCCTTGAGGATGAAGAATTTGCTTGCTTCCCTGAGACCCGTCCTCTCTTCCCCAGTGTTCACGCTGCTCTCACATGTGGGTCTGCCTGTTTTTGCTTGTTTCTGGGGAAAAGGAAAGTCTAATTTCAGGTAAACTAATGGCTAAAGGAAGGTTAGTAGCATGAAAAGCAATGAAAATCATCTGATTCACTTTTGAAACCCTTTTCCCACCACAGATGCTCTGAAAAGCCATTTACACATTTAAGGGTCCTATAGAGTTTAACTGAAATGAAAATGACAGAGGGATTTATGAAGCACAGACTCCACTTTCACTTTGTTTTACTCTTCTAAAACCTTAAAACAAGTAGAAGAATTCAAGCGTTCATCACACAATAACAGTTCCTGGAGTGATGAGTTCATGGGAGAACATCTGAAGTGTTTCTTTGCTTCAAGACAAAATTTAATCTCTAGGATCAACTATCAGGACAGGAGACCAACAGAATCCACAAAAACTGAGCCCTGTTCCCAGTTTGTTCCTCAACAGGTGAACATTTGCAACATTATCAAAATTAAACAGACATCAAGCCACCAACAGGGATCTTGGTTTTCATTACTGTGTAACGTAATGGCGTTGTCTCCGAGTCTCTTGAATCTGTCTCTAAAGGTAGCCTTATATTGCCACATTTTCATGCTCCTTATTTTCACTTCCTTTAATTTCTCCTTTGCAGTCTCATAAATGAGCACTTGCTTTCAGTATTGGGAAACCTAAAACAGCAAGGGAAGGTGGTTTTGTTTCTCTGTTCTAAACTGGGAGGAAATCAAGCTCCCTCTGACTTCTGAGGACTCTGCTCCTCTTCCAAGTTGAATAACCCAGCACACCAGGACTTCCTGCCACCAACATTGTGTGTTTGGCTTATAAATCATGTTTTTCATTGTTATTATTTTTGAATAATTTTATATTTACAAAAAAGGTGCAATGATAGTATAGAGTTCCCACAGTGGTGAAAACGATTTGGAACTAGATAGAGCTGATGGTTGCTCAACATTCTCAATGTACTCTATGACTGCATTGTACGCTTTCAAGTGACTACTGCTTTTAACATGTTTGTTTTGTGTCAACTGCCTTTCTAAAGTTATACTCAGTTAAAACAGGTTTTCAGCTGCCAATCCATTATCTACAGCCTAGCCATCATCTTCCCATAATGCTAAGATGCCTTTTCACCTTCAGATCTGTTTTTCCTTGTTGTATTACCCTGGTTGGAATGTCCAGGATGCCAATAAATAATATCTTTTATTCTTTAACCTTTAAAGGGGAATTCTTCGATTGTTCCTGCCCCACGGTTCCACAAAGATATTTTTGGAGGTAAATGTTGTTGTTTAATTATTTCCTTCCTTAGTTATTGATCTGTCATCCTCCATCCTGAGTCAGACACTATTCTCGGTTCTGCTTCTGCCCTCTTTTCCCATTCCACTTCACGCTTTGGAGAACAGAAGCAGCTCAGCATCAGTCTCAAGGATGTTCTTAACTTCAAGTGCAAACTTCTGCCCGCAGGCCGCTGCCCCAGCCACCCTCCTGCAGCATTGCCAGCCTGGGGACAGCCACTGCCCTGCAGTGCTGAGCTTTACTAGTGCTACCCCTGATGTCTTCCTCCCCTTCCACCCACTTCCTTCCTTGGAGACCACCACATGCACACAGCCTTGTTGGTGTTGAGGTTGGGGCAGTGATCCTGAAGTGCCTGCTTTATGCTCCAGGTTTCAAGGCGCTACTGAAAGTTTTAAAATGCGTGCATGAATGAGAAAACTGGTCATTGGGAAGAATACATACAGGAGGGCATGCAGACAGAGCCGCCAGTACAAAATGCTGAGGGCTGTATGGAGAAGACAGAGAAGCATTATGACCTCTCCTCTCATGTAGCTCAGATTCTTTACTGGCAGTTGCAGCTAGGGCATGTAAAATCATTTCTGCTATTCTCTGAAATTAGCTGGACACTGTCACTCTCTAATAGGGGCTCATTTCATCACAGAATCAAAAAAAAAAAAAAAGAACAATACCTCAGTAAGTTCACCAAATGGATGAACAAGAATATTCATGTGAATTAGCAAATGCAAGATACTGAGCAATGTGCCCTTACTGAACACGTGAACCCTCATCATGGATACCAAGTGAAACTGAAAAACAAAAACAGAAAATCGAGGAGAAAAAGACAATAAGGCCTTAGGAGAAGGTTGCCGCGCCATTATGGAATATTGGCCCTTTCACAAACCCACATCTTTGCCGGCGATCTCCCTGTGCATGTATCTGTTCAGGAGAAAGGAATAGGAAGCAGTTAGAATCTAAGGATATAGCATGAAGACAAAGGGTGAACCCACAGAAACGCCCAGGTTGGACAGTGCTCAGTTGGCTGCGTTGCCGTCAGAAGGCGGAGTTCCGCAGAGCGCACAGCCTCACCCAGTGCCTGTAGAGAAGAGTGGCCTGCGTCTGTGAATCAAGGCTCCCTGTGTGTGTGGAGCAGCTTCACCTTGTCTGCTACCTGATTCAGTCTACATTTTACCTACTGGCTGCCACTTTTTAATTTTTTTTAGTGTTCAATTATTTATTGTTTAAATTCTTCATATTCACCCTGAAGGGGCCGTAAATTACTTCTACTCCTTTTTCTGTACTCTATTTTTTTTAATAGCATTTTCTCTTACTGTAATTACCCTAAGCTATTAAGTGGATGTATTGTTTCCTTAAAAGAAAGCTAAAGAAAAAAGTAGCATAAGAAGAGAAAAGCACTGTGTGCTTTCATGAAATAAAAGAATGCCAAAAGAAAAGAAACATAGACCAAACCTGTCAGCACTGTTTAGACAAGAGATTACATTATATTTTCATAGAAATCCTTTTTTATAAAGGAAATTACTAGGCCAGGACTATTTCCCCAAATATGCAGAAAATGCACTCAATGGAATTGATGATATAATATTGTAATGGATGCTTCCGGGATGTGGTCTAGTGTTGTTATAAAAATAGGGCATGGTGTTCAAAACAAGACTGGTAAGTGCACCTCCCAACACACACCAAAAAAAACCAAAAAACAACAAAAAAAAAGCCTCTGAAAACAATATACAGAGGAATGAAAGATTTTGACTTTCCCCCTTCTGGGAAGGGAAGGTTTTTGTCAGAATTCTCCCTGTGAGCACTCTGTGGACGTGACATCCTTCCTGCTTAACAGGGAGAGACCGCCTCAGAACCGAATCAGAAAAATGGCTCTGCAGAAGGTGTGTTCTCCAATGAGCAAGCTGTTTTGAAGGGAAAAGAGAGTATTATTTACTTCTGTAATCCGATATGCAGCCTCTGAGAAAGGTAAACTTTGCTGGCAAAGCACTTTGCACCTCAGATGGTGGAGCCCCATGTTCTATGAAGCTGCCGAGTCACCCCACACAAGAGGTTGTGGTTGAAGATTCGGGGGAGTCTCCTTTAGGGGAAACTGAACTATTTGGGGCATACCCACACCTTTCAGGGTTCTTTAAGAGTCCAATCAACATTTAAACAATAAATGGGTTGATATGTCAGCATTAATCCAAAGTTTTAAAATTTTACACAGCTACAAGCAATTTGGAAGAAAGCCACGGTAGGTGGAAAAAGAACTCAAGAAAAGTCTCTCCCGATGGACACTAAGGGTGTCAGTGGACAGAGACGTAGAAAAAAGGAACAGAAGAAAATTCACCAAGATAGTGAAATATGAATCATTGTTATCTCTGGGTTACTGGATTATAATCAATTCTCATGCTGCTTGGATCTTTTCTCAATTGTCTGCAAGGGGTATGCATTAATTTATCACAAGGGGGAAATCAAAAACAAGCTACAGATGTTTATGATTAGATATGGCAAGGTTTTTTCCTTCCTTTCCAGATCAGCCACAGGAAAAGCATTTTCAGTTGAAAGTCAGGAGCAGCCAGTGAGTGGGGCTTTCTCAGATGGCTGAGATGGAAGGTATGACCTCACCAGGGGAGCTTTATGTGGCCCAGTGGTGCCCTCTGCTGATAACTGGGTCATGGCTTACTTAATTCATATATTCTCCCACTCCATCACTAATTCTACAAAAAGCTATTGAGTGCTTACCTGTGCTAGAGATGGCGCCTCCTATGTGTACTAAGAGAACCAGACATGCTCCCTCTGTCCACGGAGCCACCTGGCCACAGTGGGAGGAGATGTGACACAGTGGAATCGGAATCGGAAGAAAGCCTGGTCCTGACAGGCTTTGAAAAACAGCACAATACCTTTGAAATAAACTCCAAATGTAAGTCTATGCTTTCCATTCCTCATACATTGAGAATAAATATTGCTTATGGGCATGGCGACTTCATTTTTACTGTTATCTTCCTTGGAAATACTGTGTGCCAGTGTTCAACTTTTTAAAATTAATATTCGTAAATCTTATTCATTCAAATGCATAAGGGGATAAACAGGGCAGAGATAATGGATTTTTGACCGCAAAGAGTAAACAATCTGGGAGGAAGGATATCCTTAATTTGAAAGAAACCACTAAAAAAAAAAAAAAAATCCTAAAGTGGAGCACGAGCCATTTATACAGGAGCAGTGAGGAGGTGGAAGAAGTGGGCAGTGTATAGGCTGAAGTCAGTCAGGAGAAACTTCTTGGAGATGGAATATTTCTCTCTGAAAAGAAACGAATGTAACAGTAGACAACGCTATGGAAGCCGCGGATCCTGGGAGGGGCTGGTCTTGGAGGTGGCAGAGCCCTGCTCTCTGGAAGGCGTGTGCCTGGCCACACAGGCTCCCTTTGGCTCACAGCAGCGCATCTGTGGAAACCCAGGTTACCACCGTCTGTGCCTCATCAAAATCTGCCTGCTGGCTGGCGACATCACGCTTCAGGCCTGTCTCTAGGAGTCGTGTGTCTGAAGGTCAAGGGTGTCTCCAGGGAGCTGTCACCTGCCTGGTTCACTCCTGCCCTGCCCTCTGATTGGTTACCCACATACGCACAAAACCGTTTCACTCTCTGCTCTAAAACAGTACAGGATTTCTGGTGGCAAAAGATGTAGCCTCCATTACCACCCCCCACACACACACAAAGCAGAGACCACAAAACAAATGGAGTCTTCATATATCCTGGCAGCAACTCCTCCCCCAGAAATCTGGAAACACAAATAAGGGCACACTCAAACAAAGCTCGCTAAACGTGCTGAGTGGCTTTGAGCCCATCCAAGATAAAACTAAACTGGAAAACATCTAAAGGCACAGAAGAGAAGCAGGCCAGGCTGTCCACCCTGGCTGCGGAGGAGCTCAGCTCTGAAGGGCGAGGTCCGTGGACAAGGGGAACGCGGGAGCCTGGTCAGTGGAGCACGGGAACCGCTCCTCTTCCTTCCCCCGTGCACCATGGTGGATGCTACAGACAACAACAGACTGGCTTTATTAGAAACGTTTATGTGTCCGTGTTTTATCTACTGGGAAAATCCCGATTGCTTCTCTCTACGACATCCCTACTAAGAGCTGCCGTCAGCAATACGGGCAATCAGTTCTCATGTTAGGACTCAAATGGAAGAAGACTTTCCCCCAGATATGTCCAAATTTAATATTCAAACTCGTATAGCTAGCCACGTCAGATTCATCTCACAAAGAATCTTCAGCAGAACCCAGGGGTTCTACAAGAAGCTAACAACTTACACGTACTTAGAAACCTCTGAGCAACCAGGTGTTGGTGTGCACATGCCTGGACTCAGGAACTGCCCGTGCGATGCTGTAAATGGACCCAGTGGTCCCAACTGCTAAGGTGCCCAGGAGCAGCCTGCCGAGAGGGAAGTGCTGAGAGTGAGCCTGGAGGGAGCCTGGCATCACTGGCCCAGGGTTTGTACCTGAAACCTCCCCTGGGGGTGCCAAGTCAGTAATCCGGAAACCCTGGCACAGTCTGGAAAGGAGGTTGAAGGGAAGGGCCGTGTGAGCCACTGAGGACAGAGCTGGGCGGGGTCCACCTGGCTTTTTGCCTCCCTGAGCAGTTTTTGACTGAATACTGTCTTCCTCGATTTTGATTTCCTCATCCTTAAAATGCAAAAGACCTGAATTAGATATCCCAGCTGCGGCACTCTCTGATTGCGGGAATTTTACAGAACAGGATAATCGCACGTGCGTCCCTTATGGAATTCTTATTCGACAGAATTCATCCTAGAAACCCTATCCTTGTACTGGTTACAGATGTTGAGAACATGAGGGGAAAAGGAAACTTTTTTTCATTGATTTTGAGTTTATATTATATAAATGATAAAAAATTAATATAACCTAGATAATATTTTATATATAATACATGAGTAATGTGTATTATACTTTGTATGTCTAATTATCCTATATATGGATGTCTAATTATCCTACATATGGATGGTATACCATAGCATCCATCCATTATAGGATAATTAGACATATGTATAGTCTATACAGGTACTATAAATGCATACCCTACACATATACAAGTATATACGGACTATTCTTATACACACAAGTATGTCTATACTTGTACATATATACTTTACATATACACATACTTGTATATATACATACTTGTACATACTTTATATATATGTATACTCCCATATGTAAGAATAGTACCTGAAACCTACCCTGGGGATTGCCAAGGTATACAGGTACTATATATGCATATCCTATACATGTACAAGTATACACACATATCTTATACACTTATATGCAATATAACATATTAATTATATAATATATGGCACATACTAGTTATATTATATGTGTATAATAGACACATCTAGCATATGTACACTATGTCTATACAGGTACTATATATGCATATCCTACACACATACAAGTATGTATACAGGATATATACATATATCTGTGCTCATTCCTTTTAAAATGTTTCTTCTGAATGATGAAGCTCCCAGCAAATAATATGAATGATGTAATTTGTTTCTCCCTAGCAGATTTATCTGTGAATCTTGTAAAATTTATCTAGAAATTGATTCTGGCCTGAGTTTGAGCAAGGCAAGCAGATGCTGACATATTTCTCCCAGACTGAATTTTTTAACCCAAACAAAAATTCACAGGAGCTGAGGAAAATTCCAAAAATGAATGAATCTCTCACCCAGCAAAAAATACTAGACTGTTAGGTTTTTTGTTCGTTTGTTTGTTTTGTTTCTTTGTTTTTGTTTTTACCAATCCAGCCATAAAAATAATACTGACATCTCACAAAAATAAATGGTTTCTAATCAGTGGCAAAGCACAAGAGAAGAAAATAGATGTTTTATATATTTTAACACTTTATATTTTCTAGGAGGCTGTCTCTACAAAGCAGAAGAAGAATGTAACAACTCGCAACAGTCTTACAGTCTTACAAGGTAGACCATTGCTTTTGTCATTCTTAAGAATCCCATTACTGGGTATATATCCAAAGGATTATAAATCGTTCTACTATAAGGACACGTGCACACGAATGTTCATTGCAGCACTGTTTACAATAGCAAAGACCTGGAACCAACCTAAATGCCCATCGATGATAGACTGGACAGGGAAAATGTGGCACATATACACCATGGAATATTATGCAGCCATCAAAAACGATGAGTTTGGGTCCTTTGTAGGGACATGGATGAACCTGAAAACCATCATTCTCAGCAAACTGACACAAGAGCAGAAAATCAAACACCGCATGTTCTCACTCATAGGCAGGTGTTGACGATGAAAACACATGGACACAGGGAGGGGAGCACTACACACTTGGGCCTGTTGGGGAGAAATAGGGAAGGGAGAGCGGGGGGTGGGGAGTTGGGGAGAGATAGCATGGGGAGAAATGCCAGATATAGGTGAAGGGGAGGAAGGCAGCTAATCACACTGCCATGTGTGTACCTATGCAACAATCTTGCATGTTCTTCACACGTACCCCAAAACCTAAAATGTAATAAAAAAAATTAAAATAATAAAAAATAAAAATAAAAATCAATAATAAAATAAAATAAAAGAATTCTGATCAATATAGAAAGCCTTGCTGATGATCCATGAGCATACTCTGAAAACCAGCTCCAAATGTGAATCTGTGCTTTCCATTCTTAATACACTGAGAACAAACACTGCCTGCAAGCATGGTTACTTCATTATCACTGTTTTCTTTGAAAATACTGTGTGCCCGTGTTCAACTTTTTTCAATAAGTATTCAAAAATCTCATTCATTTAACAAACCATTTAGTGAGCACCTAGTATATAGAGGGTATTGTGCTATGTGCTGGGTAAAAAATAAAGAAACACTCCTGGCCATAACTAGCACACAGCAGCGGGAGAGACATTTCAGTACACAACAGGATCTCGACATCAGGAGGCCTACAGAATAGCAGTGCTATTTCTCACCGAGGGAGGCTAAGAGGAGCAGCAGCTTTGGAGTAAGAGAGCAGAGTTCTGCTGTATGATGTTCTGATTGTATGAGCTTATAAATCATACACATTGAAGATCAATAGAGATGTGGATTTGGATCTTGGGAGGAGGGGCTACAGAGTGCAGCTAGAATACAGCTAATCTCAGGACACCCCGGGGTGAGGGCCTGGGGCAGGGGAGGCCTGAGATGGACACCAGTAACCTGAGCGTTATACCTGCCCCATTGCCTGTCTGAGCGTTCTCAGCTAAGTTCAGAGCACAGGCACAGAGCTTTCATTTTTATCAGAAATAAGTGTGTGTGTGTGTGTGTGTGTGTGTGTGTGTGTGTGTGTGTGTAGTGAACAAGGAGAAAGGCAGGAAGCAGGTAGAATCATTTGACCTCGTTTTAGTTAAAACGCCCAGAATGGGCCATTTAGCCCCAGCCACCATTTTTCCTTTCTGATAAACAAGTGAAGATTTTAGACAGAATGATTAACTTTCTTTTTCTTGTTTCTCCACTACAACCCGTACACTCAGATCAGACAACCAATGATTTATGAGTTTTTCTCATCTTGGATAGCTGTACTCAAAATGAATTCGGTTATTTGTGAAAATGCTTTGTTTCATATTTTTCCCAGGGTGAGCTGTCATTATATCTTACAGTGTTAAAATGAACTTTGAGAAAACTCAGTTTAAATGTATCCCAATATAAATGTTTAAAAGGATGGAATGGAGAGAAGGACGTTCTTTTTAAATTGGTACTTTAAAAATATGTATTTTCTACTCAAATCCATTTTAAAACAATTAAAATAATTAAAATGTTATAGTAAATGAAATATAGCAGGCATGTAAAATGAATTTTAACATAATTTTTATCTTGACATTCCTAATCATTCAATTCCATAAGATTTCCCAATTAAAGATTTGCTATACATACTGTGATAAAAAAAAAAAGTAAATCCACCTAGTATCCATCCAAAGATTTGTATTTTAAGTATTTAACTCCTATGTTCATGTGTTTATTTGAGAAATAATTTGGAGCAGCCCAACCAAGACACCAAAACCTACAGCAAAGGGCTACGAGTTTGCAGTTAGAGAAAAGAGAGGAGAAACCAAGGAGAAATAGAGTTAGGGCTGAAATAAAGCTAAGACTGTCCTCTGTGACAGCTGGAAACACAGACCTCACCTCACAGTGGGTAACATCTGCAGACATTTAAAATATCAACAGTAAGAATCCAGACGGCCCGGAGCCCTGAGGATTTACAGCTGCTCATGGTACTGAGATTGGAAAGAGATTGTCTAAATGGTTGGCACAGAGCATGATCAGTGCCCTTCACACGTACCTCAGGCAGCCTCCAGTGGGCACTGCAGGGGGCACAGGGCTGGTTCTTATGAAGAACTTAGGATAGGATGAGGGCCCTGGAAAACTATGTATGCGCCCGTGTGTATGTGTGTGTGTGTGTGCGGTTGTGTGTCTGTGGGTGGGTGTTTATATGTGTGAGTGCAAATATGAGTGTAAATATGTGTATTGTATGTGTGGATATGTGTGTTAATGTGTGGCTATGTGTGTGGGGTGTGTGAATGTGTGAGTGTCTGTGCTTAGAAGGAACGTACAGCCTGACCCAAGTGTTATCCCTCTCTCTGCCCATCTGCCTTGATCTCAGGGTTTATCTGTGAACATCTGGGTCATTAGGCTAGTTTTCTTAGAATACAATATTTATCTCAATGGAAACTTGGATGAAGATTGAAGGGAGAAATATTAAAAACACACTCTGTACATGGTCAAACAAAAGGTGTCATATGATTTCAGCTGAGCCCATCCCTGAATATGGGGTCGGAAGGAAGATCGCACACCTCCTGCATGCGGGCCGAGGAGCTAGTCCTGCCAGCAAGGCATGGCTTGTCTTTAGAATTTAGCAGTTTGAGTCAGCTCAGTGGAGGATGGCTGAAGCCTCACACGGCTGGTCCACCTAGCATTCTCAGAAAGCCTGTAGCCAAACAAAGTTCAGAACAGGCTTCATCAGACGCCCACTTCCGTGAAAAGGCAACCTCAGGGCAGCATCCCTGAATGTCTGAGCTTTGAGCATTGCTACTTCCCTGTGTAGCCTCTATGGGTAACTTTTTGAGGACACTCCAAAGATCAGCAGATGAAGTACTTTGACCATTATTATCTAGGTAGGAGTTACAAGCTGGAAAAGTGAATACCAAATTGACAATGGGGCTCTGTCGTCCCTCCTGGCAATAGTAAGATACTGACATTCATTGAATTGAACCTTCCAGAGAACTTGGTAAACTCTATTTTTCTCTATGTACTCAAGTACAGAATCATCTAAGGGGAGTTTCCACTGAGGGCTAATGATCGGAGAGGAAAAACGCTGGGTCAGGGGAATGTAGGTGTTTGTCTCAGCTTTATTGCTTATTAATAGTGCTCTTGGCTAGGTCATTTGTTCTCTCCATGCTTTCCCCTCCTCCCTTATTCCCATTTGCGTGGGTGTTATAGAGACAACATGATCTTTACATAGAAAAATTAAAAGTATGACATAAGCGAAACTGCTAGATTTCACCTCATTTCTTTGGCTGCAGAGGCCATCACTTTCATGTGGGTTAGGCAGTAAAATGCTTGAGATTTTTTTTTTAAAATGGGGTCACTTTAGAATCCTCAGAATAAGTTTGCATTAAAGGACCTCTCAAGAAAATGCTAGTTCTTCATTCGACCTCTGTCACCTTAGCCCACCCACATGTCTCTAAAATTACCTTCAGAGAGTCTAGTGATTTATTGGTAAGTAAGGTTAATGGTAAGCAATTTTCAGTGACCACAGGGTGTTGTAAAATGCAATTTCTGTGAATTCAGCCAGACCACGGGAGGTAATACAAAATTGTGCCTATTTGTTCAGAGGCATATTTTGAGTAACTTGAAACTCCAGCCCGAGTTGTGCTAGGCTTAATTGGAGAGTGTACGTGTGCGTACATTTAGATTTCACAGCAGTCCATAAAATGCATTTTCAAAGAACTATGTATGCAGAACTATTTTAGTCTCACATCATTGAAAAAGTCTGTTCCTCCAGATCAGAAGGGGGCTCATTTCCAGGTTTCTATTTGCCCTCATCTCCTCTAAGCAGCAGGAAGAAGGGTGGGCATGTTTGTGGGTGCACTCATTGCTGGTAGGGACTGGACTGGTTTGTGTAAGGTGAGGGCTTTTGTTACATTTCTTTGCAGGTAAGAACATGATCAAATGACGCTTGAGTAGAAAAAGTGATTTTTAAGCATATCATGTGACTACGTTTTCATTTGAAATGGTCCCATGATAGTTCTAAGAAGACAACTGTAGCTAAGAAAAGGCCAGCCTAGGCAGCAGGCTGCAGCAGAGGAAGGCCAACTTCCACTGCCCGTGCTGTCTCCTTCTCGCAAACTAATGAAAAGTTGGCATTGTTAGTCATGAGTGCATGACTGTTTTATTATTCTTTATTATTTGTTTTTTGTGTTTGTTCACTTAGAAAAATAAAAAGGAAGGCCAGATGTGCTGGCTCACACCTGTAATCTCAGCACTTTGAGGGGCCAAGGCTGGCAGATCACCTGAAGTCAGGAGTTCAAAACCAGCCTGGCCAACATGATGAAACCAAAAATACAAAAAATTAGTCAGGTGTAGTGGTATGTGCCTGTAATCTCAGCTACTTGGGAGGCTGAGGCAGGAGAAATGCTTGAATCTGGGAGGCAAAGTTTGTAGTAAGCCGAGACCAAGCCATTGCACTCCAGCCTGGGCAAAAAGAGTGAAACTCCTCCTCAAAATAATAATAACCTGTCTGTCCTACCTTAGCTAATTAGCAACGTAGCCATGACCAGCTGCTCTTCATCAGGATTTGCTGGGTGCTACAGATTGAATGCTTATGTCTCCCTCACAATTAGGGGATCAAGTGTCCTTATAAAAGAGACTCCAGAGAGATTCTGTGTCACTTTCACCAGCATGCTCTTCCACCTGTCTGCATGTCGGTTGCTGCAGGGATATTTTGAGGAGCTAGTAAGAGAAGTCAATGTGAAAATACCTTGCAAGCACATAAAATGAAAAACATGAGCTCTTCCTCCCCAAGCAGACGAAAGACCCAAATAAAAAACAACATGTACGTAGAGGTTATCTATAGAATTTTAGATTTTATGAGCTCTTTATAAACGAACATTTGTTTCCTTTGTTCCTGAAATGAAACCATTACCTGTTTTTCTTGTTTGCCTTTTCCAGCCTATATGCCAAAGGTTACCTTATTTTACAAAGTGTCTTCCTAATTTATCCAACCCTTTTCCTTTTGAACATTTATTAAAAACCATCAAAAAGAAACCCAAAGTACATTTTGATCTAAGCAATTAAGTTTCTTTACATCAGTAACCCCAATGTCATGTTGCGAATGTCATTCTCGAAAATGTCCCACAGCAAGTTTCTAATGGCCTATAAGCAGAGGCCTTAAAATGAAAACATTTCAAAATGCTGGATCAGGAAAAACTCCGGTGAGACTGCAGCCCCCTGCTACGCCCTTTCTGCTGACATGTCTCTGCTGATGCCAATATGGAAATCCACTTGTTTCTAGGCTTTGTCTCTTCATACCTCATTAGGATTCTGCAATATTGCAAAATAAAACCATTGCCAGAAACATGAAGCAATGGAATACTCTAAAATCTCACACCATTCTTCTTCATTTATTCTCTTTCCATCAAGTCACCAAACCAAAACTATCAAATTGATTATACAGGCAATAGATATGGCACAGTTAGATGCCCAGAACATTTTTTGCAATCCTTCTGGGGTTGGGGGCTGAAGGTCTGAAAATGTATCCACTCTAGGTTTCTGTAAGTAATCAGAGGAGCTGCAAATTATACTTTTGTTTTTGCCAAACTTTTGAGCTTGACATGATTGAAACTTCTAGATTTCTCCAGTTTTCTCCTCTAAAAGCAACACTGCCAGCTAGGTTGAGCTGCTTTGCCGGAGAGCATGCTGCAATGTACCCAGCTCACCATGATGTCCCAGACATGCTCTAATATACAGCTAACTTTAGCATACCTATTTTACTAAGGATTTTAATTTAATTTCGTCCTTCTATAAAACTATCTAACCTTGAACAGTATTACGGATGACTCACAGTCAGGCGAGTAGATCACAGATAAGGGATTTGGATATTCGGTGCTCCTTAGGATCTCACTACCAAAGCACTCCCTGCTGGTGTGTTCCAATCACAAAAGACAGCAATGCTGTTGGAAAAGATGGTGGCATATTTGCCATCTGGGATCCAGAAGCCATCCTCGCTCCTGAGATAGCAGCAAAAACCCTCAAATCTTCACAAAGTGAATACTAGCATTGATCTTTAAGTTCAGTGGTGGAATTACTCTCTGAGGCTTCCAAAACTAAATTGAAATCTCCCAAATTCAAAATTTCAAAACAGAGTTTTCTTCTTACCCTCTGTTTTTGTCTAATTGCAGTTCTGTCTCTCTCTCTTCGCACCATAGCAAATCTCAGTGGAGAAGCCTGGCTTTCCCAGTTCCCACCAATCGCCCAGCACAAGAACATCTGGTCTGTGCCTCCACCAGACCACAGTGACCACCACGGTGTGGCTAAGACAACCTCTGCCCCCACACGGGGACCCTCTGGCCATGCCAGGACCTTTCATCTCAACCACTCACTGAAGCAAGTGTGCATCAGAAATGTTAAGAAATGTCACTACAGGCAGCAGAAGAGCCATTCCTTCCCTCCTGTTAAACATTATAAAAGAAGGAAATGTATAGGGAAGAAGAGCCTGGGTTTGTGGATTAAATCTCAGAGGAGCAGCTTTTCAAAACTCCCTGTCAGGACTGGGAGACGAAGGAAATCTATCTTGACCTCACAGAGAGCATCCAGCTGGAAAAAAGTGAGTTTTTTTTTTTACTTGAAATTTTTACATTTAACTAAAATGAATCTGCCTCACCATGAAGAAAGATTAATTCAATCATGGTAGAGCCTAAGTGGAAAATGGTTCCGCCATTAGAAATCCACCTTGATAAAAGGCATTCACTGCTGTGGGTGAGGCAAGAGAACAGGACCTGGGGACAGGGAACATAAGGCCGATTCACGCCGACTTCCTGGAACTAAATCACATGGAAACACTTCAGCTATGACAGGAAATATCCTCTCTATTTACATAGGGCTTACACCGAGTAAATGACTTTGTAACTTTACTTCGTCCTCTTCATTACGTAGGGCAAACTCCAATGTAAACCAATGGAAGTAACCAATGGAAACCTCTAGAGGGTATTTAAACCCCAGAACACTCTGTAACTGGGCTCTTGAGCCCATGTGCTAGGATCCCTCCCACCCTGTGGAGTGTACTTTCATTTTTTTAAAAAAATCTCTTCTTTTGTTGCTTCATTTTTTCTTTGTGCATTTTGTCCAAATCTTTGCTCAAGATGCCAAGAACCTGGGCACCCTCCACCAGTAACATGGGGAGATTTGTGTATGAAACGAGTCAAGCAGATTAGGACAGGATGTGCTGGGGGGACAAACAGCCCTGATCTCAGTGGCTCTGCACCCTCACAGCTTATTTTGTGCTTGTATGAAATCGGATGCCAGTGGGGCTCTCCACCCTGGCTCCCTTCCATGCTACTAGGAAGTGCCTGATGTGGAAATGAGTGTAGCAGGTTCCACAGATGGGAAGCTGGAGGGGAATGGAATAATGGTGAAAAAGGGCAAGGCTGGGAGAAATGCCAGGTCGTTAGGGCAGGGCTTCCCACCACCTGCACTGTGTGTATGTGGGCAGATCCTCCCTTGGCGGTGGGGCTGTCCCTTGCCCTCCAGGGTGCTGAACAGCGCCCTTTGGCCTCCCTGCATTCAATTCCAGCAACACTGCTCCTTCCAGGTGTGTGATGAAAAGTGCCTCCAGACACTGCCAAGCCTCCACCTGGCCTGTTTTAGAACACTCTGTGCCAGGTGGGATAAGCTGGGGAAATGCACTGATATTTGACTGCCCCTGCAGTGGGAAGACAGCGAGTGGTAATAGACAGTGTAATGATGTGACCAGATCACTTTAGCAATATGATTCCAGGCAGCACAGGAACCAGGAAGACTACCCACTAAGCTATTTCTGTTGTCCCATCAAGAGATGATGACTGCTTTGCCCAGGAAGCCAGCAGGGTAGGTAGGTGGTGTTATTGGTCAGATTTGAGATACATGATGTTGGCGGAAGCTACAGAGCTTGCTGGTGTTTAACATTACATGCAAAAGAGAGGAATCAATGACAAGGAATCAATAATCATGATATATACTCATGACTCCCAGAAACCCATGTTTCAAACTGGACTGAGTTGGTTTTATAAGAAACCCCCAGGGAGTTTGTTAAAATTATAAATTATTGAATTGCACACTTGAAAACCTGGGTTTATTAAACCTGGCCAGTGGCCCAGGGACCTATTTGTAACATATTTCTTCAGTGATTCTGAAAGGAAGTTGGTTTTAGGGCTCCTGGTAGGCATTCTGTGAGTTTATATGAGAATATGCTACTGGTGGGTCACTATTGTATATTATTCTATTTCTACAGTAACATCCCAGAATAATAATTGGAGTTACTTCTGAGAAATGGAACTAGGGGTGCTTTTTGCCTTATTTTTCACATCTGCCTTTATTTCAAGGTAATAATGAGCAATGGCTAATTCATAATCAGAAATATATAAATATGTATAATAATATGGCTAGAGTCTACAAAGAAACACATGCAGTAAACAAAATGATATTTAGCATACTTTCAAATATAGGCTCAATGTAGGTGGTATTTGGTGTGGGAAATATATTTTAAAAATTCATGTTATCAGCCAGTTTACTAAAACATATATGCTGAGAAACATAAGATCCTTAATCGAAGGTTACCGATTCTTGAGGAAAAGTATCTGCCACTGAAAAGTCTGTTCAAAGTCTGCTCAAAGTGTGTCTTTGAAGCTACAGTCTGTGAGCACTGAAAATGCAGCTGCATGTCTCTCAGAGAAGCATTCTATTTCTCAGAGCAAGAGAGATTTACACACTGACTCACATCCTTTCCTCTGCACTTCCAGGAGTAAACTCCCCACCCTCAGAGTGAATGGCAGCCATTTTTCTGGCTAGAGAAGAGCAAAGGGCAGTACCACGTGCTCCTCCAGGCTGGAGCTGTCCTTGCTGGCACTGTCTCTCCATTTCTCTCTTCTCCTATGATGATGGTGGGTGCACATGTTCCTATGGAGATATCCAGGATCCAAGCAAGTGGCCTGAAAATCTGAGCCACAGCCCAGCAGGCAGGCCCCCTGACAGGAGCCCAGACCCACAGCAGGCTTTGTCCAAGCAGTAACGCTCCTATGTCACACCACTGAGGGTGTGGGGTCATGTGTCACTGTAGCATAATCCAGCCTAAACTGAATGATATATCTGTTTTGAAAACAAGGGTCTTTTTAATGAAATGCTGCAGAATTGCCTTGGGGGTTCAGTGTAAGATCAAGAAATTCACTAGTGACCCTTTGAGGCATCTAGATTGGCATGAACTGTGTGTCAAGGGAAGAGAGGCCACTGGCATTGAATTGGTTAATACATGTAATAGAAATTAAAGCAGCAGCCTCGAAAGTTGCACTGGATGTTGAGAGAACATAAAAGAGCTAGTAGAACACACCAACATGAAGTCTGAGATATTCGAAGATCACTGAAGACTTCCCAAATCCTGTCTGTCTATTGAGATGTATACCTACCCAGACTCCAGAATGTAGAATATTTTCAGGAAGAAGGAGGAATACTCTTAGAAAATAATTTGCATTTGGCTCACGAAGGTGACGCCTAGGATTGTGATCTTAGTCCTCATTCTCTAGAACCATGTAGCCTTCCCGTGATACTGAAATGCTGAATGTGTGTTCAATAAAACTTGAACAAAAACAAGAATCCTACATTAAAAATCATCACTATAATGAGAAATGGACATACTTATACATCTCCAATAGGAAAAATAGGAAGTTGACCGTAGGAGTGATTTATCAAGAATTCATATCAATACCTTCCATAGTATTTTTTCACAAGGGTTTTTCCCAACTCTATTGATGTTGAAATGCATTTTAAAAGATCGTAGTTGTCATGTGGCTGATGCTAGGAGAAGCTGAGCTATGAAGAGCAGCTGAAAACGTGCTCATTGGTGAACAGCATGATGCTGAATCTCCTGGTCAAGAAGCTGGCTCACCCCGTGGTAGCCTCCGTCATCCCAGCCAGGTGCATGTTCATGGAGACCAGCCCTACAACAGTGGAGTATCTTGAGATTTTCCCTGGAATGCTAAAAACAATGCAGCTACTTTAAGGAATCAAACCATAATCATCAGCCTATCTGAATCTAAACCCCACCAAGTTACTTGGAAGTTATAAATGTGTCTTCGAATATATAAAAATAAAGATTCAGTTTATCCAGTCATCTCTACATGTGCTGTGAGCTCCACAATGCCAAGGCCTCCCAAACACTGATATTGTCAGGGCACTATCACTGCCACAGTAACATAGAAGTGACACCACATGCATGGGCCTCTCCTTGATGCTTTTGCCAGGGAAGAATTTTTCTAAACTTGACCTTGACTGAAGTTACAATTTATTGTGGATGATGCTTCTGGAGACGCTCAAACTTGGAACTAAGTCCATGGGATTTCTCTGGGTCTTGTGGAGAAGGGGATAAAGAGGTTTTACTCTAGGGCTCTGTTGTGACATGGTAATTTGATTTATTCTGTCATGGAATTGCTAAAAAATAAAATTCTGGAAGTCTGCTAGCATTTTGCTACATCAGCTCTTTAAAGGAAAAAGAGACATGAGATATATAATCTGCTTACTTAGCCAAATCAACACTTCTGACGTTATCTCCACCCAAGATGAGGTCCACTTGCATGTGAGTCTCACCAACTCCTCCAAAGGACTTCTTCCATGTTCCTTCCACAAAGTGGAGTGCCCTGCCAGTACATGATTGGTTAGAAATTTCATCTCATAGGACTTAATTCTCCAGCTTCAGATGTTATTAGCATGCCATGGACTCAAATCTGAATTTATTTTGGCAAATTATTAAAATATATAAAAAATTCCAGTTTTGTATCCTTTATGCTTCATCCTTTTTTTTTTTTTTTTTTTTTTTTTTTTTT